>NC_137790.1:31895555-32263055 GCF_963383645.1 Muscardinus avellanarius
CAGCCTTCCTGGGATTGGGGTCTACTATTGCTATTTGAAGACTATTACTTGCCCGTAAATAGCTATGATTTAGAAAACTACCCACCCCGGCACTAACATAGTTCACTGTGTGAAAAAACAGACAGCTCACCATATGAGGTGAGTTAATATATGTAATTGGGGATATTGCAGGGGACAGTTGAAATCTTTGGAGGAAAAGTGGTTTACAAATTGAATACATTAATAATGAATATCATTACTTGTTTACTCAGGACATAAAGGACAAGGTGGAAGGATAAACGGCACCATGAGCTTTTGCAGCTCAAGAGGTGTTTTTCATATCTCTCATAATAAATACTTGCAGTAGGCATTAGCTTATAACTAAAAGTATGTGCTAAGAGACTCCCCCAGAAGAGTTTGTCTTCTGACATGCTGAATTGCCCCAGGGTTGGTGGCAGCTTAATAAAACATGTGAGTGTTCAGCGTGGAGCTGTTAAGTTATTTATTCCACTTCTGATACTGCATGCATGAGCTGCCAGTGTTTGATGAATCACTGAAGAGAATGGGAGCTGACAAACAACTCTTCCTTTAGCGGCCGGTCACACTGACAGCATCAATAGAAAAACACATCATGGGTTCTAAAATGCCACATTTTTACCATTTACCCTGAATAAGACATGAAGCTCTTTAAGGAAAGCAGTAGTATGTTATCATTAAGGGCCAGCTGACAGAGAGGCGAGGGTGCTTTGAACTCTCTCAAGTCATCATTCTTAATTTCTTCTCTTCTTCGATGGAAGGCCCACCCACATGGGCTCAGAGAAAGGCAGGAACTACTGCACCATTTAAAAATCTCATTGATAGATTGGTTTCATCAACACCCATCCTGGCTCCTGCCCATCGGGAGAAGCTCCTGTTCTCATTACTGTCCTAATGTGTATGGCTAACATTGTTCTCATGCAAATAGAATGACACCGAAGATAAGTGCCATGAAAATTCAATTTCCTCCAACCATCATTACCCCTTTTCTTTTAGTTATTCCCACTTCAATCTGCAGGAGGTAATGTGCGCAATCTGCTGGTACTTCTGCAAGATGATTACTACATTTTAGAAATGAATTTCCCAGCACTAGGGGGTGTTTTAGCAGGTTCCCTGGTTTACCTGATATGGCCTTGGCAGCCCCATCCATACATGGTTCTCCCACAGTGGATCTCTACAATAGAGGATGCCTGGTTAGTAGAACTCATTATCCAGTCTGTTTTCTTCCTTAGTCACCACTGGCACCTATGGAAATAGAAAAGGTGATTTGTTTAGTGTCATCTAGAAAGCAAAAATAAAATACATGCCTCCTTGTCCAAATAAAGGGATGAAATCTCCCTCAAGAGATGCATAATAATCTTTCTCTGTAGTATGTGACTATACATGGATAATGTGATAAAGTAAACCTCAGGATAGCACATATCAATATATTTAAGTGATAAGAGTATAGAAGTGAATCCCTATGTGGGCTCTTAGCCTTAAAACCAAGAGAGTTGATAAGGAACAGTGCTCAGCCGGGTGTGGTGGCACACACTTTTAATCCCAGCATTTAGGAGGCTAAGACAGGAGGATCTCAGTTCAAGGACAGCCTCAGCTACTTAGTGAGGCTCTTTGCAACTCAGACCTCGTTTAAAAATAAAGAATAAAATATAGAGCTAGGAGTGTAGCTGAAAGGTAGAATGTTCCTGGGTTCCATCCCCAGTATCACAAAATATAAAAAATAAATTTCCATGCTCAATACCAGCCTTGATACTTAAGTTTCTTCAACATGTGAGTAAATATGGAAATATTTTATTGCCAGTGATTTCCCATGGTTAAAAACTTCTATGCATCTTTGAGATATCCTATAATTTCTTAATTAGTTGGGGAGTTGGCTGTAAAAAAAAATGAAGAGGTTGGGAAAAGAAGAGAGGCAGGGTATGATTAGAAAAATGCAGTTACCCAACAGAACAGATTTCTGAACCCTGAACATGAAATGCCAATTAGGTTTTCTCCGATTCTTCTTTTTCTAACAGTCAGTGAAAAGTGCAACTGTACAAACCAAATCCTAACCATATTTTATAAATAAGATGATCTTTACTAGTGAATGAGAAAAATTCCTTAGATGGTAGCATTTTATATGCCACATGGACTAAACAAATTGTTTTAGCACTTCTTTGAAAGAAAATTTTATAATTATTTTTATAAACCTTTTCTTAGAAAACATGCATTTCCATTTATTAACATGTCCCTAAAGCTAGAGGTATTAATACAGTGAAAAACTGCAGGATACACCATGCATGTGGTTCACATGTGAACAGACGCCAACACACATCCAGAAAATCATATTTGAGCTAGAGTTTTAGTGTTGCTTCTTCAAGTTAGAAAGAGAGTATATAATTATTGTATTCTTAGCATGTAATTACACAGGAGTTCCAGTTCATGTTGACCTTGAGAAATACTGATACTGTAATTTTAAGCTAAAAAGTACAACTTGAGTGTGAAATGTATGTTGATTTTGAACTGCTTGCATTGTGAGTTTGCTCTCCTGAAGAATCGCCCATTACTATGATAATTTCCTATGGAATTAGAATATGTAAAGTGTTATTAAAGCATCCTTTATGACTGAATGGTTAACTGGTTAGGTAGATAGGTAAAAGAATGAGTCCTCCAGTGGCTTGGAAGGAGCTACTAATTACAGCCCTCCCTGTAAGCCTCATGGCTTGCTCTTCTCAGACAGATAGAGCCAGTAGAGCATGACCACCCAGGGCACATGGTCCCAGAGGGTTAGCTGTTTGTTTAGGTGTTGAGAAAAACACATTATGAGTGTAATAATAATTATGCATTTGGAATTAGAACTTTGCATCTGTAACACAAAGTTCCATCTTGCATGTAATGCAACCTCAGCACCATTTTTATGATTGTCATTTGCATATGGCTCAGTACAGGAATATTTAACTATAGACTTCACTTGACTCTGATGCCACAGTTGTTAATTTGGTATATCTGAGTGTTCTCTATGAACACTCTTCAAGCAATATTTGGACTCTTCATTAGGGACAGGGGTGTGTATGCACTCTTTAATTGATATTCAAACCAAGTTTAAAGATTACAAATTATGTTCAGTAGTGAAAAATATTTGAATTCATTTATTGAGATAGTCATTTCATGGTCCCTTGTTTAAAGTTTTTAAAATATAGCACAAAGATATTCTGTTTGAGTTAATTTAAGAAATCAGACATAGAAATGTGCAACTCAATTTAAAAATCAACATGTTAACTTTTATTCACTCTGAGATGTTTTCTGAAAGTACATTTCCCTTCTGTGTATCTCTCATGACAAGTAGTTGTAGTTCCAGTCCCTCATTCCCTTTTGCCCTCTTACTCTTTTTATATCTTGCACATTTTTTGTTACCATAGTTCTTCACAGAAACATATACCTTTCTTTCTGAAAAAGGATATTCTGTATAATTCTCAAATTAATATCTTCATCCAAATTATATGAAGAGTTATGGTCTGACAATAATGTAGCAACATAAATTTCCTAATGTAAATTCAATTGTATCAATAATGTGCTTAAGAATATAATATATTTTTTTGGTACTGGGGATGGAACCCAGGGGCATTCTACCTTCGAGCTACACCAACAGCCCTATGCTTTATTCTTTATTTTGAAACAGGGTCTCACTGAGTTGCAAAGGGCCTCACTAAGTAGCTGAGGCTGTCCAGGAACCTGCAATCCTCCTGTCTCAACCTCCCAAATGCTGAGATTACAAGCATGCACCACCACACACAACAGAAGATATTTTTTTTAAAGGAGATAGAGGTATAATGTCTTCTAGAAATTGATGTGTAAAATTAGTTTGCTTATCAGATCCTAACTTGGGACATTTACAAATACTAATTCATGTTTTTTAATATTAAAAAAACAAAATCTATGACAGAAAAAAAATCCTCCATGAAACATGATAGGTGAAAAGTAAATCTGCTTCAAGATGAATCTCATGTTCATACCAGTAACAATATCATAGTATGTATTTGTACTGTATTTTATTTTCACTACTTAAATTTGGAAAACTTTGGATGCTATGAATTTATCATTCTGAATGGAAGATGTATTATTAACATAAAACTTGGCTCAGTAAGAATTAACCTAGCATATTTAAAGATCCTGCATACAAAAAGTGAAAATACAGTGATTAGCTAGGAAAAGAGTTACCATTGTCTTCTGTGTTTAATTAAAATAGCTTGCAGGCAGATCAGCAACTGTTTCCATAGGCAAGATCCAAGAAATATCATGTGATTGATGCCAAGTTCTGTGTCTTAATGAATTCTTGAAACTTGCAGAATGGAAACAGAACACACCTGCTCTGTGTCACTCTTTCTGTGATTAAAGGTGATGTTGCAAAGATGATTAAAAGAAATCTCTCCCTATATGAATTAAATAACTTGTCCTTTATAAATTTGATATATTTCTTTTTTCCTTAACAAGTCATCAGGGATTTAAAGCACTGAGGCCAGGTGTGGGAAAATTGGCACTAGAGGTGGGGATACATTCAGAATTCTACCTTGTAGCTATATATAGGAATATTATTTGGGAAGTTTCAGTAAAAGTTGGTGTTATAAATTTCTCTTTTTTGAATCCTATTCAATGGTGTAGTAATTCTACTTTTAGTAATTCTTGGTACTAATGATGTTTGTTAGCTTTTTAGATATATGCGATTACGATAATCTTCTTACCATTTAAACATGGGCCCAGAATAAAGAGCCTATACATAACTTTTACAAATGTTATTTTACATGATATAGATTGTCTGCACCTTTCTAATTGTTCATGTAAGGCAGAAGCTTAGCTGGTTCTAATAGTAGTCCTGCCCATCATCTACTGATATTTCAAAGAGATTACAATAATCCAGTTTAAAGTCAGGTATTGTGATTTCTCCCTCATGGTTTTTATTGCTGATAATTGCTTTGACTATTCTGGGTTTTTGTTGTTCCAAATGAATTTAATGACTGATTTTCTTATTTTCTCCTCTCTTCTCTCTTTCTCTCTCTCTCTCTCTCTCTCTCTCTCTCTCTCTCTCTCTCTCTCTCTCTCTCTCTCTCTCTGTGCTACTGGGGTTCCTGGAAGCCCTTCTACCTCCAGGCTACACTCCCAGACCTACTTTTACATTTTTATTTAGAAACAGGGTCTCCTAAGCCAGCGCGCGTGGCTGGCTTCGAACCTGTGCGATCCTCCTGTCTCAGCCTCCCAAGCGTGGGGATTACAAGTGTGCGCCACCACGCCCGGCAATGACTGATTTTTCTATATATATGTGAAGAATGACTTTAGAGAATTAATATGCATTTTGTTGAATCTATAAACCACTTTTGGAAGAATGGCCATTTTGATATTTATTCTGCTTATCCAAGAACATGGAAGAACTTTCCTTTTCTTGAAGTCTTCTTTGATTTATTTTTTTCAAATGTTTTATAATTGTCTTTGTAGAGGTCTTTTATCTCCATGGTTAGGTTTATTCCTAAGTATTTTAATTTTGGGAGGATATCCTGACAGTGTTTTTCCAGGATATTCTGGAAGTGTTTTTCTGGATTTCTTTTTCAGTAGATTTATGGTTGGCATACAGGAAAGATTCTGATTTTTTAATATTGATTTTGTATAGAGACACTTTGCTGAATTTGCTGAACAGTTCTATAAGCCTTTTGGTTGAGTTTGTTGGGTCTCCTAAGGATAGTATCTTGTCATCTACAAATAAAGATAATTTTGATTCTTCTTTTTCTATTTGTACTCCTTTGATTTCTTTTCTTGCCTTATTGCTTTGATTAGAGTCTCAAGTACCATATTGAAAAGATGTAGTGATAATGGAAATCCTTGTCTTGTTCCTGTTTTTAGGAGGATTTCTCACATTTTTTACCCATTTTATATAATGTTGGCTGTGGGGCTATTATAGATTACCTTTATCTTGTTGGGGTGTTTACATTCTATTCTGATTCTCTGCAGTGCTATTAGCATAAATGGGTTGGATTTTGTTGGTATCATTTTTTTAGTATTTATTGAAATGATCATGTGATTTTTGTCTTTAGATCTGTTTATGTCATGAATTACATGGATTGATTTTCAAATGTTGAACCAGCCTTGCATTCCTAGGATGAAACCTACTTGGTCTTGGTGTATGATTTTCTTGGTGTAGTTTTGAGTGTGTGCTGCAAGTATTTTGTTTCATAGTTTTGTGTCTAAATTCATCAACAATATAAGCCCGTAGTTTTCTTTCCTTGAGCTGTCTTTATTTGGTTTTGGTATTAATGTGATTTTGGCTTCATAGAATATATTTGAGAAAATCCTGTTTCTTTCTATTTTATGAAATAGATTGAGTAGCATTGGGATTAGCTCTTTTATAAAGTTTTTATAAAATTCATTTGGGAAACTGTCAATCCTGGGCTTTTGTTTGATGGTAGGCTCTTTATTGATGCTTCAATCTGTTTGATTGCTCTTGGTTAGTTTAAAATTTTTGTACCTTATTTACTCAGTTTAAGAAGGTTGTATTTATCTAGAAAGTTGTCACTTTCTTTCAATTATTTTATTTTGTGTAGTATAGTTTTTAAATAATCCAGTGATGAACATTGTGTTCTAGGCCATTGATTTCACAAAGCTGTGCATTTTTAAATGCCTTAAACATGGAGATCAACTATAATTGCTGCATCTCTTTTAAATCTTCCTGTTGTTGTTTGCAGAGTTATTTGTTATTTTTCTGAGTATTTTTCATAATTTAAAATTATATCTTTATGCATATTTATTTAACATGTGTTTTCAACTTGGCCTACATTTCTGGGTTACTAACTTTAATACTTATACACAGTTTGGAGTTCTGAATATGAGCTCAAGAAAAGTGTTTTATAAGCATTTAACAAAAGATTATTTAACTAAATATTGTACCATTATGCTTAAAAAACTCATCTATATTTAAAACATTTCTGGCATAATCAAAATGTTTTCCTTTTTTCCCCTTTTAATAACGCATTTAAATGGTTTGCTATGTGCTGTTTCAATACAAGCATACATTCTATAATCAGGCCAAACATATCTATCTCCTCAAATATTTATCACAACTTTATTAAAACATTTAAAATTCTTTCTTTAAGCCAGCCGTGGTGCCACACACTTGTAATCCCTGCCCTTGGGAGGCAGAGACAGGAGGATTGCGCAGGTTCACTGGCTTAAGAGACCCTGTTTCCAAATAAAAATATAAGAATAGTTCTGGGAGTGTGGCTCGGAGTTAGAAGGGTTTCCAGGAACCCCAGTACCATCCCCCAAAATAATTCTTTCATTTAGCTTTCTGAGATAAATAGTACATACTTTTGCTTTATAATTATTCTCCTATGCAGAGCATGCCAAAAGTTCTCTTAAAAAATGGATGGATAGCTAAAAAGACATATACATGGATAACTATGGCTATATTAATAAGCATAGAATTTTCTTTTTGAATTATAATGTGGTCATGTCAACTAGATATTTCATCAACTCTTCACTGTATGTGGAGAGTAGGGTAAAAGTAGCCACTGGAATCTAGAAATAGATATAGAATAAGTGCTATGTAAATGTCAGTATTCTGGCTATGATATGGTTTTATAAGAAGAAACTATTAATGGGTGGAGACTAGATAAAAGTTACAGTGGTGTCTCTATTATTTCTTTTAACTGCATATGAATATATAATCATCTCAAAATAAAAATTTAATAAAAAAGTGCTTAACACTGATATTTGAGCTAAACCAGATGTAGAAAATGAAATATTTAACAAATCTTTTTATGATAATTTTTGGAGTGGGGACATTCTGTATCCATAATTTATATATTAAAAGAATTGGACTTGCAAGGATAAATTTTTAAAAAATCAGAGATAATATGTTACTAGGTTGAATTTTAACATGTAAATTTGTGATTTTTTTACATTGTCGACTCCTGTATTGTTGCAAATTTATTTTATTATTATTTTTGTTGTTATTGTGTTGGGAATTGGAACAAGGACCTTATGCATGCTAGGAAACCTACTACTTAGCTACAGCTACAGCACCTATTTCTATAAATTAGTGGCAGTATAATTAACATAAAGAATAGTAAAAACAAATCCAGCAAGTTGAATTCTTACAAACTAAATACTGTGTTATAACCACTGTGTAACCAGGAGTGAGATCATGAAACAGACCTTGACAATTACTGCAGACCTTCTTTTCTTATCTCAGTGCCAACAACCTGACGCAAAAGTGCCTCAGTCTTATCTTCCAGAACTTTGTATGGAGATTCTTTTATCCCCACTTTTTCTGTTTTACAATAATGGCAATATTTGGCAGAGCAGTATTTATAGTGTTTGTTCTTAACCTAGATTTGATATTTGTTGATTTTTGCTGCTATCTCTTTTTTATTTATTAATTTATTTTGGTACTGGGAATTGAATACAAGTCTATTCAACCTATGAACTATACTCCCAGATCTTTTTATTTTTTATTCTGAATCAGAGTTTCACTTTGGTGCAGAGGTTCTCCCTAAGTTGCTGAGACCAGTCTCAAACCTGCTACCATTCAATCTTAGCCTCACACTGGGATTACAGGCCTGCCCTACTATTTGCAGCAGCTTGTTGATATCTCTTCTCTTCTCTTCTCTTCTCTTCTCTTCTCTTCTCTTCTCTCTCTCTCTCTCTCTCTCTCTCTCTCCCCTCCCTCCCTCCCCCCTCCCTCTCTCCTCCCTCTCTCTCTCTCCCTCTCTCTCTCTTTCTCTCTGCCACCAGTTGAAAGTTATTAACAGGTGTTGATAGTTCATCCATAAATATCCAGCACAAATCTTCTAAGCACATGAACATTCTTCTACATAACCTCATATACTCAAGGTATTTGCTATGAATTCAACAAATCTATCATTTTAAATATACACATTATATTTTCTAACCCAAGATTGAATTCAAAATTATGCATTATTTTGGTTATTGAGTTTCTCAATCTGTTTTTTTCCCTCTCTCTCTTTAACTAGAAAAATTTCCAGCATAATTTTTTGCTTCATGATAGAGAAGCTTTTAATCAGTTTAGTCATTTTTTTTAATGAAAAGGCATCTCCAAATGCAGGCATGTCCCACAGAACAAGTTAGAAAACAGGTGATCTGGTGATCAGTTCATTGGACTTACAGTTTAAAACCTTGTGACCACACTCTTAACAAATTTGGGCAAATCTATTGGGCTCTTTAGGCCTTAACTTCCTTATTTTTCAAATGAACTGATTGGCTTATTTTTCAGTGTGAAATTGTATTGTGTTTATTCAAGCATCTTTTTTATCCTTGTTACCATATATGTAGCTGGTATTTCTACTGTGGAACAGAAAATTGCATCATCACTTGGTTACTACTATGGATGGAGTACTCGTGGTACTGTCTTAGGAATTTTAACCAGGGTTGCCAAAGGATATCTGAACATTGTCAAAAGAAAGTATACAGTATATATTCTAAACAAATTATTTAATCTGAAGCTTCTATGATGTTAAAATATCTTTTGAGGAATGGAGTGTCCTCACAAACAAATATTCTCTATTGTATATCCTCACAGGCTGCTTGAAAACTTTTCTTCTTTCCATAAATTCCAAGCATAACATGTACTTCTGGAGTAATAATAGAGTAATATGTATACAGTGTATACAGTTAAACTTATTTGTGTATTGGTTTTCCTATATATTTAATTTCATTAATATTTACTATACTCTCCAAAATATAGTTTTCTGCATAATTTTAGGGATGTATGGCAATGTTAGAAAATATTTGAAAATTTCCTTTGCTGCACAGAAGTTATTTATTTTAATGTATTCTCATGTGTTAATACTCATTTTAATTTCTTGTGCCTTTGGGGACTTGTTGAGGAAATTTTACCCATGCCTATATGTTGGAGTGTTGGTACTATGCTCTCTTCAAGTAATTGCAAGGTCTTTGGTCTTATATCCAGGTTTTTAATCTAGTTTGAATTGACATTTCTGCAGGGTGAGAAAGTGGAGTTTATTTCCATTTTTCTGTATATGGATAACAAGTTTTGCCAACATCATTTGTTGAGGAGGTTATCTTTTTTTTTTTGGTGGTACTGGGGTTCCTGGAAGCCCTTCTACCTCTGGGCTACACTCCTAGACCATATATAGATATATATTTATTTGGAAACAGGGTCTTACTTAAGCCAACGTGGCTGGCTTCGAACCAGCATGATCCTCCTGTCTCTGCCTCCCAAGCGCAGAGATTACAATCATGCACCACCACACCTGTTTTATAGTGTATTTTTGGCACTTTTGTCAAAAAAAAATTGGCTACAAGAGTGTAGATTTACTTCTGATTATTTTATTCTACTCCATTGGTCTGTTTTTGTGCCAATACCATGCTGTTTTATGACTATATCTTTGTAATATAATTTGAAGTCAGGTATTGTGATGCTTTTTGAATGGTTTTTATTACTGAAAATTATTTTGGGTATTTTTATTTTTTTATTCCAAATAAATTTGAGGACTGATTTTTCTATATCTGTAAAAATGACTTAGTATTTTAATGAGTATTACATTTAATCTGTATATCAGTTTTGGAAGAATGGCCATTTTGAGGATATTTATTTTTTCTATTCAAAAGCATGGGGAGTCTTTCCAATTTCTAAAATCTTATTCAATTTCTTTTTCAAAGTTTTATACTTTTTCTTGTAGAGGTCTTTTATCTCCTTGGTTAGGTTTATTCCTGAGAGTTTGGGGGTAATTGTGAGTGGAAATGTTTTCTGCATTTCTTTTTCAGTGGATTTATTGTTGGCATCTAGAAAAGCTTCTGACTTTTTTAGGGTTGATTATTGTGGAGCAAAATAAGTTGTCAGGAGCCTCTACAGAGAGCTGACAGAATGGGAGGTTTTTGCTAGATATTTCTGTGATAGAGGACTAATATCTAGAATACACAAATAACTCAAGAAAATCTCCATAAAAAATAACCCAATCAAAAATGAGCAAGTGAACTGGGTGTGGTGGTGCATGCTTGTAATTACAGTACTTTGGAGGCTGAAACAGGAGGATAATATGTTTGTGTTCAGCCTCAGCTACTTAGGGAGTACTCCACAACTTAGTGAGACCCTGTTTCAAAATAAAGAATAAAAAATGGGGCTGGTGGTATAGCTAGGTTGTAGAATGCCCTTGGGTTCAATCCCCAGTAACACTAAAATAAAATAAAATAAAATAAGGATGTAAACTAAATATATACTTCAAAAATAAAAAAATACAAATGGCCAATAAAGTGTATGAAAATTGTTCAACATCATTAGCAATCAGAGAGATGCAAATCAAAACTACCCTGTGATTTTACCTAATCCTAATTAGAATGGCAATCATGAAAAACACAAACAATAACTAATGCTGGTGAGGATATAGAAAAGTAGGAACTCTGATACATTTTTTGTCAGATTGCAAATTTCTACTTTGGAAAACAGTGTCTAGGAATCTCAGAAGATTGGTTATTATCCAGCTATAACTGGGTATGTACTCAAAAGAATGGAAAGCCTTCTACCAGAAAAATACATACATATCTTTGTTTATAGATGAACAACTCACAGTTGCCAAATTATCGGACCAGTTTAGATGTCCATTGACAGATGAATGGATTGCAAAACTGAGGGGGTATATATACTGTGGCATTCTACTCAGCCATAAAGAACAAAATTATCTCATTTGCAGAGAAATTAATGAAACTTGGAGAATATAATGATAAGTGAGATTAATCAGTCACAGAAAAAGAAACATCATGTTCTCCCTCATATGTGGAAGTTAGGGAGAAATTGGGATAGAGGAGGGACTCCAGACAAAGAAGAAGAAACCTTAGTTGAGTGAAGAAGGGCCCTAACTGAGGGAGATGGGAGGGGTGAAGAGGGGAGCATCTCAAGGGCTATGATATACATACACAAATTTATCAAAGCAAATCACTGTGCTAAGCATGGGAAAAAGAGGTAGGGAAGAGAATGGGGTGGGAACTAGGGAGTGGCTTAGTGAATATTGAGTACATGTGTCCTCTATCACCTTGAACCACAAGAAGTTGTATGATTACAATGCACTAAATAAATTTGATAAATTTTAAAAAGAAGAAAATATTTGAGCCGGGTGTGGTGGCGCAGGCTTATAATCTCCGTGCTTGGGAGGCAGAGACTGAAGGATTGAGCAGGTTCAAAGCCAGCCTCGCTGGCTTAAGAGACCCTGTTTCCAAATAAAAATATAAAAAAATAGGTATGAGAGTGTAGCCCGGAGGTAGAAGGGTTTCCAGGAACCCCAGTACCACCAAAAAAAAAAAAAAAGAAAATATTTAAAACAAATTTATTTTTTTATTTTTACAGAATATAGTAGGGCTATTATAGAAGAATTACAAATATTTTTCTTATGCAGTAGTAGCCCTTGGATTTCCTTATTTAAGTATTATATTAAGCTTTTATTTATGTTTTGTTGGACAACAAATTATTAAACCATCTTCTTTCTATGTTTTCTGTTAAGACTGTTGACATTATTTTTCTTCGCTGAAATAACTTTACTGTTCCTTGTAAAACTTAACATGGCAAAAATCTGAGCTTGTAAAAGAGAGACTTGTCTTCATCTTGATCAGAGAAATGAGATTTGTAATTCAAATGAGAAAAGTTAATGAACATGACACATAGCCTTGAAGCGAGTGCTGCAATGTGGTAATTTGTTGCTCATAAGGTTGATTCCAAACAAACCCATTAAGGTATTGATTGTGTCCATTTACTAAAGCTGAGGGCACAGGAACTCCCGGATAGCTTGGCATTCCTACAAACATCCTGCTTAACATGCCTCTGGCCTCAAATCCATTACAAAGTCAATGGCAGAATGGCTGTGTCAACGATATGACTCTTTGATGTGATCAGCCTTGGTCCTATGCAATGTTCTTATGAAAGAAATTATCATGACTCTATATAGTTAAAAGGAACTGTCACTATGTTATTTCTCTTTTATGAAGCTATCTGGACTCTATAGGGAGTTTATCTATACTCACTTAAGTTTGTTAAGTTATAATCTTAAAACTATCAGGGAAAAATGATTAAGTCTGATTTCAAATCTTTTCTTTGTGTGTGTGATACTGGAAATGGAACCCAGGGGCATTCTACCTCCAAGCTACATCCCCAGCCCTATTTTTTATTATTTTCTTTTATTTTGAAACAGGATCTTAACTGAGTTGCAAAGAACCTCATAAGTAGTTGAGGCTGTGTGCGAGCCACGATCCTACTGTCTCAGCCTCACAAATGCTGAGATTACAAGCATGCACCACCATGCCTTGCTGATTTCAAATCTTCATCTTCCTTTTCTGACTTTCTTTACCCTAAAGAATTACATGTTGGAACTAGATACTATACCTGACTACATTCCTTACACTTACTCTGACAGTTATATGTCTGTATTTAATTATATTGTAAACAATTTTCCTTGCTTTTCTTCTCAAAAGAATGTTATATTACTAAAGCAGATACCATCACAAGTTTAAACTTTGGTCAGATTCCAGTAAGTACATCATCTATAATAAGGACTTTGATAGGAAAAGAAATGTCTGTTTGATCAGGATAGATTTTAATGATGGAGTGATCAATTAGTCCAACTTGGCCCCCATGAAGTATTCCTTTTACTTTCTTCCACATGTGAATTCCTCCTGAGTAAACTCCAGAGTCCACTTGAGAGAAGGACTCAGTGATATTCTGGAGTGAGTAGATTTGTCTGTCTTTAACTTCTTTCATGCATGAGAGTGTTTTCTCTCAGGTTTAGAGAATTGTATTTCTGTTCAAAGGTTATGTTAGTCAGTAACTATAATAGGAAATGATCATTCCATTTCCAATGATCAGAAAATACTGAAGTAGAACAGGTTAAGGATCCCCCCTCTACTTGTATAATGCTATGATTATGTCTATACAGGAATGGAAAACATTCATATTCAAGCTTCTAACAACATGTGAGTCAGTAAGATATGTGTCTGTGTTCTGATTTTCTGAGTGAGCTTATGAACAAGTCATTAGGGTGTGCTTAAAGTGGTCAATGTTCTGTTTATTTAAAACACTTTACTGACTTGGATACTTGGATTCCTTTTGAATAATTATAAAGGAATGTTTTAGATACACATGTGTAAAATAGCCCTTTGATTCAGTATTTTTCTTCCAATTTGTCATACTTTAATAAACTCTTATAATTTTTATATTAGGCACAATCCCTAAAATAGAATAAAGCAAGTTCATAAGACTCCTGACTTGCCAATTGCTTGGTAAATTACTTGCCAATTGCCTAGTAAATTACTTTTACTTGCTACTAAAATTGAATTTCTACACCAAAGAAAGTTTACGTTATTGTTAATAAAAATTTTATATACTAAAGAGAATAAAAGTTTAGAATATAGAAATTTTGTTAGTACTGTTTCTGAAAATCACTCTTCCACTTGTAAAACCAACCTACTTACCTGTGCTATTTTAGTCCCAACTTTTCTCTAGAACCAGAACTGAGTGCTTACACTAGAATCCTCCTTTAGCTTGACTGCCTTGATGTTCCTTTTTTTTATTCTAAAGATAAAGGTCACTCTAAGAAGGTAGTTCATGAGTTAAAAGTATTCCAAAAGGTTGGTGATTAAATGGAAACATACACAGTTTCCCACAAAAGAGACAGGAGTACCCACTGCTGTCCTCCTGGGGTCTCTGGGGGGTGGGATGGGATCTGACAGTGATGGACTTCCCTGAACTGTTGGCTTTCTTTGTACCTAACTCTGGTCTGTAAATAGAGTAGCACATCATGCTCTGAGAATGACACTAGGGAAGCTTCATAAATCAGCAAGTGAGTATTCTGGCATGAACCTTTAGCCACTGCCTTCCCTCCAGAGCTGACACCTGTCACCTCTTAAAGAGTGTGCATTCTCTGTCACTGTAGCCTAGTCCTATCATTTCTTTACCCATTTTCATATTTTGCCCAGATAGTAACATCTGGGTGTGATTAAATTACTGCCATTATGGACTTCATATGTTTTTATTTATGCTTAAAACCTTTGAATTTCCAGGTAGTCATTGAGAATACAATTAAGAGCATTACACAGAATGTGTTCCATTTTTAAAACAAAACAAACACATTTAAATAATCTGTACATACATAAATGGTATTAATCATGTATATTTGTAATTGCTGGAAGAATATTGCTTTTAGTGTGCTAACAAATAATACCTTAGAGTATTTAAAATGTAAATTTTAAGAAATTTTTTAGAATTTTTAAGTTAAAGAATAATGCTTTGTTTATCATGAAATTATAACTTTCTTCATTAAGTCAGTAACTATTGGCTTTTTTCTACTAAAAATGTCTTTTCTCTGTAATAAACATGTTACTTTATTAGAAAACCAATTGTGTATATGCAGTATTATTATCTACTGTTACTACCCCCTAATTATTATTTCTAGTTAAATGGTATATAGGGGTGCTCAGTTTATAGAGAAAAGTAATGGAAAAAAGTTTGTAAAGAGTTAGCATGTCATTCATCTACAGGAGTAGAAACATCTCTCCAATATTTGCATATCAGTGACATTGAAATGTAATAGTCCACAAGATAATGGCCATTTATCTCCTTCCCTAAAATAATGTTCAAGGTCTCATTTTGAATTTTCTTGAGGCAAATGAGGACCTCAAGGTGTTTATAATTGGGAGTTATTAAGTGCAAAATACAAGTGAAGGGTACTTAAAAGGGACAGAAAAAGTCAGTTTCCTATTGATTTGACGGGGGTAGGATAAATGTGTGGCTTCTGCCCTTAATGGAAGTGGATTGTTCGAGGATGTGCCAGTGAGACTGGTCGATTCCTGAGCTGTTGTTTACTGGGAAGGACAATATCAATTTTCCAGAGGGATGATTGGTGGGATGTCAAGGCTGTCACCCTTTCCTCCTCTGACAGACAGCCCAGTGACAATTACCAGTGAAGGGACATTGACTGCATTGCCATATACACTAGAGGATATAACTGGCAAACAAAAAAAAAGAGGAAGGCACTCCTGTAAAAAAGATATAATCAGCAGTTGTCAGGAGCGGTTACATATATGATGTCTGAATATAACAGGTCCTTAGCACACTGCCTTCACCACTGAGGTTACATGTGGTCCCTTGCAGCCTGCTTAGAGAATCAATCCTGGGATATTGGACAAGGGATAGAATTAATTATTGAAATTACTTCTATTTAAGAGTCAATGTCAGAACAAAAACCATATTTTCTATTGCTTATTTTTTCTCATTAAAACAGACTGAAGCCAGGAGTGGTGGAGCACGCTTGTAATTCCAGTACTTGGAAGGCTAAGACAGGAGGATTGTAGGTTCACAGCCAGCCTCAGCTACTTATTGAGGCCCTATGCAACTTAGTGACACTCTGTTTCAAAATAAAAATAGGGCTGGGGTATAGCTTAGTAGAATGCCCCTACATTCAGTCCGCGGTAACACACACACACACACACACACACACACACACACACACACACACACAACAATTTCAGTGGGCTTTAAAGTAGTATTTTTTTTTTAATTCCATAGAAAGCATTACATGTTCAGTATGTCTCCTATGAGTTCACTTTTATGAGCTTTCCTCCTGGGTCCATGTTATTGACGAAAGTTAAATGCACCACTAATGAGTTGCATTGCATGGGTATCAGAATGAGAAGCTAAATCCCATCATTTGCCAGGCAAATGTGGAGTGTGTTAGTGTAGGGTAGACGGCACATGTGCATATAATCAGATTTTCTGTAGAGGTGCTTCTCTCAGTTCCAGGTTTTCCATTTCCTTCAATTCTAATGCTTAATAGTGTCAAATAAACTTAAAGAAAAAGATCATATTTCCAATGCCTATAGTAGTTTTGTTAAAGTAACATATACAGAAACAAATGTCTAAATTACTCAGAACCTCTGGTAGCATCAGAACTGTTAGGCAGCTATATTTTCTGGTAATCCATAAGTGTAATTGTTTAATTCTTTGTGTTCAGTCTATTTTCTTCTTAAATATACCATATCCTGCTGGCAATTTGTTCCTTGGGAACATACACAAGAAATATGATTTCTATGGACTAACTTAGATATTTTTGTAGGAATTATCCATCTCCCTTCACCTACACACTGACAACACTTTCTAATCTAACACTCAATTGTCTGATGAGGATTGCTTTTCACAGAATTGGTCACTGTAGAGATGAAAATAATTAGATACACATGGTTGGTTCTCTCTCCCTGTGCCTGGCATGAATGACTTACACCAAGATGGATTTCTCCTTTGTGAGAATTACTTTCCTAAATATCATTTATGTGACATAATTTTGTTCTTCTTTATTAAAAAGTAATATACATTTATTAAAACTTTGGCAAACACAAATAAATGAATGGTATAAAATCACATGGTTTCCTACTAGAGAAAAGCATTGTGAACACTTTCATATTTGTTTTAGCTTTTGTTTGAATATTTCAATTGCTTATGTTATATATGTTCTTTAAATGTTTTGGGGGATGTTCTTTATCAGCTTGATGAATACATACATGGAAATCTACTTATTTTGATAGTAATGTATTATTTTTAAAAAGTAGGCTTCAATACTGCCAAGTGATTACATATGCAGGTTATTTTTGATTGGGCTTGTAAGATGCCAAGCAAAAGTTATCATTAATTTCCTCTCATAAACCATAAGCTAATTGATTTTCCATTGAACTCATTAAAAATAGATACTTAGCTTTTCAGAGGATTGTCTTAGAAACCCAAAGCAGAGCCCAGGTCCTCTGGGATGCCATCAACTGACCATAGCATCAGGCCTAGAATAGTGGCCCTCCTACTTGTCAGGACTGAAGCATTTGTCCTATTTCCCAGCAGATAAACATTTGCAAGGCAAATAATAAATTAGCCATTAATCAGAAGAATGCTTGCATTCGATGAACTCTGAATGGAGTGGAGATGTCAGGTAGATAGACAAGGTAAATCAACAAGGCAAAAATCAATCACCAGGAAGAGCCACCCATAATTTAGAAGACATTGGCCCTTAAGGTTAAAGACTTTGGAAGGTAAGAACATGTTTTAAGGACAAGAGAAACTATAAAATGATGTGGGTAGGTTTTAAGAATAGATAGAATATTCATGCTATTTATACATATTTAAGCTTCCAATCTACTAATATGTCAATTCAAAGTTTGATTTTAAAAAAGACTGCACGTATTTATTTTTAAGCTTATGCAATTAATAATTTTTCCTAGAAGATCCTTCATATTTTGTAAAATGTTTCCATATTATTGTTCTTTTACAAAGTAACAGCTCATCAAGTTATTTTTTCGAGAACAGGCAGAAACCTTGGTGTTTTAGTGGTCTTTTTTCTTCACTGTGTTTGCCAGTTCTATGTATGATGAAAACCCTTTCAGATCTCGATTCTTCCAGCCCATATGGTAACCTTTCCTTGGCTACTTAAAACTCATGTGAGCCTCATTGTTACTTAACCTTTCATAACCCACAGTGTCCTCAGTTGTAAAAATAAGGCCTGATGCTGTTATTCCTTTCTGTTTACATAGAAAACATATATGTTATGTAAATATATTACAAGGTATTATTCATATTTAATAATTTAAAAAATCAATTATTATATATCCTGTTTCTAAAGATTATATCTAATCTGTTAAAATGCATTATCTTGTTCCTATAGGTATTATATATAAAGGTTAAAAGGCCCAGTGGTTCTATAGAAGCAATATTATCTTTTGTAATTCCTTGGGGTTAGAAACTACAACCTTTGTTTTCTTAGAATTGACCATCAGGGAAATTGCTCTTGACTCCAAACACCTACCATCTGGCATCTTCTATCTGCTTATTGTAATGTGTACTCTCTTAGGCTTTCTAAAAGATAAGTTCATAACACATTATGGACTCTGCACAAGCTTATTCATTACTTGTTTACCCAAAAGAACAAGAATGAATGAAAATAAGCAGAATAACCATAATTCTCAGCATTGTTTCCTATCCTTATTTACTTTCTTTCTTCCCATTAATATAATTCCATCTCTAAATTAGGTTTCCTAGACAAGATAGCTTATAAAGATACCTTTTAATCAGGACAGTAACTGGGTCATGGTTACCTTATCCTTAGTTTTTCTTGACTAAGAAAATAATATTAATAAGGGATTTTTAAATGAATGCTTGAGATGTTAACAGTACCTCAAACATGGAGAACAATTAAATGTCTTGATATTTTAGAATATGTAAATCATACTTATAAAGGAAAAATGATACTTTATACAATACAGAAACTGTTAGATTAAGTAACATTTCTAATAGGTTTAGAAACAATAAAAACATTTATGCTGACACATTTTAGCTGAGCTTTAATGCTATTTGCTATATTTTATGCTTTTTAAAAATTCATTTTTAGTTAATGTTTTCTAGCCCCATATAATTGTTGTCTTTCGCTCTTACTAGATAACATTAACATCAATTTCATAAAGAAATATGGAGTAATGATATGTGAATTTTGTTTATTCAAATTTTTATTTTGATCAATTCTAAAATTCATACTAATAGTAATCTATCTGCTTATAAGTTTCACTTTTAGTCTATGCTTATCAAATCTGACTCTTCCAGTCTTATTTATGAATTCTTCCTTAAATTATATAAATATGGAGCTCTCCTTCATCCTAACATAATATAAACAAAAAATTCTATAGGATTTCTTAAATAAATTAATTCCACTTAGTTTTAAAATTCAGAAAGTCTTCATAAAAGCAATGTCCTTTGAAGAAATCCTGAGATGCTAACATCTAAAAGACTTTCATAACATACATATTATTTATTGTCATTTTGAAGTCTTTCTGAAAACATAAAGCTCATTTTAATAGCTAAGGTTATAATGAGTCATATAATTCATTGCACTCAATTTACAAATCACATTTTTCACAACTTTGTGAAGTAAGTTCTATTGCTATTCTCATTCTGTAGGTGAATAAACTGAGTCAAAGAGAAATTAATATAACTCACCTGAAGCTGTAGATCTAGTAGCAGTTGATCGAGCCAGAGTTTATATTTAGTCCACTCTAGACTATTCCCCTTACTGTTGGGCTTTCCACTGTAATTTCTTTACATACACCTGCACACATTTTTTTTTTTTTTGCAATATGGTAGGTACTGGAGGTTGAATCCAGGGGCACTCTACCTCTGAGCCACACACCCAACCCTATTTTTTAATTCTTTATTTTGAAACAGGATCTTACTAAGTAGCTGAGGCTGGCCACAAACTTGCGATCCTCCTGTCTCAGCCTCCCAAGTACTAGGATTGCAATCTTGCGCCTCCATGCTCAGCTACCTATATACATTCTTAGCCATTAGCCTGTTAAGGCTATAAGCCTTAAAATTACACTTTCAGGATCAGTTCTTTAGTTCACGTTTGTTTTGACTGTAGAGCATTGAAAAGGAAGTAGAATGAGATAAAAACACAAATGCATATTGAAACTAAAACTGTGGAGGCTCCTAAATTTTTGAATAAGGAATTTTGACTTAACATACAACAGGGAATCATTGAAAGTTTTGAATATAAAATGACATGGTTAGAACTACTTGTTAGCAGCTGTAGAATGCACTGAAGTAGGAAAGCACTGAGGAAATCAGCAATCATCTGGAAGCTAGGGCAGTAAGTAGCCTGAGTGAGAACCCGTGAAGTCTAAGTCAGGAAGGTGACTGGGAAGGAGATAAATTGGTGAGTATGGTTTAGGTTGAAACTTCAAGAGCTGACAAGCTGGAATAGGCATGTTCCTTAATATTGAAGGAAGAATGAAGACCAGTGGCTATGGGATTTCAAATCCATTTCTGGGAATATAGAGGAGACATTGGCAGAAGCTGATATAAATAAAGGTGAATATTTAATTTGGAAAATATGTTATTTGACACATAAATGGAAAATTCATATAAAGGTTTAAAAATATAATCCTGGTAGGTAAGGAATAAAAGTCTCAGACAGAAATATAGTTTTTGGAATCATATAGTTAAAAGAAGTTGAAACCGTTTGAGTAGATGGAATCTTTAAAAAAATGAACCTCAGCCTTCTTCCTCTCCTATCCTTCCATTCTAGCTTTGCTGAGGTTTCCCCTCCATTATCTGGAGTCCCTCTGGTATTCCTAATACGCCCTAGTTTGGGCATATGAGAGAAAATGTATGTCTCTTCTCTTTCTGTGCTTGGCTGATCTCACTTAACAGTGTTCTCCAGGTCTTTCCATTTTCTTGCAAATGACATGATTTTGTTCTTCTTTATATAAAATTCCATTGTGTGTATTTCCCATAATTTTGCAATTCACTCATCTATTGATGGAGACCTAGGTTGGTTCCATATTTTGGCTATTGTGAATTGTTCTGCTATGAACATGAATATGCATCTGTTAATGTAGTTGTCTGATTTTAGCCCCTTTGGACAAATATCCAGGAGTGGTATAGCTGGAGGTTGAACAATGGAGGATCTACATCTGAATATGGTTAAATTTATGAATATGGTATGGTTAACCTGGACACTCATTGTTGGGATGGGGGAAGGGGCTGCAAGGGGGAGAGAGGGCACCAAGCACAGTCTGAATGTATGCTATTTTCAGTATGTTCCACATAAAATTAACAAAAATAAAGAATAAAAAATAAAAAGCTATTTACAAATAAACGAACCTCAGGAAAATGAGAGAGGAGTAAGGGTAAAAAAAGGCCAAAGAACTAGTATGATGTAGAGTAGCAAGCAGCAGGGACAGCAAGAAAAAGGGAACTAGGAAGGGAGACCCCAAAAAGGGTGATTAAGAATTGGAATAATTGACCCTTATTAACAATGAAAGACAAGAGAGTTCTGAGAAGCAGACAGTAGTCAAAATTCATATACTTCAGAGCCTAGAAGTTACTTCATCCAGAATTCTAAAGAAAAATTTTTGTTGGTAATCACTACCAAGTATCTCAAGCAATGATAGACACAGAGTAACTGCCTAAATATGAATTAGCTAATGAAAGTGTCTGACTACACAGGTATGTATATGGATTGTCCACTTGAGTACTCTTAGGGTTTTTGTGGAAGAAATTTTGATTTTAGTTTATTCATAAATATTCCATAATAAAAGTAATTTTATTTTATGCTTTTATTGGTGCATTATAGTCTCACATCATAATGTAATTCATAGTAATATTGACATACATGTACAGAACACTTAATGGGCTTTCCCCCGCTCCCTACCAGCTCTCCCCCTTCCCCATACAGGATACTGTGAGGTTGGCATTGGTATCCTCCCATATGAACATAATGTCAGTGGAAGAATTTCCTTTTCTCTCCCCGTTCCTTCCCCTAGACCAACCTCCCTCACTCCATCAGAGTTTCTCTTCCATTATCTAGAGTTTCTCTTAGATTCAGATTCCTCCCTAGGTTCCACCTATTAGAGAAACATATGACCCTTCCCTTTCTGTCACTAGCTACTCTCACTTAGCATAATGTTCCCCAGGTCCATTCATTTTTCTGCAAATGGCATTATTTTTTCTTGATTGCTGAGTAGAATTTCAATGTCTATATATCTCCCATAATTTTATAATCCATTCACCTGTTGGTGGACACCTAGGTTGGTTCCATAAGTTGGCCATTATGAACTGGGCTGCCGTAAACATGGATATGCATTTATTACTATAATATTCTGATTTTAGTTCCTTTGGAAAGATATCCAGGAGCAGTGTAGTTGGATCCTTTGGTAGATCATATGGATATACATTTATCACTCTAGTGCTCAAATTCTTTTCAAAAGATACTGAGGAGTCTTGTAACAACATCACTAGCAATTAGAGAAACACAAATAAACAATTCACTGAAATTCCTTTGAACTCCATTTGGAATGTAAATCAAGAATGCAAACAATAACAAATGCTGGTGAGGATGTGGGGGAAATCGGAACTATTATACACTGTTAGTGGAAAGGCTTTTTTTTCCTTTTGTAGAATTAAAATCTGAAAAGCTTTACTATTTAGGAACTGCCTTTAGATATAGTTTTTCTATGTTCTTTCCAGACCTTAACAGTAAGTTTCAAACCTCCAGGTCAATTGCTAATATCTCTTCACTTCTCAGGAGACTGAATTGCTGTAGGCTATTTTTCTTAATAAATCTGCAGAAGAGAATTTAAATTTAATAGAAGACTCATGAGCATGTCTCCCTTTCAGTTATTTTTCTACATTGACATGCAAATATTTTAATGCTTTCATAATTTATAGACACATGCCAATTCATATATATGCCAATTCATATATACACATTCATATATAGTCACATATATATGTGTGTATATATTTAATGAGATTTGTGGTTTTAAAAATACTTTAGTTGACAAGAAAACATTACATTGCACATACAGATATTAGGATCAGGTAAATATGTAATTGAATATAGGCAACAAGAAAAAACTCACACTTTAAATTTGTTCATCATAAGATAAAACAATTAATATTTATTAAAAAGTGGTTTAGCACTCTTTCTTGAGTCCATTATTTTCTGTTGTTTTTATTGCTTTGGGATTTGGTGGGTACTGGGGCTCATTTCCAGGGCCTTGTGCATACTACAGAGCCACACTGCTTGTCTTTTTTTAAAAAGTGTATGCAATACTAACATTAAATATTCTTTAAAATTTTACTTGCTTTCCAATAAAATACAAATAAGGATTGCCATTATTAAAGGAAGATCTATGTCTTTAAGAAGAGATTTTTCAACTATTAGAGTCGGGTTGAATTGTCTCTTAAAAGTTGCTGTTCTGTCTATTCTCCATTAAGGAGATAGTTTCATGGGCAGGAGACCATTTGTAATTAGATAAGGAAAACTGACAGCAGCAGTTGAGTTAGTGGCTCCCATGGAATGACAGGTATTGACTGGACCCTGGGATGTGTTTGAGACAGTGAGAGAGTCGATAAAAACATCAGGCTTGTTTGGAGTAACACTGCTAGCAACGCTTTAATTTGAAGCCTGGAAAAAAGCCACCGACATTCTTCCCCCATGTTTAGTGTTGATGGGATCTAACACCTACATTTAATCTTCTGTTTACCACTGGAAACACTGGTAAGTGCTACATGGCACCACAAAGAAGAAATACAACAGGGGGCATATTTTCTATGGACTCTATTCTATAGCCCAAATTCAGAAAAATAAACCTCAATTGAATCACTGAACCAAGTATGGAATGAGAAACTTAAAAAAAAAGATCAATGTAGAACAAAATTGTTTCCTGAATTTGAGGAAGTGATAAAGAGTAGAAGGTATTTATGAATTTTCTTTAGGAATCCTTGTCTGTTTCTTATATACCATCTCTGTTAAATTAAGAAATGAATTTAAAAGGAATGCTGTGACATTCATAGAAATCAGTGGAATTATCTTTATGCAATTTAAAATTCTATTTTATGTTTTTGTTTAGAAGCAAAAGTATTCTTAAACATGTACCCGATATTTTTGAAACTTCTTACATAAACAAATATACCTCTGTATATATATATATATATATATATATATATATATATATATATATATTCTGTTCTTATAAATATATACTATAATGTTTGCACAATGTTGAAATCTCCTAACAATGCATTTCTCAGAATGAATATATTTCTTTGTTTTTAAGTGTTGCATGACTGTCTGTGACATATTAATGCATACTTGTATGTCCTGTATGTTTTCTCCTATGATATCCACTCATAAACGTCTACACAATCACCTATTTTTTTTTTTTTTTGGTGGTACTGGGGTTCCTGGAAGTCCTTCTACCTCCGGGCTACACTCCCAGACCTATTTTATTTTGGAAACAGAGTCTCTTAAGCCAGCTTGTCTGGCTTCAAACCTGCGCGATCCTCTTGTCTCCGCCTCCCACGTGCAGGGATTACAAGCATGCACAACCATAACCAGAGCATCACCTAGTTTTTAATAGTGTTCATTAGAGAGCACAAGTGAAATGATTATTGCCACAGAGTTAGTTCCAGCCCATACTGCTGCAATAATTTTAACTCACTGTCAGAACTCAACACAGTATAATAAAACCTGCATATATTTATTACTCTGAATTCAAATAATCACCTAAATGTGACCTTCAGTGTCTCATTAAACAAGGGTAGTATTGAAAAATACTCTTTATTGAAATCTCACTTGGTTGCCAGCCTTTAGTATTTTCTACCTGTTTTAACAGAGGAAATGCCAGAGATCAACTGTTTTGCTTTTTATTTATGCCAGGAAATTTCAAGGGCTCAGGGTTTCATAGTGAATCCACACTAAGCTGTTGTTAGGCTCAATAGATGACCTATGGAGATTATCTGACATGTGGTAGAGATAAGAAGCTCATAGAAAGGGCTCGTCCCTTTCTCCACTATGTGTTCTAAAGTGGTGAGTCTGTCTAGGGACTGACTTAAGCAGTGGCTGAGAATCTAATCCTGAGTTTATTAAGATGGAACTTGTTGTGCCTCATTAAACATTTTATCTCAGAATATAATTTTAAACATGTAAAATGAAAAAGTAACAAGAGATAAGAATAATATTTCAGTCATGCTGTGTTGTACACGCATAGGATTCCTAAGGTGTATGAAATGTATCTTTCTAAAGTCTACAGTGCTTAAAAAGGAAAAAACATTATGACTTAACCAAACTACTCAACCAAAAAAAATTAGTAGGTTAAAAATGCATTATTGGAACTAAGAAGAAGAATGAATTATATGATGATGAAGTTTTTAATATTTTAGAATGTATCATCAATGTTCTATGTTATTATTTTAGTAGATGCAAGTTGTCAAATATTTCAATAACACTGAAAATATTTTAAAATACAAAATCACCTTTAATTTGCCTTAAATTATTTTGTGTTGCAAACCCATTAAAGTTGATGAAATAAGGTATTATCAAATAGGAACAACTATTAATACCTCTTATATCAGTGTAATGCTTTATTATGATGTTTTTTATTTTGATACAGGTTCTTGCTATATTGTTTAAACTGCTTTTGAACTCACATGATCTCCCCCCCCCCCCACACACACACAATGAACTCTTTTAGTTAGAATAACCTTGACTTTTTATGTGTGTGTGTGTGTGTGGTGGTACTGGGGTTCCTGGAAACCCTTCTACCTCCAGGCTACACTCTCAGACACCTATTTTTTTATATTTTTATTTGGAAACAGGGTCTCTTAAGCCAGCGAGGCTGGCTTCAAACCTGCATGATCCTCCTGTCTCCACCTCCCAAGCGCAAGGATTACAGGCGTGCGCCACCACGTCGGGCACCTTGATTTTTTTTTTATGTCCTTCACAAATCATTCTAGTTTTAAATGCATGTATCTTGTTTGAAAAACTATAGGTCACCTTCTGATTCTTTGTAGATAGTTATTTTAGATGATTATTTCACGCATAGCTTTGGTTTTATTTCTTTGAGAAGACTCAATTCATATTTGACAGCTTTTGTAACAATCCTTAACAGAAATAATTGAGATGAAAGTATTGCTTATCGAGAAGTTCCAAAAGCTGAGACTGAATATCTGGGCAATTTATATTGGTACCTTATATAATACTAGTAGATTATTTTTATGATGGTGGAAAAAGTCAAATAATTTATAATTTATTCATTTATTCATCTAACACTGGTTGAGGATTCTGTTTAGGGTTGAGGTGGACTCTGTTTAGGGTTAAGCTTGGGACAACAAAAATATACAGAGTCTGTGTCTTAAGAGACTTTACCAAGGAAGAGAGAAAGACATTTAAATAAATGATTGCAATATGGTGGAGTACAGTGATATCAGAACAATAATTGATTTATGTACAGGCTAAAACAGAAATACTGATGGAGGGAGGAATTTATTCTGTTTGACATCAGGTAGAGGAAGGATTAAATTTGAGCCTATTCTTCTAAATAATAAATAATATGGCACCCATTCATCCTTCTAAATTGAGTAGTTTAGCCAAAGACAGCTACTCATCTATTGATCATCTCATGAGAAAACAAACCTTATACCTTGCAGGCCTGAATAAATAGCGACTGACAAAAGCAGGGCTTTTGTAATAGGCAGCTTTATCTGCAAAACTGAAATGAGTTGGTGCAACAATCTTTCCATAGAAATGAGATGGTCCCACAGCTGAGAAAGATTTGAGAAAGGTGGTAATAAAGAACGTCTAGAGGGACAGCTAACTGGGCCACAAATGACACTCCCCATGGCTTGAATACAAGCATTTTTCACAAATCACAAGTCTTTCCATCTGTTTTTGAGTAAAATTGTTACTTATGCATTTCTGAATGTTCTGCAATGTATTTTTTCTTATATTAGTGCAGGAAGTATACAAAGAAATGAACCTTAGAAACTTCAAAAGTCATAATGAATATGATCAGATCCCAGGCTGTCTCTGCATCACTCCATATCTCACTGATGTCAGCTCTTGTTTCTAACACAGTATACTGTAAACTTTCTCACAATAAAACAAAAAGCAAGCAGAAGATTTGAGTTTGTTCTGATCTCCAGATCTGCAGCATTCTTCCCTTTTTCTGCTCCTCAGTAACCTTTAAAAACTTCAGTACACCTATGATTCTTGAATCTCTAGTGGTGCCAAAAGGATTGCTTCTTGGCACAGGCTCAGGTAGTGTATAATAGTCATGGGCAACATTGTCTTCTCTCCAAATTCTTATGTTGAAATCCCAATCCCAGTACCTCAGAATTAACTGTATAGGTCTTGCTTGATTTAGGATGAAGTTTATGTCTTGAGATGTCTATCATAAGTTAGAACTATCCTAAGTCAAAATGCATTTAATACATTGAACCTACCAAACATTAGAACTACATTAACAATCGTTGATTGGTCCTGTGCTGTTGGTTGCATAAGCACACCCTGCTAATTTTTCCATTGTCTTCAACCACCATCTATTTCACAGCAGGTTGCATTTATTATATCTATTCCCTTCTGGCCCTGGACATCATTAGATCCCATTAAACACCATCTGAACTTCTAGAATAAGAATATTTACAGATATGTTCAGTGAATGATTACGACATATTTGTAAGATTGGCGCAATGGATGAAGACTCTGGAGACTTGCTCACCACTGGACAACATAACCTGAATCTCCAGATTTGGCATCTGCTAATTGCAAAGTGTTTGTGTTTTCTTCCTATAGATCTTGCGTCAGCTTCATTTTTAAGTTCTGAGATTCACTAAATATTGGACTTTTGGTCAGAAATACAAACCTAGGAAGTCACTTAATTGCCAGAAAATTGATGCATCTCTGTATGAGGCATTGTGGGAGGTAGAAAGATAAATTAGATGTAGGTTTTGCCAATAGTGATTGCAATAAAGGGAATATTAGGATGAGGAAGTAGGATAAAGTAGAAAAATATTGGGTATAGAAGTAATGAATATAAAATATTAAGAGTTCACTGGATCTCTAAAATGAAAGGATTCAAAGAAAGTAAGCCATTGACTAACATGTCTAGAAATGAAGGTGGGCGTTGAGTTGAAACATCATGAAGGTGGAAGAGAAAGGACATTTCAAACTGGTGGGACCCTGTGAATGAGAGCACAGGTATGAAAATATATACATTCCAATTGTCTAAACTGGAAGAAAATATTGAAGTAAATTTGCTTCACAGGTAATTTTTAATGATACAGTATTTTAAAGGCAACCAGAAATACATCTAGTGCTTATGTATATGGGTTTAATTTTTTTTTTTTTTTTGGTGGTACTGGGGGTGGAATCCAGAGGCTTTCTACCTCCGGGCTATACTTCCAGACCTTTTTAATATTTTATTTGGAAACAGGGTCTCACTAAGTTGCTGAGAGCCTCACTAAGTAGCTGAGGTTGGCTTCGAACCTGTGCGATCCTCCTGTCACAGTCTCCCAGGCACAGGGATTACAAGCGTGCGCCACCACACCCAGCTGTATATGGGTTTATATGAAAACATTCTTTTGTGCATAATGAGTAAGAAAAAAAAGTTTGCATGATTATTGCAGAATATACAATTGGGAAAATAATATTGAGGAAATAAAATGTTTCTTTTTGTTTGTTTTTTTACATCCTTAAATTTTATCAGCTTTAAATTTTAAATTTAAATGATACTTTTTGTTTGCGTTTTACATCCTTAAATGTTATCATTCTTAAATTTTAAACTGGAACTTGGCAGGTGATAGAACTTGTTGACAAATTAATTGTAACCACAGCCTAAAATAGCTAAGTAGCCATAGATATAGAATATACCGAGTAGAAGACATTTCTGGAAACCTCTCCTGCAAAATCATAGGAAGCTGAGGTGAGATATAGAATAATGGGGTCCCCAAAAATACAGAGGGCAAGAATAAGTTTTTGGATGAGACTGTATCTACTGGGGGCAAGGGAGGTCTACCATTAGAAATAAATGACCGATATCACTTATTAAGATATAAAATAGAAGAATTATGTTTATAGTGGTGGATAGAGACATAAATAAAGGTAAAATTGGGGGAAAACATAAATGATGGTGAAGAACATTTTTTATGGAATAAACATGTTTGTAGAAAGAGAAGAATGAACTGCCTAAGGAAACAAAGGAATGGTCAGACATAGAGAAGGGATGCCCAAATGTCAATATCAATGATAGAAAAGAAGTTAGAGGTGAACAACACTATTCAGTGCTGTGGAAATTTGAAATGAAGCTAAGGGGAAAAGGCCTGTGGTGTTAAAGACAAGAAGGTTGAGTGGAGATGTTGTAAGTGCAGAACCTAGGCCAGACCTGGTGGCAAATGCCTCTAATTCCAGTATTTAGGAGGCTGAGCAGGAGAATCCACATCCTTAAAGCCAGCTTCCACAACTTAGTGAGACCCTATCTCAAAATAAAAATATTAGAAAGGGCTGAGTTTGTAGCTCAGTGGTAGAGTGTTTCTGGGCTCCATCCCCTGAACCATAAACATACCAGCAGGATGAGCAGAAGTGAGGTTAAGATTAAGGGAATGAATGGAGGTGACACAGAGAAATTAAGGTAATAGAAAGCTAGATGGTAAATCTTAGAGCTGAATAAGATAGAAACGATTCTATCCAGAGAACATGAAGAAATCTAGCACTTTCACAAAGAGAGATATTTTCCCCCTGCAATTAGAGAATTACTTTTACTAGTTATATCCTCAAACCTGATAAAAGTTCTTAAAGGCACCTACCAGTAATTCTAGTTTAAAGACATTAAACCTGAGTATCTCTCAGATTAAGTAAAATGACTTAAGTTGCAGAACTGTTTGTGTTAAGGCAGAATTGTAACCATTATGTGTGTGGCTTGGAAACCTGCAGCCTTTCTATTATTACCATGTTGCTTTTTAATAATTTTTCTTGTTGATTAGCACATTTTTAAAGTGCTTTAACTTTTTTTCACTAAGCAACATTACTGACAGATTGCACTGGACCCCTGGAATGTTAGATGTATGTAACACGATGTGGAGCATATCAACATCAACTGATTGTAAACTTGCAGTTTTAGTATTCAAGAGACAGAATGACAAAGCTATAAATTCATTGTAATCTTTGTCACAAATGTAATCACAGCTATTGTTTCTACTCCAAAATTATCATTGAAGTAAATGGAAATGAAGAAAACAATAAGACTGATCATTCATTGTAAAAATTAAGGATAAAATGGTAGCAACGAGGAATAAGTCATTTATATTATTTTTTTTTCTTCTATTGGAGTGGCTAGGTTACAAGAAAGGTCTAAAGTTATTTAATTTTGTTAAGCTAACTTGTTTATCTACAGTAACTCAAAACTTTGTCCACTCAGTAAAGTATAAACTATTCTTTGAATGCAAAATGGAATGTGTATAAGGTTTGTTTTTACCATTGTTAGGCATCTGAATGTTCTGGCTGCCATCCAAAGGGCCCAATTTTCCAACATCCAAAATGCACAGAAGGCTGTGAATTAAACTTAAAATAAATGTGCTTAAAACTAGGAAAATCAATTTCAAGTAATTAGCAGTAGTCCTTATATGGCCTGGCACAGTGATGCATCCCTGTTGTATGGCCAGAATCTGGGAAGCTGAGAAAGGAGGGGGGGGCAGGATTAAGGCCAGCCTCAGCCACTCAGTAAGATCTTCAGCAACTTAGCAAGACCCTGCTTCAAAAGAAAGAATAAAATAGGGCTTAGGATGTAGCTTAGAGTTAGAATGCCTCTGGGTTCAATCTCTAGTTTTTTTAAAAAAAAGAGTTCTTACATGAATGATGATATGGCATTTGATCTTTCCTTTTGGTTTTAGTTTTGTTTTGAAAAGCAGATTGAATATAATGACCTGTTGTACTCCATAAAGTACTTCATTCCTACTGCAGGGTCTGCAGGTCCTCAAGTTCACTCTATCACGAACAATGGTAAATATTAGTGTTTTTTTATTCTTTGTAATGATCCTAACAATCTTCTCAATACTATTTCTATACATAGAATATTTCATTATAATAAGAACAATATTAGCAACATTATTCTTTATAATATAAGAATAGTACCTTCATAATTCCTTTAGATTTCACAAATCTCAGTTGCTTTGAGGATATAAATAAAGTGGGTTGCATTTTAAACTAATTTACATAGAAAAATTATAATTGGTACATTCATAATTGTAGTTTTTAATAAACTCTTGAAATATATATCATAGGGTGACTTCATTTGAAACCAAATAAGGGATAAAGACAGTAAGTAATAAAAAGTACTATATGTAATGGTCTTGATTCAACCATATCGATTCTGAATCAAATGTATACTAAAAATAAAATGATTTCTAACCTTATGTTACCATCAAATATTAGGTAGGTGATATTTTCAAATGAGTTAAATAAGTAACAAAATAACTTTTATAATGTTAAACAGGAGAAGTTTCAGGACTATTATATCTTGAGATTATGTGAATTCTTCCTTTAAGTTATCAGTATTTACTCTGCCCACCTCCCCCCTGAGAAAGGAAAGAAAATAAATATAGAGCAAGGAAGATCTAAAATGAGGTAGGCTTCTTCACCTATATATTTACTCTAGAGTGTAGGAGCCAACTGAATGGACTTAACAAACGTATGGGAAAACAAGTATTTTGGATGCTTTTTCCAACTAAAGGATTAAAAAATATGAAAGAGAAACTAATATTTGTCAAAACAGAGCTACTTTTACCTTGAGAGTTATTAAAGGCTGGATGTATTTTATATGCAAAATACCTGTCAGGCTCATGGAAAAATTTCTGACACCTGCTCCTCATCAATGCCCTAGAAACAAAGGTGAAGAAGTGGGTTTCTGAGCATGGGATTGCATTGCTTACTGGGTTTGCCTGAAAATGTCCATGCTTTTACGTGGCATGTTCACGATCATCTCTGAGTCCTTGATTACATTATTACAGAAAGAATACCATTAAAAGTATAATGTAGCCCGGCTTGGTGGCACACGCTTGTAATCTCTGCATTTGGGAGGCGGAGACAGGAGAATTGTGCAGGTTTGAAGCCAGCCTTGCTGGCTTAAGAGACTCTGTTTCCAAATAACAATATAAAATAGGTTTGGGAGTATAGCTTGGAGGTAGAAGGGTTTCCAGGAAACACAGTACCACCAAACAAACAAACAAAAAGTATAATGTATACTGCTAAAAGCAAATACTCTGCTTTCAGGATAAAAATATCAATAAACATCTTAGTTAATTGGAAGAGAATATTTTAACTGTGTTTTCAAGGCCAATTGCATCTCTGTATTTTATATTCATCAGAAACTTGAATATTAATTCTTCAGTGACCTAAGTCTGCCAGAGGAATAGTTGACTTGTATATTTTTAGACCTATACTCATAGAGACAAATAACAGAATAGCATACTACTAACAAAAGATTTTACTATATGTTTAAATAATGCTTAGTGGTAAATGATAACATTTCTAGTTCAAGGGCTAATACTTAAATTCTGAAGCTGGGTTATTTTGGGTAATTGTGACATATATACAGAGAGAGAAAATTGACTTTCTCATTTAAAATACAGAAATTCTTAGATCAAGTACAAATAATATATACTTAATAATTTTTGACAGGGACTGTTATGGCTGAATTAGAATACTTCTCAAATTTCTCATATACATTAGACCTTCAAATGAAATTTCTGATAATTCTGTCTTTTAAGGGTGACAAGCAATGTAAAAGCTTATGGTACTAATTTGGTTTAATTTGATATTTGAACTATTGCAACAAAGTATAATGGAGCTAAAATGTAGAACACTTTGAATATTGGTTAGAAACTGAAGAAGTTACAAGTTTGCTGAGACAAGAGTACTGAAGATAAGATTCGTAAAAAACCCTCTTAGAAGTGACCATGGGAAGATGATAAATAATATTTACCTCATGTGTCATGATAACTGTTTTTTAAAGAAGATATCTGTGCCCTCTTTTATCAGAGGTATGGGGAAATGTTTCACTTACAAGCACTTAATCACTGTGACACAAAGAAATAGCAAACCTTGAACATGTCAAAACAGTGCCCGCTCAATCGACTTCTTTTCCTCGAATATTGAGTTTATTCTTAATATGGTATCCCCAAAGTGAGTAGTCTTCAATAAACAATGTTTATTTTCTTGTAAGCTTTATTCCAGACACACAAATGGGTTTGTGAATATAAAAATTTAACATAAAGTATATTTTAGAATGGAAAACTAGCTCGGACAGTGATCTCTGTAGTTGTAGTTCTTTTTTTAAAAAAAAAACTGTTGATATTTATTGAATGCACTCTGAGTAATAGAAGCTCTTCTAAGTGCTAATAACAAATCCAGGATGGGTGCGTTATTATTCTCATTTTATAGATAAGAAAACTGAAGCATGAGGAGATTAAGTAAGGTAACATGGTGGGGTTTTTTTTGTTTTTTTTTTTGTTTTTTGTTTTTTTTTACTAGTGGTAGTGCTGAGGATAAAACTCAAGGTCTTACACATGCTAGACAAGCACAATACCAAATGAACTATACCTCCAGCTCATAATGATAGGCTATGTAGAAAATTAAAATATTTAAAACAGTAACAATCATTACCTGATTTTTAATACTAAAAATCAGCTTTGGATACAGATATTAGCACTTTTTAAATAAGATCTATATTTAACATGTCCAGATATTCATGAAATGCTAGAATACAAAGAAAACTGAACATTGAACTTAAACATATTAGAAAATTAAATTTGTGTGTAGAACATACTCTCGTAGTCATTGGTAACTTTTTCAGAGTGGCATTATCTGTAGCATAGTAAACATGAATTCTGACCTCCAACCTTAACCAGTTATTTTTCAAAATAAAAGATTTTGTCTTTGAGAGCACTTTATACAACTCCTGACCTGCATGGCTCCTTAGCATTCCTCACAACTTTTTAGATAAAAAATGAATTCTATTTTCTTTACAGACAAAACCTAAACAACTTCCTTTTAGAGAAAACAGTGAGATGTCGCCTTATAACCTGTGAAACACACAAGATCTTGACAGGCAGAATCCAGGGAGGAAGCACTATATTCTGGCTGAATACACTTTGTACTTTTATCTTAGCTAAAGCTTTTTTTTTTTTAAATAAACATGGCTTAAAAGAATTCTTTTCTGCTGTTCTATACTAGATTCTGCAAAGCGAAAATTTTTGAATTGGCTAGACTCTTGGTGTTTAAGGAATGTGAGGTCTATGTGCAAAACCATTATGGGGATGAATCTCTATGGTACTTCTGGAATGGCAGCAAGTATGTGGTCTATACATAATTAATAGAATGATATACAAAATGCTCAGGTACCCCTCTTGTAAATGAATGTCCCTGCTGGCAAGAAACATAAATACAAAGCTCAGAATAAAAGCCATCTTCCAGAAGGACATTTTGTACTCTAGATTCTGTACTTTGATAACACCTGACATCTCCCTATACTCCTAGGAAGACGTCAGATGTTATAAGCAGAAACCAAAACAAAGATATAAAACTTCAGGGAAATAAAAACAAATTGAAAGCCTTTCATTTCAAATATACACTCTTATTAAATGCGGAATAAATGCATTATACAAGAGCAAGATATTTGTCTAAATTCTTATAGTAAGTAGTAACAGAATATAAAACATGGCAATATAAAGTAGATGTATAAAGCTGCTAGCTGTATGTATTAATTGGGTGGTAGGGATTATTCTTTGAGTATATTATTTAATTTTAAAATAGCTCTAATAGGTAAATGTAAGTTTGTGAGAAGAGCAAGCTAGTGTTACCACCTTAATTTTTGACCTGTTGTGCCATGAGATAGTCCAGATGAGAGCCATAAATTGAGCAGAGAGACTTAATTGTTCAGGGACTCGGTGATAGGTCTAAATACTCATGAGGGATTTTGCCAGATCATTCAACTCTTTAAAAATGTGACCTAAGACAGATAGGAACCACGATCTCAGGGGATAAGAGGCTAATGCATTAAACTGTGTACCATCTTGCTTTTGGTATTTATCATTTTATTCTCGTATTCCTTTTTACGAAATAAAATGAAAAAAATTAAAAAAACAAATATTGCTGAAAGCTTAATCTGAGCAAAGACTAAAATGTATGATTTAGTTGTTAATTAGACTTAAAGAACAAAGCTAATGCTGTTCCATTTAGTGAGAAAGGCCTCTGAGGACGGGAGAACTGACCAATATTGGTTCTCCTGCTGGGAAAACACTATGCATAAACAAGTCCCCAGGGCTTCATTACTGAGCCTTTTAGACAAACACAAAATGCATCTTAGTTTATTTGAAAATCCTTACAATGAAGCTTTATTGTATATCTATAAATTTTTCACATTGACATGTCAAAGACTTGTAAAAGTATACTGGCAAGAACGATAAACATTATAAATAACTTGTTTCCCTTAAATGTAAGATGATTGTGAATTGTACACAGCATGGTCATAAAACAAATACGATTTTGTTTGGAGAAGCTATTGTGGGAATGAGTTGTAATATCTAAACAAACTAGTAAACTATTGAAAAGGTAAGCAATTAAACATTATGTAGCAAAATTCAATATGCAAATTTTAATGAGCAGGGAGGATGTGTCATTTGGGTATGTCATTTCATTTTTAAAAATATAGTTTAGAAATAAATTATAAATGCCAACACATCATAAATGAATTTGTACTGTCTTCCTAAGTTTTCTTTCTAAAATATTCTTCTTTATGAATACATTTTTACATAATGATCATTTTTAAGTGAAATGGATATTTTCTAAGAATTTAAAATGGAATTCTTCCAAGTCATAAATCAGGGAGTTGACACGCCCACAAAATTTTACATTTTGCCAGGTGTCCTCTATATATCTCTTGGAGCAAATTCTTAGAGAGTAAGTATAAATTTAAATTTGATCATAGCTATTCAGCATTATTTATCATTAGAATTATTGGGTTACAAGTTACCTGGCAACCATTTTGAAATACTGGGTAAATTTTATTTTTTATTAAATACAATTTATTTGATTCATTATAATCTCACATCATAAATGTAGTTCACAGTGATAATGACACACATGCACACAACACTTGGTGGGCTTTCCTCCAGCTCCTTCCCCACTCTCCCGTTCCCCATACATTCTATTGAGATTGCCATTGGTACACTGACAGTATATACACATATGTACATATGTACATGCTGTCAACAAACGTGCTTTGTAAGTTTTCTAATGTCCATATAGATCATAAATGAGTTGCTTCTTCTTAAGTTTGAAAATTGTTATCTCCTAATAAAAGAATGCATTTCCATTTTTGACATGTACTCTGCTCTATAAATATTAGAGTATGTTTCCACACTATCTTCACAGAAAAGCCTGGTTTGTGAGCGACACACTGACATTAAAAGATAGGCATCATTTGACTATACTTTGAATTTTCAGTGTGGTATTAAATAGTCAAGGCTAGAAATAGAAAATGGCTCTCGGAACAAAATGTGTGATGTTCTAGTTATTTTATGGCTGGATGGAGGGAACCAGGTCCCAGGGCAGGGTGCCACCTCGTAATATGAGAAAACTTCATGGCAGAGACTCTTCTTGGCATAAAACCTTACAGAGATGGCCGGTGGAGAACTTCTGATGAACATGCTGACCTTTGGAATCCTCCACATATTTAAGTAATAATTTCATAGACAACTTTCCTTTATTTAACTAATTGGGCCATGACCTTGGAGTAATAGGAGGTGAAGACAGTCCTGACCTAATCAGCAAGGGGAATAAGACTATATTACCACCCTGGCCTAAGCATTTGCAACACAAGAATTTCTTTGAAAGACTTCTTGTTTTGACTACCGCAAAACCCCACATACACAAATATATAAGAGCAGAAGATACAACAACAAAAAAAGGAAAAACATGTTGCCTCTGCTGCCTTTTGGCATTTCTGGCTACTGAACATAGCTGTGCTAAGAATTATTTATTTATCTAATAGGCTTGCAATATTCATGTTAATGTGGAACCAGAAACTTATATTTTCATATATTTGATTTAATCTTAATTTATTGTCTCAAAAGAATTCTCAAAACCAAAAGCATCATGTTATGTGAAATGATTCTTATGGCAAACATCAGTGGAAATAGATACTGAATCAAAGATTTCATTTTTATTATTTCACATCCAAGTCAGAAAAAACTTCCTCAATGTCATAGCTAGTTCTTAAGGTTATGATTGATGGTAAGATCAGTGTCAGCTTAATCCAGTGCATCAAATTACAGCTTCCCTCTAAATTCTCTAGAGGATGCTCCACTTCAACTCTCCTCTTGTCACTGGCCCCATTCACTGTCAATAGTTGTCCTGTATGTTTGGACTGATGTTCTTCATGTATATCCACTGTGCCAAACGTGTTATCAGTTACCTTTACAAACTATTTCTCAGGATGTTAATTAATCCCTCTTTCATATTTTCTTCTCACTCTTGCCTCTGGATTACTTTGTAGATTAAAATTCACTCATCAAATACAGTTTCAGATTTATATATTGACTGAAGAATTTTATTCATTCAACTTATCCAATATTTGCTAGGAATTCATTAATTGCCAAGGGAATGAATATTGGGTAGATCACATTCACAGTTTTTTTTTAAAAACTAACCTGAAATTTTTTTTCTATTTTTTTTGAAATTGACATAAGACTAATTGTAATTATTAATATATCATGTCTATTACTCATATTATTTAAATATTCCCAGAAAGTAATGGATTTTTGTTAGGCCAAATTTAAAAAGTAACATGTACTACTGGGTTTTTAGGATCACAATATAGGATGAATGAATAATTACAGTGTAAATTTGAACTTGCAGCATTTGATTTTTATCAGAAAGATAGTTTTTATACTCACTATAATTTTTAGGTGTTCATTAATAGGTGGCTATTGGAAAAATAATTTCAGAATATAGTGTTAGTGTTGTTAGGATTTTCCATGTTGTAAATGACACTGAAATGTATCAAAAATTTCATTTTCCTTTTATATTGCCTACCTTTTAAATATTTTTTCTCAATTTCATTAAACTCAGACAAACAAGATGCTATGCAAACTACACATTTCCCTGTTATGTTTATCGAAGTAGAAATTTGTCATTGTAATTTATAACTTTTAATATTATATTTGGCTTATTTACAAAACAAAATACTTTTATGTTTAATTTCTGCATGTCTTTTTTGATCAGATGGAGAAGTAGAAGGGAAGTTGATCAATAAATGTTGCTCATAAATAGGTCAAAAAACTTTAGTATGCACAAATGAATATAGAATGGGTATAAATCTTTTTCAAAAGGGAGAGAGAGACAGAAAGAGAGTTTACTGGAAATTGAACCCAGACCTATTTTACTCTTATTTAGAAACAGTCTTGTTAAGTTATAGTGTGTTGGCCTTGAACCTGCAATTCTTCTGTCTTAGCCTCAGAAGTCCTGGGATAACAAGTGTGCACCACTGCACCCAACTTCAAAGGAAAAATTAATTTGCTTCCATGTAGTTTGTTTTTCTATCTTCCAAATTAAAATAAATACACTAATAACCAAACTTTTTCAAAAAAACCCAAGTTGAAAGTAAAATAAATGAAATCAGAAGAAAGGGAAGAAGCAGCCTAAAATATCTTTCAAGATAATGTCTACCTCACTCTGACAATTGGGCACTGACAGTTTCTAGAAAACTTTTAGTTCACAGCAAGCATTTTAAATCTTTCATACCTATATTATTAATATACCTAGGTTTATTTTCTAAGAAAAAAAATTTTAAATGAAATATAAGCAATTTTATACTTCCAGATAGATCTTATAATTGCACAAGCTTGCCTTGCAAAAAATTATATTACACAAAGAAACACTCGTTATAGAAGTGCTGAAAGGTACAGAACTTAAACTGTCAAGTTAACTGGCTTTGCTGTCCTCATTAAATTAATCTGAACAGAACACTATCTCTTTAAGGCTGGGGAAGTATTGTGCTGATGAGCCAGGGACGGCCCACCAATTGGCAGACCCATTGGGTGATAAATGTCCAAGGACCTCTAGGCTGACGACACATTTTTCATCATTAATCTAGCCCATTGTAACCAGGGCCACTCACATTGATTCGAACTAGGGGGCATCATCTGCTGTTAAGAGGGTGATGACTCGCTAAAAATGAAGGCCTGAAACTAATCAGATATATTTAGAGCCTTCCCTGCAACTTGCTGGGCGAGCAGCAGTGGCCAGCCAACAAGAGAACAGGCAGGTAGTAAGGTGCTCCTGGCTTTCTATGGGAATGTGAGAAAGCCATTTGGAAGCCTGTTGTGAAATTCCAGCTATTACATGCCATAGTACAGTTGTGTGTGGTACTCAGTCCAACAGGACCACACCTGAGTGTTTCATTAAAAATGTAGCTGAGAAATACCCTGCGTGTGTTTGTGTGTTTGGCCAACCCAGGAGCTTAGTTACAAAGAACAGAATTCTTCAACAAAAATCTTCTTGCAATCACTACTTGTGTGTATGTGTGTGTGTGTGTGTGTGTGTGTGTGTGTGTGTGTGTGTGTGTGTATTTTATAGTACTTGGTTTAACAAGTATGCTTGATATTTACTTCACTAAATTAAAAACATTTGATGAGTTGGAGAGCATTTCTTTTTCCCTTTACAAAACTGAACAAACAATTGATTTAGCTTTTTTATTCTTTCATTTTTAACCCATTTAGTTTAGTATGTATTTTGCCAGAATATAATTAGATACATTGTAGTAGTTCAAAATATATTATTCTTTTATTTTTAGTCTTCATATCAGACTATATATGCATTTTAAGTTTTCATTATTTTAATTTATACTGACAAAGATTGTCTCAAGTTAATTCATAGCAAGGATCCTGAAAGTCAGGATTAAGCCAACTGTGTGCCTCAGGCAAACACAGAAAAGCATGCTGTTTATTTCCTGCTTGCCCTTGATTAAACAAGATCAGGTGGAAATAAGAAATGAGTTTAAATAGTTAGGTTTATTTGTTTGAAATTTTAACTTACATAATGAGGAAAACAACTGGAGAGAATAGAATAATAAGAAAGAAAAGGCAAATTTTAGGATGAAATTGGCTACTTAAAGTAAAAATGAGCTGGGTGTTGTGGTGCACACTTGTAACCTTAGCATTTGGGAGCCTGAGATAGGAGGATCATGGTTTGTGGCCAGTCTCAGCTATTTAGTGAGGTCCTTTGTAACTCAGTGAGTCCCTGTTTCAAAATAAAGAATAAAAAATAGGGCTGGGGTGTAGCTCAACGGTAGAATTCCCCTGGGTTCCATCCCCAGTACTGCAAAACAAAACAAAACAAAAAAAAACACACACCCAAAAACAAAAACAAAAAAAAAAAACTGGATAAATAATTATGTTCCTTAAAAACCAGGTTTGACTATGGAATCTGTTTGGGGCTTGTTAGTTTCAGTAACATCAAATGGGGCTAGTCAGAAAATGGCAGGACAAATAAAAATTGATCTGATTATATCCAGCCTTTCATTTTGTGCTATCAAAAGGGAGAATAGAGTAAGTTGAACTTCCAGATACCCAACAAAAAGGAAGATGAGAAGTAATTTAGCTTGCTGTGGTAAACTAAATTCACAGTTTGAAAGGGTCCCACATTGTAAACCCCAGATGCTGTGAATTACACAGTTCAAAAGAGGTTTAGCAGATGGGATTCCATCAGGACCTTGAGATGGTGAGATTCTGTTAGAATAGGTAGGGCCTATCTAGTAAAACGAGACCTTAAGAGTGGAAGCCAATTTCCTTCTGTACTTGGAGGAAATGTAGAACTGTAAAGGCGACACAAAGAAATGCACACTGCTAACTTTGAAGCTGAGGAAGTGACCACACTTTGAGTTTAGCTATTTGTTTATTTAACAGGAGCCAGAAGTTTGAACTGATCTTGGTTGTATCCCTGGTTCCAAGCACAGTGCCTGAAACATAGTAGGTGTTTAGTAAACATGTTGTTGGATGAATGAATGAGCAGATAAGTAAATAAATGCTAGAGAAGATATATTTTTAAAATTTGATGACCTATAAACATAAAAGAAATGTTATTCCCCCCTGGCCATTTTCCTCATTTATTTATAAATAAATAAATCTCACCGCTCATTATATCAATGAAAAGAACACATTTTGTTTTTAGTCTGTATGAGCTTTCCCCCAGCTAAATAAAATTTCTCCTTTTGACTGAGACTTTCTGTCATCTTGTACTCAGAACTCCAGCTGACAGAGAAAGAGCTGATGTAAGGAAGATCTATCATCTATATATCTACACAGATGTATATTCCTTCAGACTCAAGGCTTATTATGGTTTGAAGCTAGGATGTCCCCGAGAAAAACCCATGTGCTAACAGTTTAACAGTATTCAGAGGTGAAATAATTGAAACGGTTTTAAACTCTTCAGTGGTAAACCCACAGATGGATTTATAGTATTGGACTTACAGGGTGATAATAATAGTAATAATAATAAAGGGCTTACTGTGTGGTAAATGTAGGAAGTATGTGGAGGAAGGGTGAGGAGGTAGGTAACTATGGACATGATATTGTGACTATATCTACCCCTGGTTCCTTCTTTTCTTTTTCTGCTTTCTGGATTTATAGAATAGTGTTCTTCTGCCACACCCTGCCAGCATGATGTTTCTGCTTTAGAGCTAGTCAGTCATGGACTGAGCCTCAGAAACTGTTAGCCCAATTGAACCTTTCCTCCTCTACATTGTTCTTACTGGGTACTTTGCACATAGTGATTAAAAATCTGACTAATACAAGGCCTGAAAGTCAGATGTGCCTATAATAATCCTGCCAATGCTTGGCATTCAAAGGCAGACAAGGCACTTGAGGTCCATTTCTTCATGGACCTTTTCTATTGGGCGAAAAACAAAACTAGAGCAATCCATCTTCAAAGAAATTAAAGGTCCTAATAAATATTGGAAAGAAATTATATGTTATGATAGAAATTAGCAGGGAAGCTTGATCAGGTGGTCAGCACTGAAGTAGAATATTTAAGTTGAAAACTGAGGATGAGAAATAATCTGTTTATAAAGTCTCTCCAAGGAAGAGAATTCTAGAGAAATGAAACTACATGCTTAAGATTCTGAAACTGAGAAAGCAATTGGCTAACTTAAGGATCTGAAAGATGATCTTGAAGCTTGAAATCTGTAAACAGTCCCTAAAGTTATCTAATGCTAGTGTAAAAGGTTATGTGAGCCTGTGCATAGTGGGGCATTTGAAGCCCAAGGAAAATGTTCTTTTTACATACGTGTGGCTTCTTTTGGCCAGATCCCAAAATGATTCTTAGAAAGATATTTCATTTCAACAAGTATCTATAGAAACATGCTCTGAGTTCAAGTGGTTGGCAACCAGTGATAAACTTTAAATGAAGTACTCTCAAACAGCCCAGACCCAGGGGAGATAGATGTGTAAACAGATAATTACAATACAGTGTGATACATATAAATGACATGATAATCAATAGTAATGACTCCCAGTGGAGTAATATTCAGTGGTGGATAAAGCGAAGTGTTATCCCCTCTGGTGAAAGATATTTTATAATCTCTTGCAAAATTTCTTCCTGAATTTTGATCTTTTTGTGTCTGTACTTATCACTTGACTCCATCTTTCATGTGATTCTTTTTTCCTCATTCTTTATGCATTCAATATTTTAGTCTAATAAAGCTTGAATATTAAGAGCCTTGCGCATCTCCATGGGAAAACAAGGTAAAGAGTCTGATAGATCCCTAGTTGGGGAACCGAAGATGTGAAAAGTGTTTGCTGATGGTATAGGCACAATCAATTGTAAGTCTACTAAATTGCAGTTTCCAGGAAGCCAAAACTAGGTAGTCTTAAAAACAATCATGAGTTTTAAATATATTTAAATGATCTTAAATTTATTAATTTTTAATAAAGCTCAGATATTTTTATTATATATTAATACTCTGTGATTTCTTAGCTGAAATGGTCAACCTCTTGTACCTCAGCTGACCTATCCACAGAGAACAATCAGCAATTCACGCTATTTTCATTCTGATGGACTTACTCTTTTTTTCCAAATAAATGGCTGAAGCACTAGAGCTTTATGAATTGAAATGGAAATTTTATCATTCTATGTCTTGAAAGTAAGGACTAATTGAAAAAGGCATGATTATATTAGTCTAAAATTAAAAATCCTCTATTTTTAGAAATACAGACCACTACTATATATAGCTATCTATTCTATGAAAGGGGATTGCATTTAGAAGATGTCAATAGGACTTTCATTTTAACATTATTTCAGTGTTTTATAATTAAATAATAGTGCTTATGGTTTAGATCTGGAATGTTCCTCCAAAGGCTTGAAAGCCTGATCCATAATGTAGCAATTTTAAGAGGTGGAGCTTTGGGGAAAGTTATTTGATCATGAAGGCTCTGAAATCATCAATATCCAATGGACTGTTGGGAGGTAAGACCTAGTCGAAGCAGGTCACTGGAGTGTGTTTTGAGAGCACTTGTCTTCTCCCTGGCCCCTTCCTCTCTCTTTCTCTCTCCCTCCTTCTCTCTTCTTTTTTCTCTTTCCTCTCTCCTCTTTTAGAGTTATCTTACCTTTGAACTTCTACATCCATGTAGCTAGCATTACAGACATATGCTACTGTGCTCAACTGGTTGTTTAACAGCTAGTATTAGTTCCTTGAAAAAATAAAATAAAAGTAAATATATGTTTCAAAATCTACAGTAAGAAACAGAGTGTACTACCAGCAGTTAAACTTCTAAATATTGTTTATCTTTTAATTATACCCTAATTTTCAAGAACAAAACAAATTATATATGGCCTAAGGTGTTTTACCAACTTAAAATTACACATCTAGATTACTCACAGATTTCCAGGATTAAAAAAAAATATGCATGCAAGCTATTTAGAGCTAATTAAAGAGTGTATGTGATTCCCACTTAATCCACATTTTTAATTATAGCAATAACTCTAATTCCTCCAATCCCAAGTAGGTGTGCACAAATTGAAAATCAAAAAGGGCTGGGGATATTGTTCAGTAGTAGAGCACTCATCTCATCTACTGAGCATGAGGCCCTAGGTTTGATCCCCAGCACGACAAAAAAAAAAAAAGTCAAAGAAAGAGTAGAAAATAACATCAAATGTCAGAGAGAAACCAGTCAACTATGAAATTAGTGGTCACTGGGCTTTTCTCTGAATCTCAACCATATGTTACAAACTGCAATAGACACATTTTCTGCAGTGTACAGCACTTCTGCCTCATGAAACTTTATTCTAATTTACTCCATCTGGTTACATCTATCTTTTAAAATAATGGAAAAATGCTGAATGGTTTGAAGAAAGACAAATTAGTGCTATTTTAGGAGGATGACAGTAGTAAAACTACTAATATTTTTATGTACATGAATCATCCTTATCATTAAATATTAGATAAATGACCTGGGCAGAAGGTTGTTCCAAAATATAGCTGTCATTCCTGTCCTTAAAAGTTTATTATTTATTTTAAAATTATTCTTCATAGACAATTTTGTTTACCTTAGCATGAATAATGGAGTCAATCTAAAAGGTCTCAACTTATTGCCTGCCTTCCTTTCTTCCTTACTAACCTCTTTTTCTCCTTGCCTCCTTTCTTTCACTCTCTTCCTTCCAACTTTCTCTCTTTTTCCTTCATAAAATATTAATTTTGTTGCCTATAAATTATATTTTGTGTGATTGTACCAGTTCCATGAAATAAAATCACACCCTATCCCAAGATCCTAATTTCAGACAATAATGCACCAGATAAAGTACTAAACAAACAAACAAACAAAAAGCCCTTCAGACAGAAAATACTCAAGGATAATATTTAAGTGTCGTGGCTCCAAATTTTTCAACAGAGATGCCTTCATACACAATGACTGTTACCATGCAGACTCTCATGTGCTTATAGGAATGGAGCTTGTTTTTGGCCACAAAGCATTTTTTAATACCAAGGTACATTGTAAAGTCACTTGATATTTGGAGGAAGATACATTGCCCTGTTAGGGCCCTATAGTTTGTAATTTGTTGTCTTACTGTGTTCAGAGAATTGAGTAAAGCATATAATATCTCCATTGCCACATAGGCTAAAAATAAAATAAATTGACATAAATGTACTACCTAGACATGCGAAGATTTCAATATGTGAAACATATTTTGCTAGAAGGTCACCTAACTCACTTTTCAATTTTGTTTATTAATATGATGTAATAATCTTGGTGTGAAGATGTAATGGGAATAACTTTTCACCCCCATCCTCAGTAGTGGGATACTAAGTTTATGGCATTTTGTGAGTTTACAAGTAATCTTAGGTTAGGATTCTATTTCTTTCCTAGAATGCTTATGACATGAAAAGCTAAATCAAGTTTCACATCTTGGTAGTGAAAAGCAGAGTAAGGAAGATTGACATGTAACTAGGGCATCGGAAACCAAAGATGATGGTGGTATTTAAAACTTCAGCTTCTATGTGTTGGGCCATACTTTTTATATGAAAGTTATTTAATCAAACTAACCTTTTTTAAGAAACCAAATGCAAATTTATTATTTACATATTTTCATTTTTTCCTCTCTTATTGACTAATGTTTTTATTGAAAGATACTTTAAAGCTTTTCTGTCTTAACCTAATTTCATGGTGATTGTGTTGATAGTGGCAGCTGAAATTGCCACTGCTGGAATTGCTTTACCTGTCTTCTGTCACTCACTCTGCAATGCAACTCTAGGAGATAGGACTTTAATCATTACCATCTTGTAGATTAGCAAAGGAAAGCACAAATGAATTATTATTACCTTCAAAGCCACACAGCTCTCAAAGTGTATGCTCTTAACCATAATACAAGGTTGTCTCTCTCCATGAAAAGTAACTTAACAGCAAGGTCTGTCTTTGGTCCTCTCTGTCTCTTAGGATAAAAGAAGACCCATAATTTGGCTTGGCTTTAACCTCAGGAATGAATTGTAAATAGGAGGTTAATCTGCTTTTCAATAGAATATAAGTGCGAATAACTTACTACCTTAATTATTTAAAATATATTGGAGGGTCTAAGTTGAGGCAGGGCCCCCAGCAAACCTGTATTTCTTCTAAAGGATTTTAGTGGAGCAGCTAGAGATGCAGGACCCGCAACCAAGTGTCCTTTTTTTAGTCCTGTGCCTGCTTCTTAAGCATTCAACAATGGTTCACCAGAGCCACTTCGATGTTAACATTGCATCCAGTGGATGCAACCAAATACATGACTTTCTTAGCAGAAAAATACTTCTTCATATCATCCAAGACCTCAGTCTTTTTATTTCTAAAAATAATTTTCTCTGATGGTAAAATTAAAAGGTAATGTTGGATTAAAGATCAAGTTCTTTTCTGCCAACAAAAATATAAAATAAATTTTATAATCTATTTATGACAATACATTTTATAGCCCTAAGTGTCATATTTTTATATTACAGAATTAATACTTTTAGCCGGGCGTGGTGGCGCACACTTGTAATCCTCACGCTTGGGAGGCGGAGACAGGAGGATCGTGCAGGTTCGAAGCCAGCCGCACTGGCTTAAGAGACCCTGTTTCCAAATAAAAATATTAAAAAATAGGTCTGGGAGTGTAGACTGGAGGTAGAAGAACTCCCAAAAACCCCAGTACCACACACACAAAAAAGAATTAATACTTTTAAAATATCTATATGTTTGTCAGGCATGGTGGCGCACACTTGTAATCCCAGAACTTGGGAGGCAGACACAGGAGGATCACACAGGTTTGAAGCCAGCCCCAGCTACTTAGTGAGGTCCTGTTTCCAAATACAATATAAAATAGGTCTGGGAGTATAGCCCGGAGATAGAAAATCCACTGGGTTCCAACCCATTGTACCACACTCACAAAAAATCCTCATGTTTAAATCTGTATTTAAATCTTGTTAGACTTTTAGTCTTCCCCCTAATTCTAATACAAATAGAAAAATGTCAAATTTTCTAGAACATATATTTTTTTCATTGTGTGAATTATAATTGATTATTAAATATCCACCTGATAGTATTTTATATGCTTTCATATTTTCTCAATCATTATAAATGTGTAAGAAGCTAACAAAATAAGATCCAGAACAGATTATCCATATTGTTCTTCCAAAAGAAGTGTTTCATACCGGCCAGACTAATCAGAAATTTTTATAAGGGTGGTAGAAATGAGTTATAATTCATACCAGAAGTTCAATTATATATACTCATACATCATCTTAATAAGTTATGCTAGTAGAGAAATTATTGTGCCTTTTCAATGTATAGGCAAAAACTTAATACAGATCTTTGATGAAAAGGCAAATAATAAAATATATACAATACGCAGAAAACTTTTTAGAAGTAAAACATGCATATGATCAGGGTTGTGGAAAGAGTGGATCTATTTCCTAGGACTACAGTGTTAGCCAGCTTTCTTGTCACCGTGACAAAATACCTGCGATAACTTAATAGAAGGGAAAGTTCATTTTGCCTCATGGTTTCAGAGGTTTGGGACCATGATCAATTGGCTCCATTATTTCTGAGCCTGTGGTAAGGCAGGGAAGGCATGAAGGAGCAAAACCATTCAATTCCATAAAGGGGAGAGGGGGAGAGGAAAAGGGAGAGAGAGGGAAAGGGAGAAAGAAGGAGGAGGAAGAAGGCAGAGGAAGAAGGAGGAGAAAGAGGAGAAGGAGAAGAAGAAGAAGAGAGGGAAAGAGACCAGGATCTCAATATCTCTTTGAAGGACATGCCATCAGAGAACTCACTTCTTTCCACTGGCACCACCTCCTAACAACCCACCTCCCAGCAGCAACACCACAGATTGGCAACCAAGCCTTTAACACATATGTGGCCTGTGCAAGACATTCTATATCTAAACTCCAGCATCTGCTCTAAAAACCTACCTGAAAATAGGAGACTTAAAACAACAGAAATCCATTCCCTTACAGTTTGGAAGACTGGAAGCTTGAAATCAAGGTAATGTAAGGCCACGTTCTCTCTGTGTCTCCTGGGGAAGAAGGATGTTTCTTGTCTTTTTCAGTTTCTTGTAGTCATAGGTATTCCTTGGTTTGGCTGGATATCTCCGATCTCTGCCTTCTCTTCACATGGTTATCTTCCCTTCGGTTGAGTTTCTTCCTGTGTATGTCTCTTCTGTTCCTATATGGACTGTAGTCATATTAGATGAAGGGTCCACCCTAATCCACTATGGCCTCATCTTAACCTGATTATTTCTGCAAAAAACGTATTTCAAATAAGGTTATATTTACAGTTCTTGTTCTATATTTATTTTTATTCTTTTATTGGTGACCTGTAATTAGAAATCTTAGTGAGGTTAATAGATACAGACATGTCTGCATACAGCAGTTAGTATATGCTTCCCACAACCCACCCTCTTCCCCCTTCTCTCTTCCTGTACATGTTGGTGAAATTGGTAGTGATAACTTTATATAGGGACATAGCATTATTTGAACTCTTTTCTTCCTGAATTCCCTATTTCTCCCCTTCCCACATCCCTCCCCTAACTCCATTCCTCTATCCAGCTTGGCTCTCTTTCCTTGTTTATTCAAAGTCTCTTATATTTCCTGTTGTGTCTCTAGCTTACATGAAAGAGAACATAGGAGCCCTGACTTTCTGAGACTGGCAGATTTTACTTGTCAGGATATTTTATAGTTCTATCTCTTTTACTACAAATAAAATAATTGTGTTATATATGCCTTAATAGAATCCAATTGTGTGACTATACCACATATTATTTATCCATTTATCTCTAGAAATGGATACTTGGGTTCATTCTATAATTTGGCTATTGTAAATTTTGTGCTATGCTTATAGATATTTATGTATCACTGTAGTGTTGACTTTAATTATTTTGGTAAGATTCTGAGAAGTGATATAGCTGGGTAATATGGTGATTTCATTCCTAGACTTTTGAGAAACTTATCTATATGGAGGTTATACTAACATAATCCTCCCAACACTGCATAACAGTTTGTATTTACTCTCATCTTTGCCAGAATTTATTATTGTTTGTAGTTTTGATGAATGCTATTCTAAACAGAGTTAGATGGAATCTCAGTATGTAGTTTTTTTGTGTGTATGGTATTGAGGATTGAACCCAGGGACATTCTAACTCTGGGCTACACACCATCCCTATTTCTTATTTTTTATTTTGAAAGAAGGTCTCACCAAGTTGTGAAGGCCTCACTAAATAGCTGAGGCTGGCAGAGAACCTGTGAGTCTCCTGTCTCAGGGAATCTCAGTATAATTTTGATTTGCAATTAATTCCCTGATTGCTTGTGATATTGAACACAGTTTTATATGTTTATTTTTGTGTGTTTTTCTTTTGAAAAATGCTTATTCAATTTGATTGTCCATTCCTTTCTTTTATTTTCTTTATTTTTTATTTTTTAATCTTTATTGGTGTATTATAGCCATACATCTTAATAGGGTACAAAATGGTAGAGGCATACATACACACATCACTTATTTAGCTCTTCCCCAAATCCTACCCCATTCCCTCTCCCTCCCTCCTTCTCATGTTTGGCTTACTGATTAGCTTTGATATGTTTATGAATGTACATCATGTACATTAGGGAATTTCCCTCTTTTCCCTCACTTCCTCTTCAGTTAGGTTACCTCCAGCATAATTCTTATTGCTCAGAATTGCTTTGAAAATTCTGGGTCTTTCCTTCTTCCATATGATTAGGACTTGTTTTTATTTTTTCTTAGTTCAGTGTAGAATGGCACTGATACTTTTATAAGTATTGCTTTGAACCTGAATATAGCTTTTGGTAGTCAGGATTTTTAATAATATTTTTGAGAGGTATTTTCATCTTTTAAGACCTTCTTTCATTTCTTTTTTCATCATTCTATAATTTTCATTTAGAGATATTTTACCTCCATATTCTGAAACATTTTATTTTACTATGTTTAGCCTATTATGAATGGGATTGTTTTATGAACTTGTCTTCAGTGAATTCATGCATTCCATATAGTAAAGTTACTAAAATTTAATAAGTTGATTTGTATCTGGCTACTTTTATGAATTTTTTATTAGCTCTAGAAGTATTCTGGTTGAGTTTTTAGATCTTCTAAGTATAGGATCATACCTGAAAACAGAGATAATTTCACTTCTTTCCTAATCATATCCTTTAATTTTCTTTTGTTTTGTGCCTTATTGTTCTGGATAGAATTTCAAGTACTATATTGTATAGGAGTGGTGATAGTAGGCACTCTTTATTTTTGTTGCTGACTTTGTAGGAAATGCTTTCAGTTTTTCCCCATTCAGTATGATGTTTACTTTGGTTTTATCACAAATTTCTTTTATGGTGTTGAAGTAAAATAATTTTGTCCCTAATTTCACATTTGTTTTTAACATAAATAAGTGTTGGGAATTGTCAGATATATTCTCTGCAGATTGGGTTGATCATGTGACTTTTGCCCTTGGTTTTATTTATGAGATTAAGTATATTTATCAACACATGTGTACTGAATATTTTGCATCACTGGAATGAAATCAACTTGATTGTGGAGTACAATCTTATTCATATGATTTTGAATGGAAATTGCTAGTATTTTATTACAAACTGTATGTATGTTCATCAAAGATATTGGTCTGTAATTTTCTTTTCCTGAAGCATCTTTACTCAGTTTTGGTATCAAGGTAATACAAGCCTTGTAGAATGAGGTTGGATATAAGCATTAGTATAAGCATTAGGCCTAATTTTTCTCTAAAGGTCTTCTAAAATTCAACTGTATTGGGTATGGGCATTCATTTTTTGGAAGACTATTTTGCTGCTTCAACCCCTTTACTTGTTATTGATCTGTTTAGTTTTGCTATATCCTCAGGTAGATCATTACCTTTAGAACTTCAATTTATCATTTTTGATGAACACAATTCAATCAAAAACAAAAATAACATATTTTAATATTTTTATATTATTTCCCTTTCAGAATAAAATAATTCCAATGCTATGTTATGTTTGTATGAAAACAAATAAGGTAGCAGCACTGTCTTGTAAGAAAGCAATACTTGTCGTCACTTTTTACTTTTTCATGGACTTCCTAAATTGCAGTATTCTTGCATTGTTACATGGTTTTACACTGTTCAATGGCTGGTCTCACATAAAATATAGCAGTTGATTCGCCTATTTATTTTTCTCTTTTTTTTTTTTTGGTGGTACTGGGGTTCATGGAAGCCCTTCTACCTCCGGGCTACACTCCCAGACCTATTTTTATATTTTTATTTTGAAACAGGGTCTCTTAAGCCAGCACGACTGGCTTCCAACCTGCGCGATCCTCCTGTCTCCACCTCCCAAGGGGGGATTACAAGTGTGTGCCACCATGCCCAGCTTGTCATTGGTTTAATAATTTGAGGTCCCTTAACCTTTATAAAACGTATATTTTATACTATTAAAATACAAATATGAAGGCAGGAATGGTGTCATGTACTTTTAATTCCAGTACTTGGGAGGCTGAGACAGTAGGATCCTGGGTTTGTGGCCAGACTCAGCTACATAGGCCCTCTGAAACTTAGACCCTGTTTCAAAATAAAGAATAAAAAGTAGGTCTGGGAGTATAGGTCAGAGGTAGAATGCTCCTGGGTTTAATCTTTAGTACTGCAATAAGAAAAATAGACATCTGGAATACAAACATGGAATTCAGTAATCTATTTTAAGTGTGAATATTATACCAATGTATTTGTAATTGATTTCTTAAAACAAACTAGTTATAAAAAAAGGAATACATTTATCCAGGTATTTTTTCTCACTTATCAAGTCATGCTTTTTTAATTTTCTCTTGCATCATAATTCTAATTTTTGGAAGAAATTTGTGGTATGAAAGTCTATAACTGAACAATTGTTACTCTTTCTATTTTAGGAAGAATTGCTTTAAAATACAAACTTGATATGACTAAGATGTAAAATTTGGCTATCATGTTATTCATAGTAAGAATCAATTTTAGTGAACTAATTTGCATATGAAATAATTTAGGATTGTGAATTTACCTGAATTTCATTTATAGGTGTCTGAGTAAAACACTAATTAATGTGTGATTTTTAGTACTGTTTATTCCTTTGATTAATTTTGCCCATCATTTTTCTCCTTAAAAGGTGTTTAGAATTATGGACGCAATTAAAGTGTGATTTCAACATCAGTTTAAATAAAGAAAGGTTAGTAATTGCGAGTGTAATTTATATTGGATACTGTTGTATGTCCTGCCTATATAAAATTTAAAATTATCTTTTCTGTTCAATGGGGATAATGTATGATTCCCAGAACAGAATTACAGGTAAAATTCTAGTGATCAAAAACATTCAATTGTGGGCAGTTAGTGTACAAGAGTTTTAAGAGCATCTTCAGTTAATGTGAGACATTTGCAGACTCATTGGATCTGTGTTTAAACCTCTAACTATGTTTAGTGAAGTCAATTAATGATATGCAGTCCATGCACCTGACATTTGAAGATCCTTGCTGCTTTCCCATGTGTGTGTGCACTAAAGATGTCTTCTTACTCTTGAAAATCGATTTCATACACACCAGGAGCTTGTGATGGATTTGTTCTCACTGTGACAATTGTCTATAAATATCCAACGGCAGGAATTGGCTTAAAGAATCTATCATAAGCTTGCTCTTGTGAAGAGTGAGATTTGCCCATTAGAACTAAGTGATGCTGAGTGTAATTCCTAGTCTCTTTGGTAATGTTAAAACTTTGGAGGAGATTTTACTTGGTGGGAGCAACTAATAAGGAAATTAATTTATCCTGTGACCTTGTCCACTCCTTTATATATTATTTATTTATTTATTTAGTGGGTCTGGGGATGGAACCCAGGAACATTCGACCTCCGAGCTACACCGCTGCCCTATTTTTTATTCTTTATTTTGAGACAGGATCTCACTAAGTTGCAGAGGGCCTAACTAAGTAGCTGAGGCTGTCTGCAAACCTTGATCCTCAGGGCTCAGCCTCCCTAATGCTGGGATTACAAGCTTGTGCCACCACGCCCGGCTCCATTTCTAGTTCTTTTAAAGTACCCTACCTGGAACTGAAACTTTCCTTTAAATTAGAAGCGATAACTAAATTTCTCTCTTAATAGTCTATTAAACTTTATTTTGCTTTGGATAAAATATTTGTCATTTCATTGATATTTTGTTGCTATATGAATGCTCAAGATAAATGTTATATCCAATAGTCTTATTCATAAATTTCTCTTAGCACAAATTCATATTTTTTTTTGTTTTCAAGAATATGGAGATTAAATTGAAACCAATAAATTCTGTTACAAAAGCTGGTGTCACACGAACATGCAACATGCTAATGGTTAACTTCAAAGAGTGTTAAAATCATTAGTATGGCTGGGCATGCTGGTGCATGCTTGTAATCTCAGCGCGTGGGAGGATGAGACAGGAGGATCGCACAGGTTTGAAGCCAGCCTCAGCTGCTTAGGCTCTTAGCAACTCAGTGAGACCCTGTTTCCAAATAAAGTATAAAATAGGTCTGGGAGTACAACCCGGAGGAAGAAAAGAAGCTTCTGGGTTCCAGCCTAGTACCACCCCCCCAAAAAGAAAAAAAAAAGAAAAAAAATATATATTAGTATGTTTCCTTTACTTCTGACTTGTTAAATTTAGCTCCTGAATGCATTTATGCTGGATAAAATTAATACTATTATTGTGTAGTCATAAATGCGCAATCTGTTTCATATTTGTTTGAAGTTGGACAATAGTTTATCAGTGTCTACCATATGACAAGCTATTCAGTTATTTGTATTTTGTTTTAGAAAACTATAATTTCATATCTCATATGGAGATTTATTGGATGTCTTTTGGATTTCTTACTATCACAAACTGATATAACATATTTCTTTCACATAATGAAAATATATTAAAAATAAATTGTCCTGATAACTGTTTATGAAGAACCAACTGTAAATAAGAGACAGATAGTCCTTGTACTTATGGCGATATAGGAAGCAAAAGGAATGAATGAAATAAGAAAAAGAAAAAAGAAAAAATCATTATACAGTGGCCATGGCGTTCAGGCAAGGTATCTCTGAAGAGGAGTTATCAGCTTGACAGAACACTGCACATCTCTGATACAAGAGTCTTGTGATCCAGATGATATTACTAACTCCAAGAACCAAATGTACGAAAGAAGTAGGCAGACTTGAAGAGAAAGAAATCCAATGTGATTGATCATAGTAGGTGAAGAGACAAATGGTAGAAGATAAATTCAGAAAGAAACAGATGTCCAAGTGACACTTGGTTTTGTAAACTATTATAAGGCACTGAATTTTTATTTTAAATGAAAAAGGGAGCTATTGGAGTGCTTTAAGTAGTAGACTGATATTTCCACATATTTTTGAGAGATTGTTATATGTAATGTATTGTTATGTGTAATATATGTGTAATGTATTGTAGCATATTTTTAGTGTATTTTCTAATGATTCCAAGAAAGATTTCTCACATATAATTCTTTGAGAGGCAAATATCATTATGTAAAGTGAATAAGAATTTTCATTCACATATTCATCAATTGTTTATTAACAACCTTATTCCAGATACATTTGATTATGTTGTTTTTATGCAGCAAATGTGAATATCAACTTAAAAATGGCCTTAAATTTTGCATGCACTTTACCCTACAATTTTTTCCAGTAACTGATTTTAAAGTGTGCTAAAATTGTTTATAAATATTGTATTTATAGCTGGGTGTGGTGGCACAAGATTGTAATCCCAGTATTTAGGAGACTGAGGAAGGAGGATTAAGGTTTGCAGACAGCCTCAACTATTTAGCGAGGCTCTCAGCAACTCAGTGAAACCCTGTTTCAAAATAAAGAATAAAAAATATGGCTAGGGGAGTAGCTCGGAGGTAGAATTCCCTTGGGTTCCATCCTTGGTACCACAAAAAATAAATAAATAAAAAGATTGTATTTATAGTATTTTTGTAACCGAAATTAATTTAAAATATTGCTAGTATCAAAAAAGTACTAATTAAGAGAATTTTGGCATAACTTACAATATTACATATAGGTTTAAATTTGTTTCTTAACTATATTTATGAACACAGAAAATATTAATTGTTGCAAATGACCAGATAGTGTTATCTTATTTTTGTAGGTAAAAAAATGAAAAATAAAATCTCATATGTACAAGGGGGCAAGTCTTTAATGGAAAATATATCAATATTTAGTTGTTATTTCTATCTGTAAAGAAATAGAATTCTTTTATTTTTTTTCCATTTCTGGGGACGGATCCCAGGGGCATTCAAGCTACACCCCCTGACCTACTTTTATTTTTTATTTTGAAACGAGGTCTCACTAAGTTGCGGAGGGCATCACTAAGTAGCTGAGGCTGTTCGCGAACCGCGACCTTCCGGTCTCAGCCTCCCGAATGCTGGGGTTACAAGCGTAACCCAGCTAAGAAATAGAATTATGAAGGGTTATTTTGTTTTGTTTTACTTCGATTGACATACTTTTTCTTCAAAGTAAATATTTATGATTTTGTATTATTTAAGATCACTCAGTAAGATGAATAGGGAGATTATAGGGAGATTATGATGAGGACACTTTTGCTCTTAGATTCAAAATCTAAAGATTCATTTCAAGACACTGTGTAACTGATGATAGAGCTTCAAGGTATGGGAGATAAGCATGTCAAAGAAAAACTAGAGCAATAAAGCTCACAGTAAGAATATATATATATATATATATATTCCTTTATTTTCCTACTGTCAATTTAAAGATAAACATGTTTTGTAGTTAGTATGATCTGAATTGAATCATGTGTTACTTGGCTGATCGGAAAGCATGGTGCGTTCTTCTAATCCTGGTCATCTTTCTGTCAACAATTATTTATTTTGTCCTAGTTTCATGATGTAACGAATGGAATTATACTTGAAGAGCACAAAATTAAATGCTTAATTACATTCAGCTTCAATTACAGTTATTAATTGACCCAGGCTTACTGAAGGGAACTGGTTACAGAAAAAATTATAGGAGGCAGTACTTTGGGTATTGCACTCACATGAGCTAGCAATCCAGATGAAATTTCTTTAATTAATTTGATTAAGTTACACAGCTTTGTGGATTCCTGTTGGAAACTCAAGGTCTAGATCACAAACCCTATTTTATAAAGAAGGAAAATTTTATCCCCCCATAATGAATGAAGTCTCATAGGTAGGAGTAATTCTCCATCCAAATTAGTTTATGGCTCATCATTGTGAAATTATTGTCATATATCTCTTTTAGGTATATTGTCAGCTCCTGATGACCCATGTCAAAGATGGCTTTAAATCTCAAGAAAAGTATTTTGCAATAAATACTACATACTTTGTCCGAAGAAAATTATGAGTAAGCTTCGAAAGTAGAACTTACACATTTAAAGTGCAGGGTTCACTTGTCATATCTTTCCCACAGAATCGAGTGTTAAGACCAAGTTCCAGCCGGGCGTGGTGGCGCACGCTTGTAATCCCTGTGCTTGGGAGGCTGAGACAGGAGGATCGCACAGGTTCGAAGCCAGCCCCAGCTACTTAGTGAGGCTCTCAGCAACTTAGTGAGACCCTGTTTCCAAATAAAATATAAAATAGGTCTGGGAGTATAGCTCGGAGGTAGAAAGCCTCTGGGTTCCACCCTCAGTACCACACCAAAAAATAAAAAATAAAAAAAAAATAAAGCCAAGTTCCATAAAATCCAGATTTCTATCATTTCCACCTGCCTTGCTTCTTTACTGTGTTAAATTTCTCTTTATGCTAATGTACTTTATACACGATTTCTATTTCTTTTCTGCCTGGAATGCTCTCCAACTTCAGACTTTACTTGTCTAAATCCTACTTATCTCTTTGAAACTCGATGAACATTGTACTTCCTTAGAGAAGTAGTTCTCTCATATAATCAGTCTATTATTTTTCTTTATAAGCTGGAAAATTGTAGTGATGCATCTACTTGTGCTTAAAACATGACCTCCCCTCTAGATTGTAAGCTTATGCCATAAAGAACTTTACTTTTTTCTTTTTTTATTGGTGCACTGTAGTCATAATCTTAGCAGGTAGAAGATGGTAGAGGCATACATCCACACATTACTTATTTAGCCCTTCCCCAATTCCCACCCATTCTCTTTCCTTTCACTCCTTTTCCTTTGGCTTAGTTATTGACTTTGATATGTTTGTGAATGTACATCATGTACCTTATGGAATTTCTCTCTTTAACTTAATACTCTACGCCAAAGATAGAACACAGGCCAGGAGTAGTGGCACCCGACTGTTACCCCAGTACATGGGAGGCTGAGGCGGGAAGATTGCAGGTTCAAGACCAGCCTCAGCAACTTAGACACTCAGCAACCTAGTGAGGCCCTATTTAAAACAGAAAACTAAAAAATGCTGGGGTGTAGAATGCCTCTGGGTTCTATTCCCAGTATCATTAAAAAAAAATCAGACACGAACATAGCACATTTTTGAAGTCCTCATATTTATTTTATTTGTATTATAACTTTTTTTTCTTTCTTCTTTTCTTCAATTTGTTTGATTTAAATTATAACCAGGGCTATTAGTTTTTTATAAGTAAAATTTTGAGATGATCGTCTTGACTATGTAAGTGTATTTCCCACATTGTGTGCTTCCTTTTTGAGGTAATGGATTTGAGGGATTGTTTTTGTGATTCAGTATTGTTCATGGTACTTACAGGTCATTTTGTTCCTGAGAACATAAGTTTGCTGATTTGTAAAATGGTTAAACAAGGTGGGTGTGATGGTGCACACATGTAATGTTAGCATTTAGGAGGCTGAGACAGAAGGATTGCAGATTTGTGGACAGGCTCAACAACTTAGTCAGATTTTATTTCAAAATTTAAAAAAACATAAAAACTTCTGGGGTGTAGCTCAGAGGTAAAATGCCTCTGGGTTCATCTCCAGTATAAAAAATAAGTAAAACAATATAAGATGGTAAAATGGCAGCACTTGCCCTTGCCTTTGGGAAATTACAGAGCTATTGTCAAAACAGAATTATATGCAACATTCAAAAATGGTCTATAAGCTGAGCGTGGTGATGCACACTTGTAATCCCAGGACATGAGAGGCCGAGACAGAAGAATAGCAGGTTTGTGGCCAGCTTCAGTTACCTTGTGAGGCCCTCCACAACTTAGTGTGACTCTGTTTCAAAATAGAGAATAAAAAATACAACTGGAGGTATAACTTGAAGGTATGATTCTCCTGGGTTCAATCCTCGGTACCACAAAAAAATCTATAAATATTAAGTATATTACTAATTTTTTATATTAAAAATCCAAATTTTATAGGAACATTTTCAGATCTTTCTCACTAAATCACTTAAAAATATTTGTGAAATACAGTAGGGTAAAATGTTTGAATTACTTTAAGACAAAACGCTCTAGTAATATGGGGATAACAAATTTAATCGAAGTATAGATAACATAAAATGGCCTCAAAGAATATGCTGAAATTTCTTCACAAATTGGCAACATCTCTACACTCAAATTTGTTTTTCAACCTCAACTTACAATGTTTACATACTTTGCTGGGTGTGGTGGTGCATGCTTACAATCCTCACACTTGGGAGGCTGAGACAGGAGGAGCCACAGGTTTGAAGCAAGCCTCAGCTACATAGTGAGGCTCTCAGCAACTTAATGAGGCCCTGTTTCCAAATAAAATATAAAATAGGTCTGGGAGTATAGCCCAGAGGTAGAAAGCCTCTGCGTTCCATCCCCAGTACCACCAAAAGAATAAAAAATGTTTGTATACTTTCACATAGAAATTTTACTATAAAAAGTCTGCCATAATGCCATTATTTAATTCAAAATTAATCATTTTAACTCAGTGTTTTACATACTTTTAAAAATGCTCATTTATAGATGTCATTTTACTATAATTATAAAATATTAGAATAGTCTTCGCTCTACTATTTTAATATAGTTCAATTAGAATCTTTATAGAAATTATAAATGATTCTTTAAAAAACAAAGGCACTCTTTTGTCAAGATGATTAAATGGACATTTTTCCTAATCTTTAGCTGAACCATTGAATCTTCTAGTGAAGAGTACTTAAAATCATGTAAGTTATGAATAAACTTTCCTCGTAGGTGTAACTAACATCACCTGACTAATGAAGAGAGATTAGTATCTCTTTTATCATTTAGACATTAATGAACTTTCAGTGTTACATAGCAGATTTCCCCATTCATCTTTTTGAAAAGAAGATTAATTATTGTTTAACTTGCCTCCGAACTTCTACTACATTGTCGAATAGTAGAAATGACACTTTTTCTATTTGGACAATAAACAAGTGATGTGGATTTGTGGAACTAGAAGCTGAATAATGAGTCAAAGTTAGAATTGGGTATTAAACACGGTTTCCATGTTTCTTTTTATATGTGATGATAAAAATTTCCTGTGCACCTCAAGTTCTGTGACCTAAACAGTTTTAGCAAGGACGGTATCAACTACATGAAGACTGCAGACCTCAGGAGAAGGACTAGTGTATAGCTCAGTCCATTTCCCCCTGGCTAGAGTGGTCCCTCACCATGGGACAGTTGTTCTTGGCTTGGCTGTGCCAATGATGAATGAGTCCCAGAGCTCTGCTATTCCACTCTGTACACTGAAATACCATAGTAAAAAAGAGTTTTGAGATGGACAAGAAAGTCCTTTATTTAATCTGTTGTTGTTGTTGTTGTTGTTGTTGTTGTTGTTGTTGCAATATTGGGGACAGAACCCAGGGGCGTTCTACCTCCGAGCTACACTCTCAGCCCTAATTTTTTTTATTCTTTATTTTGAAAAAGGGTTTCACTGAGTTTCAAAGGGCCTCACTAAGTAGCTGAGACTATTTATGAACCACAATCCTTCTGTCTCGGCCTCCTAAATGCTGGTATTACAGGCGTACACCACCACACCTTTTTACTCTTGAAATCCCATTAGTATAAGATTATGGTGTATTATTTCATAAAATTTTAGAAAATACAGCAGAAATACATCTTCCCCCAATTCAAGCTGCAAGGGTACATTTGTTATAAGGCTAGTGAGATGTGTCTCTGATTGATGCACAGAGAAGTTGAGCCAACACCAGCTTTCAGACTCTGCTCAGTCTTCTTTTGAATCTCTCATATCTATCCCTCAGTTCTCTCTTTTTCTTGCCTTATTTCCTCTGGCTGACCTGACCTTATATAAAATCTTGTAATTCATCTTACAAAGTATCCCCCAAATAAAAAGAAGTCACTGACCTGTTTCTATTGAGTTTCTATCCATGCACCTATCTACTGGGACATGTAAAAAGGTGACCCTTTTGACAGGAATTGCAGAATAGGAATTATCTAAAGAACGAATTACTGTAAAGATAGTAGTGGTCTGATGAAAGAATGATGTTTGAGTGTGTGTGTGTGTGTGTGTGTGTGTGTGTGTGCGCGCGCATGCTTGTGTGTGTTGAATGATACCCTTGTAAAATATGCTATTTTTCATTCACCTTATGTCAATAATCCTAAGTGTAAAATAGAAGCTATACTTATTTTAAAAACTAAGGTGGTTTTAGTAGCACATGACTTTAATCTCAGTACTTGGGAAGCTGAGACAGGAGGTCACAGGTTCAAAGCCAGCCTCAGCAACTTAGGAGACTTCATTTCAAAACATAAAATAAATTGAGTTTGAGAGTATAGCTCAGGGTAGAATGCCTCTGGCTTCAATCCCCAGTGCTAAAATACATAGATAGATAGATAGACAGACAGACAGACAGTATAGATAGATATAGGTAATATTCAGAACATTCTATAGAAATATACTATTAATGATGATGATGCATAATTCAGTTTAGAGGATTGCTTCTGCTTAAGATCCTTCAATCTTACAGATTCAGTGTGTTTTCCTCGGCTGTATCATGTTACTGATAGTCTGTCAAAAGAATTTGAATATCACAGAGGATCTTCTGATGAGAAATTCTGAGTAGTCAAGATGAAAACATTTTCCAGAAGTTTCTTTTTTTAAAAAAATACACTTGTTTTACATAAAAGAATGTAAAAACTTGCAAGTAAAAGTGAATTGGTTTGAAATATAAATTCCAATTTTATTTAATTTCATCTTTCTTTTTGTTGCTTGAAAGCAACTGCTGTTCACAAACCGTATCCTTATATATAAGCTTGTGCTGGCAAACTTTTCTTTAATGCTGTTAGAACATTCCTCTCTTTATTTTAAGCTGATGATGAGACAGAATGGTGATATGTCCATTTGCTTCATGTGATAGGCACATTTGTTCTATGGGAAAATGTGGTCTACTCCTAATTTCATTTTCATTTCCTAAATAAGAAGACCCATTAAAAAGCAGACATCTGGTGTACAAAGCACTTAAAGCGGTAGCTCCCAAGGAGTGCTCTCTTTCCTCTTTAAATATGTATGAACTGTTGTTTTGGTAATCCACTTCACCCTGTCAAAATAGAATCAAATAGAATGTATGTGTGACCTCTTCCCCTGCCACCCTGGGAAAATGAGTTCCAAGATCACTGAGGTGTACAGTATTCTGAAGCCTTCACTTTCTGTTTGACTCTCCATCAAAGCTCTGAAAGTTCTGGAAGGTGAATGTTTAGCTGAATTGATTTCATTAACAGATACACTGTTTTACTTACAATGATGAGTGCCTCTCTGCTCTTCAACTAGTAGGGAAATAAAGAGTGAATTCAAACATTGGAAAAATAAGCCTCGGGAGGTGTTTCAGAATTGCTCTGCCTTTGTTGATTTATCAGCTAGGGCCCAATATTTTTAAGATAGTTATCTCCACTATTGTACATACAAACTATTCCTACCTAATGGATCCTGGGATAATGCATATTGCTATCCTATTTGAGAGGAGAGAGGAAGGAAAGAAAGCATTTTCCCTAACCACTTTCCTCCCCAGGTGATGTACATTTGAGGTCAGTTTGCTGCCTTGAGATTTAGACTCGCATTTCCTGAGGTTCAATCCTTCAGAATACCAGTTTTCCACTCACACCTATTCTGTTCCATACAGAAAAGTTACAGGATCAAATTCTGTATTTCCTACCTTCTCCTGTAGATTTGTGGTTAAAATGTGTTTATTACACTGTCAAAGGTATTGGCAAAGATATAAAAACTACCTTGTTCTTACTAGATTGCCCAATAATGTACAATCCCTGAACATTAATGTAAAAAGTCACTGGGAAAATTGACTTAAACTCTTTTGATATAGACTATATTTTTACAGGGTTTGTATAGTACTTTATTAAAACAATGGAAAAAAGAAATACCCCACTTTGTCTTCTTCTAGTTTGGTTTTTTTGTTTACTTCAGTATAATTATACCAATCTGACTTGGTTATCTGGCCATTTTCTTTTATTACTGCTCAATAAATACCTTGGGTTCCATACCATTTCGGGTATATCATATTCATGTGTATCAATCTAAATTCTACTCAGTTATTTTAAGAAGGGGAAATGTATACTTTTGCTCTGAGGGTTCTTTCAAAGGTTATATACTTGTAAATTTGTATAAATGAGGCCATGTCACTTTTATGCTTGAAGATGTTCTGTTGTAATTAGAGTACTTTTAATAAATGGACTTAAAAGCAGCAGCACTTGGGTTGAGGACTAATTGTAAGCAGTTTCTTTAACACTGTCTATGAATGTCTTTTCAACCAATGTGATGCCTATTGAGAAAACGGGGCCCTCACTGGTAGAAAGTAAGAGGTCAGACCCTGACTTGAATTTCTGAATTTATTATCATGCAGTCTCAATAATGCAGGCACTGCAAGTGGTAGTTCACAGACCACAAATGTTTGAATACCAGGGTTGAAAGATTTCCTAATGAAATAAAATGCAGTATTATGGCATGCTTGGAGAAAGATACCTGGCTAATTTAAGATTAGGCTGGATGATACTTTTTGCTTATCCATTTTGCAAAATATCTTATTGTTGCAGAAATCACACTTAGGAAAATATAGAGACCAGCATGTAATATTGTTTGGACTCATAGTCTTATAACACTTCAGTGTTGTTGCTTAATATTAATGATCTTGGTAGTCTATTGTGTTATTGAGTTAAGTATACATTATTCCTAGAGCTTATCTGCACATGCATTTTATTGTTTGATCAATTTGGGTGAGGGCACTTTGTTCTTTTAACTAAATTCTCTGTATGTGTTTACCACCTGAAGATTCCTTTCACCGGAAACAATCAGAAGGGTCACGATCAGGGAAGGGGTAGGAGAATCCCAATCATTTGAAATTCTTTGATGTATGGATTATAGATAAGACACACTTTGTTATAAGACATTTATTTTTCCCTAGGGACAATTGCTGATAGTGGACTACAAGGCTGATCGATAGTATTTGGTTTGTTAAATTTCCATCAGATATGAGAGAAGAATTGAATTTTATCTCAGATATAAAATACATTTATCATTATGGATTTCTTTTGTCTAACTTTTTCTTATGAAAAATTTCAAACATACAGCATCAGAGAAAGTAAAATAATGATCCAAAATAAACTATGATCTAGATATAACAAAGTAGTATTTTGACACAATTTCTCTATCTCTTTTTTTCTTTACTCCGAAGTATATTGAAGCATTTAGTTTTACTACTTAATATTTTACTAGGCATATCTCAGAATATATATAAACTTCTCCGTATAAAATTAATGGAACTTATTGTAGGCATTTTATTTGTTAAAGGAAGGTATAAAATAATTGAGGCTACTGGATTCATGTTAAATTATTGTACTGAAAATAACAAATGGATTTCTACCCAGGATATTTCCCTTACTTGGCTTTCGCTAACTGATTCTAATTCAACCAGTTTTGCATGACATGTAATGATGAAAAGCTCCTTTTTGTTCTAACTGCTTTTAGATTTCATTGCTCAAAGGAAACTCATCTTCAACAATATGCCAGGGCTATGAAAAGTCTTGTTATATTTTTTCTCTTATTTGTCAAAGTTCAGTTTCTGTAATACATTTGCAGCCATGCATTACCAGGCAACCTATTTTATAAATCCTATAATAAATTAAATAAATCTCTGTGTGGGTCATTTCTGATTAACCTGATGTAAAGTAACATGATTTACTCAAGAGATAGAGGAGATAATGCTATGTGCTTCTAAATCAATTATAAGTATATTCACTATCAGGCAATTGTGTGTAATAGTGTATTAAAATGTACTTAATGGTGGAAAATGACACTGAAATTGAATGAACACTTGTAAGCTTATAGTAGTATTTAAAATCTGTAAACATTTAAGAAACATTTTATTTTCACCCAGAAATGTAATACTTGTATTACAGTCATGAGCCACCAAACCTGCTCAATCTTAGTAATTATGATATTTTAAGAGACTTTTATTTTCAAAAGAGTAAGAAGCATGGATAAAAATGGCATTTCAGAAGTTCACAGTTCTCAGTTAAAAATGTCCTTCAAAATACTCAGAGAGCCACGTGTGGTGACATATGACTATAATCCCAGTACTTGAGAGGCTGAGACAGTACAGGTTCAAGGCTAGCCTCAGCTGCTTACTGAGACCCTGTTTCAAAATAAAAACAAATAGGGCTGGGGGTATAGCTAAGAGGTAGATCACTCCTGAGTTCAATCTTCAGTATCTCTGTCTGTCTGCCTGTCTACCTACATATCTACTTATCTTATACACACAGATATATAGATTTAGATATATTCATATGAAGAAGATTAAGGTATGTATAACTTACAATTTTGTCAATTTTCCTCTATGTCTGATTCTATATAGGGCATTCAAAATATTTTCAGCTAATTGATTTTTTTCTGAAGAATTAATTTAAAAAGATTTTTCAAATATTAATATTTGAATATTTTTGGGTTTTTTTGTGGGTCTGTGGATGGAACCCAGAGGTATTCGACCTCTGAGTTACACCCCTAGCCATATTTTTTATTTTGAAACAGGGTCTTACTAAGTGGCAGAAGGCCTCACTGAGGCTGTCCGGGAACCATGATCTTCCAGTCTCAGCCTCTCTAATGCTGGGATTACAAGCATGTGCCATCACACCCAGCTTGCTTGGAAATTTTTTACTGCAATATATTTTGGCTCCTCTAATAAGATTTCCAAATTTCTAATGCTGTGAGACAAAAACCCCAATGTAGCCTATTTCTAAGCAAAGAAAAAATTCAGGATGACTTAAAATGAAGTTGGGTTTTTGTAAAGTTGTTTCCTTTCCTCTAAAATGACACTCAATCATTCTTCCAGAGACAATGTCTACAAGTACAAACTCATTTGTATGTGATGGGTTTGACTGACAGGTTGGATCACGTTGAAGTAGGAGATTGGGGTATACTAGGAGGAGGGAACAGGTTGTACTATCCACTTCAGTCAATCACATTACCTGATTGTCCTTTTAGCCACCTTATCCTGCCATTGACTGTCAAGCTGGTGAACACAGTGGAACTAGTTTTTGCTTGTCTGCAGAGCTTTGTTTTATGAGTGATATTACCTCACTTTTATAAATACAGACGTAACAAACATTTCAGCCCATGTGTTGAAAACTATACACAAATGTTGCCAGTGTTTATGGGTGTGGGTGTGTAGAGGAGAGAAACCAACCTGGAATTAAATCCAATATTCTATATTCATAATATTTGAATTATTTGACAGAGACTCATGTAATTGCTAAAGCATCAGTTACGATGCTTCTTCATGGAAATACTCAGTAATATATTCTCTGGATTGCCGAATCTATACTAGCAGTAGTTAGGAATTCCTGGGTCTACAGTAAACGTCTGAGAGAGTATTCACACATGCACGCACACACACACACACAAAGAGACATTTATAAGATTACTTAAAATTTTAAAAAGAAAACTTTAAAAGTCCAGAAACAGTCAACTAGATCCTTAAAAGGACCTAATGATTTCTTACCTCTAGAAATTACTCAGTCGATGGCTGAAGTCCAGATTAAGTCTATCAATATAAAATAATAAGATGATAGGACACAAACTTAAAAGTTAGTGCACTATTTATTTTTAGTTCTTACCTGATATTCTTATGTAGCTCAACTCTAAATAAGCCTGCTAGGTTCACTGGATTCACTGGACATGTTCTTTGCTAATACCCCCCGCCTAGTGAATGCCATTATTCTCTAAAAATCTATTTTCACATTTAGGAGGTGATTTTAATTTCTAACCAATCACCATGGATTCTTTAACATATTTTTTATTGACTGACAACTAATGACATGGATGTTCTTTTGATTATTGAGGAGACCAGATTCAATACTAGTCCATATCATAGAGTTACATATAGTTTTGAGATTGTTTTAAGTATATTACCTGATTTTCTCTTCAACTTATCTCCAGAGATAACCCTAACATGTATTATTAAAGCCACTGAACAGAAAAAGAAAAAAGTGGAGATTTTAGGTAGTTAATACTGGTTTCCTTTTTAAATTTATTTAATGAAAGGGCTAGAAAGTTGTCTATGATATAAAATATTCACGTTGGACTGGCCATGAGTAAGAGATTATCTAGTGTTGTACACTCTCGCATACTTTCCTTCTGCTGTAGTTCTGTGCACTCTTTACTCAGCATGTATTTAAATACATTTTGATTAGGATTCTATTATTTTTCCTAACAACTGGTAGTAATTATTTCCTCTGTGAAGAAATATCAATACTTTAAAATACCATAAAATAAAAAAATGTTGGGCCTGATTACCTCAAATTTAATGATGAAAGTATAAAATAATTTACATAAAAGTAAAATTATTGCTTTATCTGATGGATAAAAAGTTTATGCTTAGCTCAGCATGGTGGCACTCACTTATAATCCCAGCATTTGGGAGGCTGAGACTAAGACAGGAGGATTGCAGTTAGAGGCTAGCCTCAGCTACTTAGTGAGGCCTTTTGCAACTCAGTGAGACCCTGTTTCGAAAAAAGAAAATTAAAATAGGGCTTGATGTGTAGCTTGGAGATAGAATGACCCTGCGTTCCTTCTTCAGTACCCCCCCCCCCACACACACACACACAAAGCTTAAGCTTATGCTCTATTGAATAATTTCCCCCAGTACTGGAAAGTCTATTTTTGACTGAATTAGAATATTCTAGGGATGTTCCTTCAATTATTCATGCTAGAATGCTCAAAAATGATGACAATAATAATGATATACACAGGAGTTATTCTATAAAGGTAATATTAGCCTAAATTTTTTGAGGACAAAAGTGAATATAATAGGGACTGCTGAAACTTATTTTAAAATATACTAAATTTACAATATTTTTCTATTAAAATCTTTCAAGAGAAGATTAAAGTGCTTATCTGAATACTGGTTTTCTTTTTAAATTTATTTAATAAAAGGGCTAGAAAGTTATCTATGGTATAAAATATACAGAAACTAAACTAAGGTGACTAAAGAATAGGTCAGGTTTTAAATCATGGAAAACACTGAACAAGCAGCAAGCTTCTGACTTTCCTTAAAATTAGATTTTTTTGAATGTAAAATTGTTCTTTTTATTAGCTTTGAAGGAAGTCATTAATGTAGATGAGCCCTTTAGGGGGTCTAGATTTTGATTTAATGTTTTACTTTCAGCATGTTTCTAAAATATTTACTTAATATGCAAATTAATTTTCAATGAATAAAAGGAAATATTTTGTATGATTGAAGTTGTGCTTGGAAAATTGGTAACAAAAAGTACTGATTTCTATAAAATTGTGAGTTCCTTTCTCACTAGTTAAGAATCACCCTGTTCAAAGACTGATGTGGTGGTTCAGGCTTCTAATCCCAGCATGTTCCTCTTTCTCTGGAGTACTGTTTTGACCCTCTTCACTCTCTCCTTTGTCTATCCTTGTTTCATGTCCACTGATTATTTGTCTCTATACACTATCTTTCATCAACAAAATTTGTAATAGTTGATTGCCCAAAGCCTCTTCTTACCCTTTCAGAGTGTAGCCTGTACTTTCAGAACTGACTGAAACTATTTTTTCCAAAATCTTTTAATACTTTACCCAGTCCTTATTTTTTGTACCTTCCTTTTTTTTCTCCTTTGGTACTGGGGGTGGAATTCCTTCTATCTCTGGGATATAGCCCTCCCCCCCCATTTTATTTTTTATTTGGAAACAATATCACTAAGTTGCTAATGCTGACTTCCAACCTGCAAGATCCTCCTGTCTCAGCCTCTCAAGTGCTGGGATCACAGGCATGCTCCACCATGCCTGGCTTTGGTAGCTTTCCAAACATTGACCAGTCTATATTCCTTAATGCTCCTCCTTCTTTGAATTCAATAACACTCAGTTATCTTCTTATCAAAATTTGTATATTGTTCCTTCTTTCGCAAATCCATTATCTATCTAAATCATCCTTTATTGTATGTCTGCCCCGAGTCTGGTACTTAAGAACAAATATTGGTTCAAAAGTGACTTATAAAGAAAATATCCCGGCTATTATGAAGCTGCATGCTGGTGGTAAGAGAAAGAAAATAAATTAGAGAGCATGCACATAATAGAATATAAAGTGATAGATAAAATCTATGGGAAATATAGTGTACAGAGTAACTGAGGCACAGAGAGCCAGGGAGTGAGAAATGAAGGGAGTGTGTTCTCTGAGGTCTTTTTTCAATCTGAAACTATCTTGACCACTTTTAGAAGTTGTTCTACAAGGAGCAGAGTAAGAGGACTTCTAGAAGAGGGAAAGAACACAAGGCTACAGATAAGAATGGGAGAATCTCTTAGAAATGTTTTCCATGATGTGCTGGAAACTGGGTTGGGGCAATGTACAAACGAAAAGGTGACGAAAAGGCACATAAACTCTTTCCAAAAGTTGGCTGGGAAATGTGGAGCTATGAGACAACTTTTTATTTTTATTTAATTAATTTATTTACTTACTTATTTTTGTGGTATTGGGGACGGAACTGCGGGGCATTGTACTTCTGGGCTACACCCTCAGCCCTATTTTTTGGTCTCTTTTATCATAGAAACAGGGTCTCACCGAGTTGCTAATGACCTTGCTAAACCGCTGACGCTGTCCACCAACTGCAATAGGCTGGTTTCAGCCTCCCAAATGCTGGGATGACAAGTGTGTGCCACCACGCCCAGCTGAGACCCCCTTTTTAAATGAGGATATTAAGACACATTTGTATGCAGTATAGAATTATCCAAGACTGAAAATCAAGGATAGGGATGTTTGGAGTAAGTTTCAGCAATATAAACAAGCTTGTTTTTTTTTTTTTTCTCTCCTTAATTAATGCACTTGTCCATCTCCTACAGCAACACTCTGTTGTCCTTGCAAGTGCTTAAACATTGGTTGTTTCTGGTATTTGATCCAGCATTTTTCAGTTATTCTTCTTGCAAGGTTACTACATCTCAGCTCATTCTGTGCTGTTATACCAGAATACCACAGGCTGGGTAATTTAATTTAATTTCATATTTTTTTCTATTGGTGCATTGTAGTCACACATCTTAATGGAGTACAAGGTGCTAGGAGTCATATATGCACACATGACTCATTTAGCCCTTCCCCAATTCCCACCCCATTCCCACCCCCTCCCTTTTCTCATGTTTGGCTTAGTGATTGATATGTTTATGAATGTAAATCAGGAAATTTCCCTCTTCCCCTCCCCCCATGCCCATCAGTTAGGTCATCTTATTTGCTCTTCTATGGTTTCTCAGTTCTGGACCCTAGAACATCCAAGTTCAAGACATGGCAATTTCAGAGTCTGATGAATTTTTGCTCTTAAAAACTATGCCTTTCAAAGTGTGGTGGCTCAGGCTTGTAATCCCCACGTTTGGGAGGTGGAGACAGGAGGTTCACACAGTTTTGAAGCCAGCCTTGCATGAATAAAAATTATATAACAATAGTTCAGGGAGTGAAGCCCGAGGTAGAAGGGTTTACAGGAACCCCAGTACTACCAAAAAAACCAAAACAAAATAAAAACAAAAAAAAACTGAGTCTTTCATGCTGCACCCTAATATGGCAGAAGGTAGAATGGCAGAAGGTGATGGAGATCACCCCACTACCAGGGCCCCTTCACCAGATGCCATTAAATGATCAGTATGAGGTCAGAGCCCTCAACACTTGAACTCCCATTAGGCCGGCATTCCAACACTGTCACATGAGGGATTAAGTTTCCAACACTTGGATTTGGAAGGACTCATTCCAGCCTTCCCCCTCGACCCCTTGTCTTTTTTCCAGTTTTTTTCTATTTCACATCAGTGGTAGGTACCTCCATTCTTCCTTTTATTCATGATTTAAGCTCTATAAGAGTATTTGAATATTCGCTTTCACTCAGCACTATCAAAATTCCTTTCCTGTGTTTTTCTCTTAATATATTTTATTGGTGCATTGTAATTATATATCATATTAAAATGTATTTGCCTACAGATACATAAAGCCAAAGCCTCTGCCATTTGTCGCAAACCTCTGTCTCATCTTCCTATTTTTACTGATACTTTTTTGATCGCACATTCATTATTTCTGGCCTGGGCTAATATACAAATGGCTTAGTATCTCTACAGTCCTTATTTTTCCCATCCATTTATGTATTTGTAAGGAATATCAATTAAAGAGTATAATCAACTTTAAGTTAACCAAAGACATAGCCTTTGTAGTCTAGGAATTTGTCAATGTTCTTTCCACGCAAACCAAGGGTACAAGAGAACTTTGTGCTACCATTTCTACTCCCTGACTTTTACTCAAGCTATTCTTAACTATTCTCTCCCTTCTCTTCCCAAGTGGTGCTTCTTTCTGTTTGAAAGAATTTCATCATTCTCAACTGCAAAACATATTACCTTACTGCACATCATTTTCTTCCATTTATTTTATTTTATTTATTTATTTTTTATGGCACTGGGGTTCCTGGAAGCCCTTCTACCTCGGGGCTACACTCCCAGACCTATTTTGTACTTTTTTTTTTTTTTTTTTTTTTAATTTGGAAGCAGGTTCTCTTAAGCCAGCGTGGCTGGCTTGGAAACAGTGCGATCCTCCTGTCTCCGACTCCCAAGCATGGGGATTACAAGTGTGCGCCACCAAGCCCAGCCCTCTTCGATTTATTTTAGATCATGATTTACATATGTTTCCATCTTCAGTTCTTTAAGGGTTTATCCTATATGGGATATTTTTCTTTTTATCATCTAATGACACACATGCTGACATGATTAAATGTTTGTGGACTGAGTCATCCTAATCACTCACCTTACCTCCAGGTATTTGTATCCTGGATCTTGTTATACATACCTAAATTTTCAGTTGATTTTTCCTGGCATATATATACTGTGAATATATAATGACATAAGACTTAATACCTGATTAATATAGGTCCCAACCCCACTCTTCCTGGCTGTTCCTTTTAAGGTTGTCACTATGTTTAGTGGTATTGCCATTCTTTCTGCAACATGAACTAGAAAGTTCAGAGGCCCTTTCATTGACTCCATTGCTAAATTTGGTTTATTTATTTATTTTTTTGCAAGTCTCTGGTATCTCTCTCTACCATTGCATAAACTCAGGACTCACAGAACAATAAATATTTCATTATATAACATTCAAAACTTTCCTTCAGCTCCGCTGTAGCTTGAGTGTCTAGATTTTTTCTCAACTATGCAGCTAAACACAGAGTCTTTCAGATACTTCATTTACTTGTCTTATTGCTGTTGTTCCCATTTTCTACTTTTAGTCCCATCAAAAAGTTTCCTTCAAGCCAGGCGTGGTGGCTCATGCTTGTAATCCCCATGCTTGGGAGGTGGAGACAGGAGGATCACGCTGATTCGAATCCCGCCCCGCTGGCTTAAGAGACCCTGTTTCCAAAAAAAAAAAAGTATAAAATAGGTCTGGGAGTGTAGCCCGGAGACAGAAGGGCTTCCAGGAACCCCAGTACCACCCAAAAAAAAAAAAAAATGTTTCCTTCAATAATCTTATATATTCCTTCCTTCTTAATTTTAGAAGTTGGTTTTTAGCTTGTTCGCTGTGGCAGCCTTGTTATAGTGATAATCTCATGTGTTCTGTGGTAAGTTAAGTGTAAGCCTGTGAGTTTCAGTACTTTATGAACTCACAATGCTTCTTACCCTTCTCTCCCCTGCCCAGTGCCCTTTCTTAGCACCTCATAACAATGCTCAACTGTGTCTGTTGATATGAATTGCCTCATCATATTCCAAGTGCTTCGAGCTTCACACCATTCTCAAATTACATGGTATTTCCTTTAATTTAAGTAATAGCTTTTAAATTACCAGCACCCGTTGCATTTGACACATATTGAACACCTAATAAATTCAACTTATTGTGTGTAAGGCTGGTGTTTGCAATATAAGCTGAATACATTTACTTTATTTAACAGGAACAGTGAAGGAGAAAACCGTTTGTAATGAAGTCCTATAATAGTTTTTTTTAATCTTTTTTCATGGTCAGTTTTGATCTCCAAATAGATAATCTGATTGTTGCCTTGTCAGTTAATATGTCTGAAAATTTGAAGTCAACAATATGATGGGCAGTTTAGTAATAATGATGAGGTGAAGCCCATTTGTATTATTGTTGGAATGTGATTTATGTAATATGAACAAAACAATCCTTACTTTCTGTATCTTCAGTAATTATGCAGTGTATTGTACAGGTAACATTTCTCAAGCAATTATATATCTATAAAGATTATTATGAAGGTTCACTTAGGCCCTGGCTACAGGGACAAAGGTGACATCTGTTTCCTTATCCTTCTTTGTTACAGAAGAGAAACCCCACCCATCCTTATACAAAAGGATGCTCTCCCATTCATGAAATTTCCATATCAGAGTTTAGAAATTAGTGGAGATTTAACTATATTTCAAACATTTATATTATACTCATGTAATACTTATTATTTTTTATTGGTACATTGTAGTCATACATCTTAATGGAGTACAAGATGTAAGAGGCATACGTGCACACATCACTTTAGCTCTTACCTAATTCCCACCCCATTCCCTCCCCCTTCCTTATGTTTGGCTTAGTGATTGACATTGATATGTTTGTGAATGTACATCATGTACATTAGGGAGTTTCCCTCTTCCCCCCTCCCACCACCCCATAATACTTAATGTCACTAACTCAGTTAACTCCGTGAATATCATAATTTTAAATAAGATTTGAGACTTAAGAGATATCTTTGCCAGTTATTTATATAGGATTTTAAGATTTTAACTAGTATATACATATCAAGTTTAGAAATAAAATGTGAACAAGTTATTAATATTTAACTTAAATATGTTTTTACCTTAAAAAATTCTTAAAGTGAAAGTAAAATTTGTCTCTTAGCATGTTTGTATAAAGTAAAATAACCACTGGTGGGTCATCATGGCATATAAAGGCATGCTGATACTTATACAAATTAATAACCATGCATAGCATTTGCATGCTTGTTTTCAAACAAAAACAGACACATAGCCTCAGGATTTATAAATATTTCTGAAGAAATTCTTTGTATTTTATAGCCAAATTAGTCCTGAGTTTGGCATTTACTTCTTGCAGCCTAACTTGAAAGAGGACCCTTTTCCCTCCCAGAGCTCTGTGACTATGGGCCTTTGCTTTTGAAAATTAAATATTTAATATTGCTTTGTCTAAGTCAGCTTAGAACAGGATTCTTTCTTCATTCCAGGGCGATGTCAAAATTCATAGAAGAGCAACAGCTCATATTGTCTACTGAGATCAAACCTTGCTCTTCCCCTCCCCCCTCCCATGCCTGCCCTTGGGACTGTGACATCATTACCATCCCAGGGACCCTGGGGTGGTTGTTCTTGTTAAAATGAAGTGAGATTAGGGTTCTCAGAGAGAGCGGTCAAATATTTGAGCACTAATCATGCCTGGATGTCTTTTATTACTTTTTGGGCAGCGGATTTCTGTTGGCTTCAAGAATTACACACTGCAATCATTTAATGTGAATGTGGACCGAAAAGAATACAATTAGGTGAATCACAGAGCAATCTGCTTTATAGCATTCTATGAAATGAAAGATGCATCTATTTAAAGGTTATCTGGTATATGAAAGGGACATTTATCCCCCAAGGAGAGGAGGGAACTATGTAAAAGGAATACGACTTTATTAATATTTTACAATTAAATTTGCAATCTCCTTATCCTTTTCCCTTTTATAATTTTCATGTTGATCATGTAAGTACTTTGTCCATATCTCATGCACTCTTTCTGGGCAAGTTATCAGATGGGACACGTTTATTAAAAAAAGAAACAATTAAAAATTCAATGACAAAATTTCAAATAGTATCTGTTTAGGGCTTATCTTCTCAATGTTAGGGCTTTCATGGTTATTAGTTAGGGACTTTTGGGATTGGTTCCGTGAAGCTCGGTGGGTGATGTCATTATCATGGGAAGCAATGGTGTTACTTTAATTCTGGGGTTTTCTGATGACTACATCATATTTGAATGTTGTGGGTAGATATTACAACAGTTTAAGATTCAAAATGACACATTCTTGTGTTTGAAGTATTTGAATTAGAAAAGACACAACAATACAATCAAAAACATGGAAGGGACTATTAACATTTTGTGAAAAATGACTAATGGAAAAATAATGATTTCTTACATATTTGAATAAGGTTAATAACATATTATGAGGCATAATATTTAATATGATTAATTGAAATATGCAATATGTTTAAGGCAACATATAGTGTATACAAAATGATGACTAATTCTGAAAGGCAGAATAACATAGATACTACTTTTTTTAATCTGTAAAACCACAAAAATATTATGTGACCTGAAATTCTCATCTAGCTCTAAAGTCTTATGAATTTTCTAGTATGAGAGAAAAAGTTACTTAAGATGTTTGTAGAATTTATGTTAAATATAAAATATGAACTTGACTCCATGATACTTTTATACATTATTTGTATGCTTGCTAATATGCAGTACCCAACATTGTGACATATTAGCAAAAGAATCTATTCAACCATGTACTAAAGAAAAAGTCTCAGAGATTTTAGATACTTATTTTTCAAAAAGTTCCATCATGTTTTATGCCAAAAATAAAATGTGACACCAAAAAGCATTCGTTTGGATAATTAAACTTCTTTCTGCTAGAATAATCTGATTTTAGCATTTTGTGCCTTTTTCTAAAAATACTTTATTCTTTTTAGAACTGCTTCAGTTTTATAGCAAAATTGATCAGACACTGCAGAGATTCTTTTTATCTGCTCCCCTTCCTATCAGTATCCCTCGCTTTAATTGTATATATGTTGCCATGAGTGAATATATATTGATGTATCATTATTACCCAAAGCCCTAGTTTACATTTGGTGTTGTCCATTTTATAGGTTTGAACACATATTGAATGAATGACACAAAACCACCTTTCTGGTATGATATAGAGTATTTTCAGTGCCCTAAATTTTTTCTTTTCTTCATCATTTCATCTACCTCACTCCTCTAACCCTTGACGTCCATTAATCATTTACTACCCCCGTAGTATTGCTTTTGATAGATTGTCATATAGTGTGGAATCATACAGTCTCTGACTTTTCAAATTGGCTCCTTTCACTTTGTCAGATGTATTTTAAAATTTCCTCCATATTATTACGTGGCTTGATAGCACACTTATTTTTTTATCTGAATAATATTCCATTGTCTCGATATCCCACAGTATATTTACCCATACATCTCTATAACTTTTTCTATTATTTTGAGACAGGACTCACTAAATTGCCCAATATGGCCTTGAACTTGCTATCCTCCTGCTTCAGCCTCTCAAGCAGCTGGAATTACGGGTGTATGCCAACATTCTTGGCATTTGAAAGTATTGGGTTCACATTTAATTCAAGTTTTTGTATTACTGTTGAGTTACCAGAATTGTTTACATATTGTAGATCACAGTCCCTTGTCAGGTTTGTCTTGTACAAATATTTTCTCCCATCAGTGGCTTATCTTTTTATTCTCTTGACAGTATCTTTGTATTATGGAAGTTTTTAAGCTCAAGAAAGTTCATTTTTCTCAATTATTTCTTTTACGAATTGTGCATTAAGTGTTGCGTATAAAAAGTCACTAAATAAGTGATGTGTGCATGTATGCCTCTACCATCTTGTAGTCCATTAAGATGTATGACTACAATGTACCAATAAAAAATTAAAATAAAATAAAAAAGAAAGTCAAACTCAAGGCTATCTAGGTTACCAGTTTCATAGTTCTGTGCTTTACATTTAGGTCTATGACCCATTTTCAGTTCATTTTTGTGAAAGGTTTTTCATTATATACTTAATTTTTTTTTTTTTTTTTTTTTTTTTTTTTTTTTTACTGAGGATGGAGGCCTGGGGCATTCTAACTTCAAGCTATACCCCCAGCTCTTTTTTTTTTTTTAATTCTTTATTTTTGAAACATGGGCTCACTGAGTTTAAAGGACTTCAGTAAGTAGCTGAGGCTGTCTGAACTGCGATCCTCCTGTCACAGCCTCCCAAATGCTGGGATTACAAGTGTGGGCCACCGTGCTCAGCATTACATGCCTCTTTTGTACCACTTATCCATAAAAATAAAGGCCATATCATTACTACTTTCTACTTCGCCAATTTTATGAGCATCCCATGCCTTACAAATCTCTTCAGACATTTCTAATAAAATTAAAATAAGCCAAGCGTGGTGGTGCACACTTGTAATCCCAGCATTCGGGAGGCTGAGACCAGAGGATCGCAGTTCGCGGACAGCCTCAGCTACTTAGTGAGGCCCTCTGCAACTTAGTGAGACCCGGTTTCAAAATAAAGAATAAAAAAGAGGGCAGGGGTGTAGCTTGGAGGTAAAATGCCCCTGTATTCCATCCCCAGACCCGCAAAAAATAAAATAAAATAAAATAAATTAAAATAAATTAAATTAAAATAAATTTGAGTGGAATATTTCAGTGGAAAATATTTCCAGTGCTTCTAAGTATTTGTTCTTATATTATTTTCTATGCAAATATATTTTCTGACACATATTTTGTTTGGTAGGCTAAAGCTACTTTTTCTTTCTTCTTTTTTTTTTTTTTTGGTGGTACTGGGGTTCCTGGAAGCCCTTCTACCTCCGGGCTACACTCCCAGACCTATTTTTACATTTTTTTTTTAAATTTGGAAACAGGGTCTCCTAAGCCAGTATTCACGGCTGGCTTCAAACCTGCGCAATCCTACTGTCTCTGCCTCCCTTGCACGGGGATTACAAGCATGCGTCACCACGCCCGGCCTAAAGCTACTTTTTCACTACCCAGATTTGTCATATATTTTTCTAAACATAATTTTAATAGCTTTAAACCTTTTATGAAAACAGGACACATTGATCACCACCAGGTACTTTCTGCCAGGGTATTTTGAGCATCTTCTACACACAATGGAAAGGTAGCATTGTGACATACACCTTGCCACTTAGAAGGATATTCTTTCCTCTTCTCCCCACGGACAGAGGAAGTGACTGGCAAATCTGAGGCTTCTCATGATTTTAGTAGTGCCCCTAAAATAGGTAATTACCTAATTACATGTTGCATTTATTTACTGACTTTAGAAAATATTGACATTTCTAATGATGACAGGCTGCTTATCTTTACCTAGACAGAATAAAAAGAATGAGAACCAAATGGGCCTCTTTAGGGAAAATGTATAACCAAATTGTTCACAGTAGCTCAGCCTCCCATGAAACTGAAAACAAAGACCACCAAAAATTGATACCAGATTGTCTTATTTTGCTGTTTTTAAAGACCCAATATTCAATAAAGGATCAAACACTATATTTTATTTTATTTTGATTTGCTAATTTTTTCTTTGAAATGGAGTCTAGTTAGGAAGCCCATTGGTCTTCAACGTGTGATCTCATGTGATCTTGCTTATGCCTTACCAGTAGCTGGAATCATAGGTATGTGCCACGACCTAGCCAGACTAGTGTTTTTATTTATTTATTTATTTATTTATTTATTTATTTATGTACTTGGGAATTAACCTAGGAGTATTCTATTTTTGAGCTTCACCCCTACTGATTTTTACTTTATATTTCGAAACAGGGTCTTGGTAAATTTTTGAGGATATCACTAAGTTGCTGAGGCTGGCCTCAAACCTGCAATCCTACTGTTTTAGCCTCCCAAGTACTGAGATTATATACATATACCAATGTGTCTGGCTTCTAGTAATTTTAAATTTCAATTAAACTATATTCATAATTTTTCTTTGATTTTTATTTTTCTCTTATATTTATCTGATGGGTCAGGGATAATTGGCAGGTACATGTATTCAAATGAATATATTTCAGAAACTATGCCTAAACATCTCACGATTAAAATGTGTGTGTGTGTGTGTGTGTGTGTGTGTGTGTGTGTGTGTGTGTGTTACTGGAAATTGAACAATTGAATTCAGGGCATTAATTATACCTCTGAGCCACTAGGCACAAAGCTACTATCCTCATGTCTCAGACTCCCAAGCACTGGGATTACAAACATGAACCACCATGCTAGGTTTGATAAAATGTTTAGATAAGTAAGTGAAGTTCGTTCTATCTATCTATCTATCTATCTATCTATCTATCTATCTATCATCTATCTATCTATCTATTTTTTTTTTTTTTTGGTGGTACTCTGGATGGAACCCAGGGGCCTTCTACCTCCGGGCTACTCTCCCAGTCCTATTTTTATATTTTTTATTTGGAAACAGGGTCTCTTAAGCCAGCAGAGGCTGGCTTTGAACCTGCGTGATCCTCCTGTCTCAGCCTCTCAAGCACGGGGATTACAAGTGTGCGCCACCACGCCTGGCACTATTTTTTGATATTAGGGATTGAGTCCAAGCATTCTGCCTTCAGGCTATCCCTTAGCCTTTTAAAATTTTTTTTATTTGTTTGTTTGTTTCTTTGTTTATGGTATTTGGAATTGGAGGCATTCTACCTCCAAGCTACACCCCTATACGAATTTTTAGAAAATGTTTATTTAAAACAGTGTCTTATTAGGTTTCTGAGAGCCCCACTAACTTGTTGAGGCTGTCCTCTAAGCTGCAATCTTCCTGTCTCACCCTCCCAAATACTAGGATTAAAAGAGTGTGACACCCACATTTGGCTCTTTTTATTTTTTTAATTTGTAACAAGGTCTCACTAAGTTGGTGAGAGTCTTACTAAGTTTCTGGGTCTGGACTCAAACCTGTGATTCTCCTATTTCGGCTTCCCAAGTACTAGTATTACAGGCATTGTGGCATTGTGTCGGGCAGGCAAAGCAATTCTATTTTTTATTCTGAAAATCTCTTATTTGGTACACAATTGATCATTTGTTCATCAATATATATTTTGTAGATAGATAGATTGAGTGTATTATTGGCTGCCAAGATAGTGTAAGCAAAATTAGTGGAGTTATTCAAATTGTTCAGTAAACTTAAAAATCAACCTCTGCTGGGCGTAATGGCACACACTTGTAATCCCTGTGCTTGGGAGGCGGAGACAGGAGGATTGCGCCAGTTCGAAGCCAGCCGCGCTGGCTTAAGAGACCCTGTTTCCAAATAAAATAAAAAATAGGTCTGGAAGTGTAGCCTGAAGGTAGAAGGCCCCTGGGTTCCATCCCTAGCACCACCACCAAAAAAAAAATAAATAAAATAAATAAAATAATAATAATAATAATAATAAAAATCAACCTCTAATATCCAACCTGTAGTCTGATGAAAACAAAAAACAGTGTGAAAATTATACTTCTCTTTTGAATGGTCATTAAATAATTCATCTTTTCTATTTGTAATTTTGACTCAAACCACAAAGCCTATAATTAAAGAAGTAAAATAATTATAGAAAGTAATTACTTTGTTTCAAACAAATCTAATTTGTAGTACTTATTAATACTAGTTTCAACACGTTTTACAATATAAGTGCCTTTCTGAAGTTCTCCTATATGACATAATAATAATAAATGAAAACAATATGCACTGGGGAAATAAATTCAGCAAATTATGTGCATATGTAAGTATGTAACAAACTATCCCTTTGTCATCTGTAATTATAATGAACAAATAAAGTAAACAAAAAATAAACTAAGCCAAAATAAATACTACACATTTTTCCTTTAAGTACAATAGATGCAAATCATTATAAACTTCAAAAGACATGGAGAAAATTGGGGTACAGACAAGTTAAAACAGGTGGCAGGCTCACACAGGAAATAAATAGTGGCAAAACTTGTATAAAATCATCAATCTTCTGACGTCTAATTCAGGGCTTTTCTGCCACTGTCATATTATTAATCAATACCAGGAAGCAAGGTAAGTATCAAGAAAAGATCATCAATTTATAGCAGCCTTTCCTTTATGTGGTTGGAATCTAAAATACAAAGTGCACACAGAAACAAAAGTCAAAAGCTTCCATTGTATTAGGGACTAGTAAGTATTGTTTTCTTTCTTGCTATCAAAATATGTGATGATACTCAGACATTGACCAAGCCCAAATTTGGAAATATAGTACTTTGTAGATATTTTTGCCAGCATGGGGAAAATAAACTCTTTCTTTTAACAACTTACTTTAATTTTCTTTTATTTTTACACTGCTAAGAACACACTCGGATGCATGCTGAAATATGTATCGCCTTACAGATTGCATCTGGCAAAGACTGTTAGTGTTAAGGATTCACACATTTCAAGTAAAATATAAAATTTATACTGGTGTCAGAAAGAAAAATAATATAAGAACGTAAAATGTTACCAAAAAGGCAAAATCGTGGTCCTTGGACAAAGAGATAGCACCATTATTTTCTTTCAAGATTCTTTTTATTCCTAAAGCTTAGAAAACTAAGCTTAGCTGTTTTTTTGGCAAACAAAAAAAAAAAAAACTATTTTGGGTTCAGTATGTTCTATTTGAATGTCTTGAAATGAAAGCAAAAAATAATGATAGAGTTAAATCAAATTGAATAAAGTTTAAGATATGGGAAGGTACTGGATAAACAGGCAAATAAGCCAGGCATAGTGGTGCATGCTTGTGATCCCAGAATTTGGGAGGCTGAGACAAAAAGATCATGTTTTGTGGACAGCCTCAGCTACTTAGTGAGTCCATTTGCAACTCAAGGAGACCCTGTTTCAAAATAAATAAAATAATGAAACTAGGGCTGGGGATGTAGTTTGAAGGAAGAATGCCTCTGTGTTTCATTCTCAGCACAAGAAAGAAAGAAAGAAAGAAAGAAAGAAAGAAAGAAAGAAAGAAAGAAAGAAAGAAAGAAAGAAAGAAAGGCAAATTAAACTCAAACCTTTTATACAAAACTATTCTCTTTTTAGGTTAAAAATGATGATTTCCAAAGTGTGTGGGGATTTCCTTTGCATCCAACTTTTCTATAGACAAGATATCATGTCAACAGTGACATGACTTGTTTACAAGAGGGTGGTATAAACAGCAAATGCTCTTCTGTACAACAGATTTCTTGTTGAACATAAACAAATTAGGGAAACTAAGTGGAAAAGGAAAACACTGAGATAATCTTTAACATGTCATGTAAAATTTAAGGCAAAAGAACAAGCAGGTGATGATGTCTCTATGTATTTAGGTATTTATTCATTTATTTTTTGATGAGGCTGTCTACTGCCTCCTATATCCTATCTAATGGAGAACCTTTAAATTGTGCACAATTTGCTTCTCAAGGGTTATTTATGCCTATTATAATGTGACCTGTTTAGCATGTGCCCTGGTTGGACATGAATTAAACAATTAAATGAGAGAAGGACCTGCAGACAAGGGAAGAGAAAGAGAGAGAAAGAGGAAGAGGTAGCATATCTTAGTCAACTCTTTGATGTAGGATGTTGCAACAGTCATACTGAAGGAATTAGATGTCTAGCAAAGCCTCTCCCATGCTTTTAATCTTATGTTAACCTTATTTCCTTTCTTAGAAATAATAATAGTTTGCATAACACATTTCAGGCCATACCCGACTATATTGCAAAATATTAATTTGCTTATTGCGTGAGAAACATTCTTTAGGCCACAAAACCCAGTAAAATAGGATGGGCTGAAGTTTAGCCCTTTGAGTCATTTTTAGATCACGATTGCTAGCTTTACCTTTGCAGTGATTAAAGACCTATGAGATTATCTCTCTGAGAACTTGGGAAGTCTTATGAGGAACTATTCCAACACCTTGGACTTTAGGGGGAAGCCTCTTCCAGGACTCCTTCGAGCTGGTGAGGGAAAGATTTTCAGTTTCCAGATAGTAGCTTAGGAGAGAAAATGTTCTATGTAAGGAGGGTGAGTGGAGGATGCTGGGCAGGTGATCATGGCTTTGTTGGTACAATGTTCTGTAGTTTTCTTTCTTTCTCTCTTTCTTCCTTCCTTCCTTTCTTTCTTTCTTTCTTTCTTTCTTTCTTTCTTTCTTTCTTTCTTTCTTTCTTTCTTTTTTTGTGGTACTAGAAGCCCTTGTACCTCTGGGCTATGCTCCCAGACCTATTTTTATACTTTTTATTTGGAAACAGGGTCTCTTAAGCCAGCGCGGCTGGTTTTGAACCTGAGCAATCCTCCTGTCTCCGCCTCCCAAGCGCGGGGATTACAAGCGTGCGTCACCATGCCTGGCTCTGTCGTTTCTTTATTAGACACCTTAATGATTTGTGAAAGAGAAGCAACTGAAAGGTGCACAGTACTGGTTTTTGTCATTAAAGTACTTGGACATGAATCCAAGCGCTGTCACTTATTTGTGAATGACCTTACATAAGTTATAGAGCCTCTTTGCATTTCAGCTTTCTAACAACATACCCTTATAGGAATGTTTAATGTAAAATAATGCCTTCAAAGTACTGCAGATATTATTATTTCTAAGGCAAATGTTGTTCTCATTGTTCTGTGGTATGGGGCATGGAGTTTCCCTAGCATAGACCTTGAAATGGTCAGTAGACGATAGTTGATTTTTTAATTTCTTCCGTGTTTCTTGTAGTAGGGAACGTGCTCATTTATAGACCTCAAAAGTGAATTGCTTTAGGTGTCACAATCCTAATTCCTTGGTGCCATCTTGGCAAGACAGTGATGGAACAAAAGTGACAGTGTATCTATAATATGTGTCACGGGTCATGTTATTTCTCTTAACATTTATTGAGTCTCTGTTATATGCAAAGCTTCAGGTTCAATGATGTAGGTTCTGAGAGGGTAACTAGGATTCCTTTCCTTAATAAAGTCAGTGCACTAGAAACAACATATTTATAGTGAAGAACAAACATGTGATGCTGAATATATAAACAAAGTGCTAAGTAGATGAACTTGACACATATTGTAAGACTGAGTTACTATGATAGGAGAAAGAAATTTTGTGGTTTCCAGGGAAAGGTGATGAAAATTAAACTTAGAATAGGTAGGATCTTAATAGTTTAAGAGATAAAAATAATAAACAGAAAACTTGTAACATGTACAAACTCAGGGATCCATAAATATCATTGGTTTTCTAAGGAACTATTAGTAGTTATATGAGGGATGCTCAAATACAGAATGAAAAATATTTCGCCAATCTTGTTATTTCCTTAGCCTCATATCCAAACATTTATGGAGAAGTTATAGAAAACTCAGCTTAAGTACATGTGAACAAATGAATGACTATTTTTATTTCAAAAATAAAAGCAGATCTTTGAACTGTTTTTACTTAGTTTATGCTAAAAATATTGTATTTCCAATTTGATTTAAAATGATGAGGATGATGGATAAAAATAAAATGAACCAATTTTTATGCATGTTGCATTTTAACAAGTTGGATGTCTCATTGGAATGCACTGCCTTCTTGTTCCACATTTATTTTTGGAATTTAATAAGGCGCCTGTCATATCTGCCTCAAGGCTAAAAAACATCATGGGGGAAAAATCCAAAGTACTGTCATGTTTGAATGACATGGAGCCAATTTTATTTTATTTCCTTTTCTTAGAGGGTAGCTGAAATTAGCAGGCCTCACTTCTGAAAATGCATGGCTATACCATCTGTTCTAAAGGCCTTGTGCTGGTTAACTGGTAATGACATAGCCCAGTGACATTTGTCAGGTGGATTTGACTCAGAAAACCAGTGGAGGATTTTCATTAAAAAATTAATTCTGTGCATTTTCCTGCAAAGCTCATTCTCATGATAGATTCTGGTACAGTGCCACATATCTTCAGAAGTGGGTCTCATTACCTGAAAAACTTGGGAAGGTAATAACTTCTTTATTTCTTCTTTGTGCTCCCACTGCACATAATTAACATACTGACTCATTTAGTTCAACTCTCCCTAGGACCAGGCTGTGTGAATACAATGGAGACTCAGAGAAACTGGCAAACAAGTGTGGTTTCCAATTTGGTTTTCACCCACAGTGAAAGAAAAACTGCCATTTTCTGCTTCTTTCTTTTGACTGGATGTTTAGTACAATGTATCTATTTTAAGAAAAACTCTACCATGTTAGGATTTAAATGGAATCCTACATTTTAAGGCATTGTAAGGGAGACTGGAACTGGGTATCTCAGAATTATCTTGCCGTTGATCGGTTATTCATAAAATTAGAAATCATAGTTAGCAGAAGGGTCGGAGGAATAAATATAAAGTTTGCATCAGTCAGTGAGTATGCTCTTGTAACAACCAGAATAGGCATTTCAAGTGGTTTACTGGTAAATCATAATTAAGGTTGATTTGTTTAGTAGTGTAAGGAACAATCTAGTTAAATGTGTAATGTGAATATGAAACAGGTAAATGGAGCACTGTTATGTTAAATAATAAGTACATGAACAAAGTCAATAAGTTGTGACTAGAATGTTCTCCTGTCATCGTTTGGGATTTCTTTCCTCTTGGGTAAATGGAAGAGGAAAAGAGAATTAAAGTACTTTATGGTGAATTGATGCCTCCCTGGGCACAAAGAAATCTTCACTAGCTCTTCTCTATGTACTGGAAGACTACTGAAGTAGAAATGTGAATTCAAATTTTCTTAACACTAGTGTGTGTGTGTGTGTGTGTGTGTGTGTGTGTGTGTGTGTGTGTGGTATGGGGAAGGGAACAATTGTACGTCTGAGACTATGTGACTACTTGAACTCCAATCATATGAGTTAGATAAATCTTCTGTTATATGAAAAATATTTTAATGGTGAGGCCAGGTATAAACAAACTATTAGGTATTGAGCAACATGTAACAAATAAATGTGAAATACAGTTACCAAATAAGCTTTACCTACAACAATGATGCTCTACACTTAGCATTCTCAAGAAAACCTAAATCATAAGAAGTTCACTGAATTTTAACCTGTTGGCACTCAACGTTTTATTTTCCTTTCTCATGGAACTCCCAAGCAGGATTCTAGAAATTCCCTAAAATATTCTGAAAGCTACAGAGCAAGCAATTTATTCCATTTTTGGTGGACAGAATAATATTATATAAATAAATACTTGTGAGAGAATGTACCTCTCGATTATGTAAGAATCTATCTTGTTTTATACAGTTTACTACTTAACTAGTCATTGAAAATGGTGCTGAAGCTGGGCAGGGTGGTGCACATTTGTAATCCCAATACTTCGAAGGCTGAGAAAGGAGGATCACAGGTTTGCGGTCATCCTTAGCTACTTAGTGAGGCCCTTGAAACTTAGTAAGACCCTATTTCAAAATAAAAAAAAATAATAAAGAATAAAAACTAGGGCTGGATGTGTAGCTCAGAGGTAGAACAACCCTGGGTTCAATCCCGAGTTCCTAAAAAATATGGTGCTGAAAATAGAAGAATGGACTTTATTATATTTAATGAAAAATAAGTGGTGAATTCTTCTGAAGAAGAATAGAGCAACTTTGAAATGCTTCACTTTCAGTAAACATTGAATTTATTATCTTAGCGGTAATCTATAAGAGACAAGTAATTCTGAAATTATTGAAGTGTTTAGTCCAGTCTCTCATTAATTATCCATGCTTAGAAGTGTTTTGTTTAACTTAGATGTATCACTAATGATACTGCTTTGAAACTGTGTAATGCTATTCCCATGAGTATCTTGGAATAGCTCCCAAGTATTGAGTCTAATTTTTAAATCCTGGAGGTGGCAAAAGTAGGTTGTCATGGAGCTAGTGGAGAAATTGGCTGACTCTATGTTCAAAATGAAAGGATATTGTCTCTCTCCTGTAAAATTTTAGAATTAGTCTGTGACATGTGCATATTGGACTGAGTTCTTAGCAGTGTGTAGTTCACACATGGAAGCTCAATAAATTTTGTTGATAGTAATGAGAGTAATTTCATATTTACATTCCAAATAGGAGGCCAGTTGCCATCCTTTTTAATTATCTGTTCATAAATACATTGGCTCTTCTCTGTGACATAGGAGTAATTGTGCTACTTGCAGAATATTTCTCCAACTACTAGAACCATCTTGATTTACTAAAATGCACTGTATTGCAGACTTTGTAAATCTGTGTACTTTCTTTTTTATTGAGGTTTTCATTATTTTAGGCCATCTTCCTTGACATCTTAAAGGATCTTTTTAACCTATATTTAAGACCCAGATCTGGCACTTACCCTTTGAGTTAAATAAGTAAAACAATGTTGTTAAATTTAGTAATTGTGTTTTCTTAAAATTTTCATGAAGGAAAAATTACTCAGTGCAATAAATATGGAAGATCACTTGCATGTATGTGTTTCTAGAATTTAAGCCCCCTTTTCCCTTTCATTATACAGTTTCTTAGTAGGGTTTTTTATACAATTTTTCCCATACAAATATGGCAAATGGTCGAAGAGAGAAGTTTAACCTGATTTAAGCATTATACACTATATACAGGTATTAAAATCACATTACCTCATAATGCAAATTTGAAATGCTTATATGTTAACTAAAATAAAATTAAAACTAAAAATTAACTAGACCACCTAAGAGCCTTTGTTGAATTACACAGAAATTACTTCCTTATAAAATACTCCATTGTGACTTCTATCTCCATTTTTCCTTACAATTGTGTTTATTTTAAATATTTTCTGTAATGTTTGAGGTATAAAGAGAGATAAAAAGGATTGATAATGCATTAATGAAAAACTCAGAGGTAGTTTCAGCATCACGGTATGCTGTAAGAGCAAAGTTTCTGTAGCATTTTGCATAGTCAGAGGTGGACAGTCATCGCAGGGACTAGGAGTACCTGTAGGCTCTTAGGCGAAAGCAGTGAACCTTATTTTCATACTGCAAGTGGTATTTAGCTTCAGCAAAATATCATCATCCGTACCATTAAAGAGAACTTATTAGTCTAAAATTTAGAAGTTCTCTCATTTATTTTTTATTATATATAAAAATTTCATAGTAGCCTAGAGATATGAATATTTAAACCTAATTTTATATGTGTGAACTCAAATTTATACTCCAGTAATATAAAATAAATAATTAGCGATCTTAAAAGTGAGAAAGTATTTTTTCTAGAAATCTTCCTTATACTAATCAAACCTGATAAGCGCTATGCTCCTACACTTTGTTAGTATGTGTGTGTGTGTGTGTGTGTGTGTGTGTGTGTGTGTGTGTGTGTTACTGGGGATGACACTTTGTGTATGAACTGAATCTATAACCACAGAAAACTAACATCTGTCTGTGAAGTTACTTAGTGTTAGATGTACCAGTTTTCTTCAATGTTCCATGTGTGTTCATTTTACTTGAGGAACCTTGTATTTAACAGGAAACACCCTACAATTTTTTTTTCTGTACAAACACAGAAAAACTCTGTTACAATATATAAACACTAGTATTCCATAAAGAGTTGATAATAGAATTAAATATCATTATTATGTTAAAAATAAAATAAGCTTTTTTCAAAACCAACTACTAATGTACTTCAACTTAAACTCATAGCCTATTGCAACTATAACTTAGCAACACATAATTTTAGAACTAGAAAGGCCTAGAATTGATTCTGTCTCAGCTTCTGATTGATTCACTCTGTAATCTTGGTCAAATTCTTTAATGGGGGTGAATTTGAAATCTTAACCTGGCTCCCTGGGAAGATCACTTTGAGGATTCTTTCTGTGATTATCAAAGATGCCTGACTGGGCTATCCCTTAGAGGGCTATCAACAAAAGCTGTCTTTTCCCATCATTCCACAGGTCTTCCATCATTCTACAGAAAGAAACGCCTTCTCTCTTCAATATCTGGCCTCTCTTCCTCATTCCACCAGTGGAAAGCCATTAGTGGGTAATATTTGCCAGGCCATTCCACATACAGTACTTGTGTGCCATGAGTGAGTTATGCACATAACATGGTAGCAGTATAACGGTGCTCACCTTTAATCCCAGTACTTGGGAGGCAGAAACAAGAGGTTCAAAGTTTCTGGGACAGTCTCAGCAATTTGGTGAGGTGCTCAGCAATCTCGGGAGATCCTCTTTCCAAAAAAAATAAAATAAAATAGGGCTGGTAATGGAGGACATGGAAGAAGCCTGAGGAACGAAAGGTTCCGAAAGAGTTAAGGCAGTTTGGCGAAAGGTCAAGCTTTCCGAGACTCTGGGTAACTTCTGGTCTTTTCGGAATTTCTTACCCCCAACCCACCGGTGAGAGCGGGAACTGGCTGTAATTGTGCTCTTAATAATCTTTAACCAAGCCTCTTTGTTTTTCCTTGTTTTTTAATTTTCACTCCATGATTGTATTCTACAAACATATGACGTATGTTCTATATCAATCATTCTGCATTGTGTTTGAGATTGTACTTTGATGTTTTTCTTTCTTTTGAAGTTGTGGTTTTGGTGCCGGGGAAAAAAGTATAAAAATTTAGTTCTAAAGAATAAAGTTGTCAGTTGTCCAAGAGACAATTGTCCATGCCTTCATTTCAGGTCTCTCCCTCCCAAGTCCTAGAGAGGAATCTCCACAGCTGGGACTATAGATTGGAGGTAGAATGCCCCTAGATTCAAACTCCAGTACCCCCCCCAACACACACAAAAAAAGCAGCAGAGGCAGACATAAAATATTTCCTTCCAAAACCAAATCCAAATGTTCTGTTAAGTGACTCAAGCAGGCACTTTCTTTGCTCTCATCCACTTGGCAATTTTGACTTCAATTGTGATGTTCCTGGTTTGTGTCTTACTTAGCACTGATCAAGGTCTATTCTTATTTTTCCCAGTTATGAGTCATAAGCAAGGAGAGACCAACCATTCTTTTAAACAAACAGTTAAGAAATGCAAACTGATTCAGACCCATGTGTGCTTCACTTGTGTACAAACCAGTTAATTTACTTTAAATGACACTTGCTTTGTCTGAAAGAGGAGGTATTTTACATCTAATTTTTAAAACAGGAATAAATAGAAACTCCTAATAAATGAAACTCTAACTGGTTACTTCTTCAGAAGCTCTCACTTTTAAGACTTAAAGTTCAGTCAGGTGTGGTGGTGCACGTGTGTAATTTCGGTGCTTGGGAGACTGAGACAGGAAGATATTAGGTTCTTTTTGGCCAGCATCAGCTACTTAATGATGCCCTCCACAGCTTACATGAAACCTTGTTTCAAAATAGAAAGTTAAAAATAGGGTTGGATTGTATCTCAGATGTAATATGCCACTGGGTTCAATCCCCAGTAACACACACACACACACACACACACACACACACACACACACACAGAAGCCTATGGTGGTGCACTCTAATAATCCCAGTACTTGGGAAGCTGAGACAGAAGAATCACAGGTTTGAAGTGAGTCTCAGCAGCTTAGTGAGACTCTCAGGAACTTAGACCCCATTTCCAAATAAAATATCAAAAATAGGTCTGGGAGTGTAGTCCAGAGGTAGAAGACTCCTGGGTTCCATCCTCAGCACCACACACACAAAAAGATAAATACTCTACCAGGGTTAAATGTGGCTCAAATAAAAAGCTGAGCATCTCTAAGCAAGTTGGCATTGCAGATGTGTATTGGGTGATGTAGAAGCCAAGTTACAGAGAAGTAGGAAGTGTTACAAACAAATTTTTGAGAAACAGGCAGAGGAAAAACATTTTCAGCTGGCTGGCTGTGCGTCTCCAGATGGCAAACAGATGCTTATATTTGATTCTGTGAAAACTCTACTGCCTCTGAAGTACATAGTTTCAACACTAAAAGTTTTACTTTAATGAGAATATTAGAGACAATTATGGGTCTTCAGGGACTTTTGAAGAAGGTAAGCTTAAAAATTAACACTGAAAGTTCGTATCAACCAAGGAAGTATTTCTCTAAGTCGAGTTATGCATTTAATTATGTGTATGTATAAATGGGTTTTAAAAATCCAATGTGGTGGAGAAAAATTATTTCTCTGGAAGTTATTCCCATAAAAAGCTGTATCATATAAACTGCAAAAATAAATTTAAAATTCACTGAACAGCTCTATTTTAGATATAATGATCTTAAATTTTCTTTTTTTAAACATTTAATCAAATATTATCAAATTATTATGAAGCCCGGTGTGGTGACACAACCTTGTAATCCCAGTTCTTGAGAGGCTGAGACGGGAGGATATCAAGTTGTGGCTAGCTTCAGCTACTTTATGAGGCCTTCAGCAACTTAGTGAGACCCCGTTTCAAATAAAGAATAAAAAATAGGGCTGGGGCTATAGCTATTAGAGGTAGAATGTCTTTAGATTCAATCCCCAATTTGGCAAAAAAGAAAAAAATATTATGAGATAAATATCCTTATAGGAAAGTTTTCCCCAGCTGAGAAGCATGTAAAGCTAATTGGAGAATGAAAATTAGCCATCATGAGCGATGGGCCTGGACACATTAAAAATCTAGATCAAATTTGTTTCCTTTATTTTCCATTAAAAAATCAACATATGTCTGGAGAGGAGAAGCGGCATATTCTTCCATCTGAATATTTAGGTAATTTTTAAAGAATGAATATGTTTCATATAAAGACAGATGTAGACCCTGAGCTCTAGATCTTGATAAGAGAAACTAAAAATAGTAATAAATAAATCACCCAGAACCACAAATATAAGCCTATAATTCAAATTTCTATCCTAGAATATTTGAAATATATTATTTAAGATAATAAAGAAAAAGGGCACTCGGACAAGATTCTCTTTTTGATATTCTGTTTTTATATTATAATGAATCACTATATTTGAGAAGGATTTAGCCAAGTTTTACTTTTTTATCTGAAAGTTCAGCTTTAATTAGCAGAACAAAATGGATCTCTTTTTTACTTTCATCGGTGCATTGTAATTATACATTGTAGTGAGGTTTAAAGTGATATTTCATACCTGCACGCAGCATTTGTGTTTTCTTCCCCATCTCCAAGATCCCTCCTCTCCCCTCCCTGTACATGAGATTAGGTGTAGCCATTACACCTCCTTTTTATCTTCCCCACTTCCATCTTCAATCACCTTCCACTAATGTATTGTTCTCTCCTCACATAACCAAACTCTCCTTTGTCTTCTGTTTTCTCTCTAGATTCTACAGGTCAGAGAAAACCAAGGAGCCTTTATTTTCTGAGACAGCCTAATCTTACTTAGCATAATATTCTCTAGTCTCATCCTTTTGATTTTCTTGGAGAGTATAATGAAAATATTGTTTTATTTTTTTTTCTTTAAAGACACAATTTTGGCTTTTCTAGTGAGAGGTAACTTTTATATTAAGTCAATATATTTATATTTTAATTGGATAGACAGAAACTTTAATTGAGCTACTACAGTAGATTATTGTCCAGGATGTAAACAGAGACCTTATCCTGAAATAGAATCTTACAGTGTAGTCAGTAATGAAAACATTTCTATTTTTGGCTCTTTGAGAGAATTATGATTTTCTCCCTATCTCTAAGCTGGAAACGTGAAATCTGAAAACTAAAATACCAAAGATTCTTATGTAGGGCCATATGTGATGTCAAGTCAAATACCTTTCTAAAGCTGTTGGAAGAGAGGAGAGTTCTCTTCTATTCTTTATAGTTTAGTTTTATGATAGGTTGTTTTGAGTTTTAATTATTTTTTGTGTATTGCCAAGTGATACTGAGTAGTTAAGACAATTCTAGTATGACATGTTAAAAGACAATTCTGTTCCAAGCACACATTTTACTTTCTTTTACTTAATCCTTACTTTTATATTGAATCAACATGTCCTCTTTTTTGGACAGAACTGGAAACTGAGGGTCAGAAAGGTTAAGTGTTTTGTTTCTAGTTACCTACCTAAAAAATAAATAAATAAATAAAGTCAGAATAGGAACAAGGACCAATATCTTTTGCCCCAAGTCCATTAAACTCCAGTTGCAAGGTCTGTGCATAATAGGGCCAGGTTACTGTACTTTCCTTAAAGAAATTCTACTGAAATTGAGGGTTTATAAAATATACTATTCAAGGGTGAAATAGAGAAGGTGAGAATTTTCACTTAGGTCCCAAATATTTATTTAGGAAAGGAAGATTTAGCTTTAACACATGAGAGATTGGATTTTCTCTTGGTAAAGAAATATAAATGTGAGATTACCTGGTGAAATATGAACTTATAAGAACAAAAATTGTAGGGCTGTGGTGGTGGGGGGGGTGGTTTGGAACCAAGTTACAAGAGCCTAGAAAGTTAGTTTCCTCAATGTCCCTGTAAATTTAAAGAAAGGGATCAGTAAAGTGAAAACTTGTGAGAGTTCACTAAGCAATCATTGTGCAAAGTATTTTAGGTTTTACAAACAATTCAAGAGTGAGTACATGATAATATTGACAGAATTATCCCCATTCTTTGGAGTTCTTAACCATGTGACCACAAATCTATACTGCCATCTTGTGGTAGTAAGTGTATTGCAGGGATAGGCACTGAGGAACATTAACCTCTAAAGTGCTGGGAATTATAATAGAAGATGGCTGGTGGTAATTCTTTGTTTATAAACTCAAGTTTGAGAAACATAGAGTCTCTCTTCTATGGCTACAGCCCAAATTTTTATGGTAGAATTATGAAATTCCTTGGCTTTTGAGAGCAAAGCTCTTACACAGACATCGTGGGGGAGATCATGAATAGGATTAGGAGCTTAATTTTATTTCATATACATTAGTGTTTACAGAAGAAGAAAACATCATATTTAAAAGCATCATAAGCACCAACACAATTTCCATCTGAAATATACATTTTAATATTTTCTGTATAAAGCAATGATAAAAATCTTGTCCCCTACCCCGCAAAAAATAAAAAAAAAAATAAAAAACCTATTGGGGTATAAGAATGGAAGGGTTCTGGTTTGCATTTAACATTTACATTCTACTTTATGTTTAATATTCCTGGTAAACATGGCTAGTTGTGTTTCTGTCAAAGAGGCTTCTATCTTAAATCATCTGCGTTTGTTAGCCCTGAGAAGGAGGTTAAATAATCACACTAAAATGTCTTCAATTTAGCAAGACAGAGTGGAGGATATAAACCCAGTACTTGGGAGGCCGAGAGAGGAGAATTACAGATTTGAGGCCAGCCTCAGCAATAGCAAGAATCTCAGTAACCTAGAGAGATCCTGTTTCAAAATAAAAAATAAAAAGAGATGAGGTAGAGTGTAGAGGTATAAAGCCCTTGGGATCAATCATCTTCAATATCATGGTAAATAAACAAACAAACAAACAAATGACTTTGGTTCTGCTGACCATGGTAACACACACCTCTAATCCCAGTACTTCAAAGGCCAAGGCAGGAAGATCGTGAGTTCTGGGTCATGGTCCTGTAAAGTAGCAAGATCCTATTTCAAAATGAAAAATTAAAAAAAAGACTTAATGGTAGAAGTTTCTTAGGTCTAGTCCTTAGTACCACACACCCCAAAAGTCTTTGATTTTTAAAATGAGCTGCTATCAAAGCTTTGTATGTGAGAGTTAATATGTCTGTAAACTCATCCTCCAAAGGAAATCTTTGAGTTGTCAGCAGCAGTCCGTCTTTTAATTATTCATCTGTAGGTACCAGTGGTTCTCCTGCTCTAATTCCTCCTGCAGAAATGGCATGAATAAGCCAAAATAATGCATTTGAGGACATAGGACAAGGTGAAGATATTTTATTTCACCATTTTATAAATATCGAAAACATTAATATTCAAGTGCTTTTGTCACTTCTTTTACGGCGGTCAGGAATAGTCATAATAAATCTTACAAGGTAGATGATTTGTTCGAATTCTCTAACCTCTTTCCTTTTATGCACGAGGAGGATAATATCAAAATCATGAAGTCAAGAGCAGCAAAGGCTTAAGAGTCCTCAAAACATGTGTGTTTGTGTTTGTGTGAGTGTATAACTAGAAACAATAAACAAAAACATTCAGCAGAAAAATTCTGACATAGTCTTATATCTTACGTAACAAATGGTGAGGACCTTAAGTATTTGTACAAAATCTATTATAATAGTGCTTCATTTGTGGAGAATATGGACGGAGTAAGTAAAATAGAGCCAAAAGGTAGTCCCAAGAGAGCATTCTGCTAAGCGTACAAAACCAAAGCTTTCAGAGAACACCCAAACAAACAAACCCTAGCAATGTCTGGGTGAGCCAGTCTCTTTATCTCAGTAACTTACCTGATGCACCCAGTAATTTCTCAGGCAATCTTTAGAGCCTTTTGCAAAGGGTGCCTGAATTATGCACTAACGTAGCATTGCTGATGGAAGCCCTTATTGCACATAACTCATTAGCTCTCACTTCTTTTCTAATCTACAAATACTGTCCTCCTTTTGGGACATCTGGTGGTCTACACCCCACCCCAGCCCCCATATTTCCACAGAGATGTTATTACCAAGTTCTCGAGTGAGGTTTCATATTACCTAGATGTGTGGCTTATGCAAACCCTTCCACGAAACTGTCTGTTGTCAATAATTAAGAGCCATAAAAACCCTTGACTAATTTACACTTGATAATATGGAATGAGGGTCCCTGTGATCACTAGCTTTTATTTATTAATTTTTTTAGTTTAAATACACACAGTACGAGAAGCAGACTGGGTCCTAAGCAAGACATGTTAGGGAAAAGTTTGGCTTTTCATCAAACAGGATATAGCCCCAGTGGTCATGAGCAAGTGCAACAAGTATGAGCAGGGCAGAACAAACATTGCCTGGTCAATGATCTGCATTGCCATGGAGCTTCACAGAGCAGGTGGGATTTTAAAAGTTCTTTTGAACACTGAGATGAGGGGACCTGGCAAGATTTAATTGGCAAGCTGTTGGGGGCAAATGCAGAGATCATGAAGGTGGGCCTGTGTTTTGGGCACAAGCAGGGGAGTAGCACTCTATTTCTAAAGGCACAACACACACACAGACACAAACACACATGTTTTGAAGACTCTTAAGCATTCGCTGGAAATAGTGAAAATTGCTATGTAATGAATGGAGATTAAAAGTGTTTATTTTTATAAAATGTGAAATTTCAGGGAAAAGAAAAAGGCCAACATACTCTATATGTAAACAGCTGAAAAAAAAAAAAAAACACTTGGCAAATACGGTTGGCTTGAGTTGACAGCAACATTATTCTACCAGGGGATTGACAGTCAAATTTGTTTATTTGCTCAAATTCAGAGTGTTTACTTCTCATTCCTGCTTACAAGAAGACAGATTAGTGGTATAGCTGAAGATGATGTTACCAGTTTGGGGATCATGATATAGGTTAAGACCAACAGTGCCTACAGAAAAAAAAAAATAATGTGTAATAAAAAGGAGCTAAAGAAGTACTAAAGAAATCAGGTATGTCTGTGTATGTGGGGGGGCTACCGAGATTGAACCTAGTGGCATTCTATCTCTGAGCTACACTCCCAACCTTCTTTTATTTTTTTACTTTGAAACAGAGTCTAATTTGCAGCAGACAGTCTTGCTAAGTGGCTGAAGCTGGCTGAGAGAACCTGCAACCCTCCTGTCTCAACCTCCCAAGCACTAGGCTAACAGGCATGAGTCTCCATGACTGGGTTAAAATTCCTTTTACAGTAATGTCAGAATATGTTATTTGAATATTTAATAAATACAATGCCATTTAGGCATTTCTTTCTAAATAATGTCTGAAGTGATATATGGAAGAAAATATTTTGTGTTGAACTCTGCTATAGATTAAATCATAGCAAATGGAATGGATTTGATAACTTGCGTGAAGAACCATTCTCTTTTCGATGAAAATGCAGTAGACCCGAGAGTTTGAAATAACATTCCATCATGTCAAAGGAAAGTATGCTTTAGAAAGGGTGCACAGAAGATTCAGAAAGATGTATATGGATTTCAAGTGGTAACATAGCTGGGAATTTTAGGTCAACTCTCCTTAGAAGCAAAGTTATGGCTGGTATGAGTTGCAAACAAAATAACCAGAGAATGTGCTAAATATTTTGTGAGAGTGAAAATGAATGGTATAGAATTTTAAGCCCATGGAACATTTTATCTAATCCTGCATTCTTCCTTTTTTTTTTATAAACTATAGAAGTTGAGATAATATATTTCTTTTTCTTAGAGAATGAAAATAACTTTAAATGTTAAATATTTCAATTCTCTTCTAGTTGTTGAATTGCCCATGACCTACCTTCCTCTTCCTTTTTATTTATTTATTTATTTACTTTTTGACAGAGCCGTGAATCATACCCAGGTTTTTTTTTTCTGTGCTAAACAAGCATTTTACCACTGAGCTCCAATTTCCAGCTTCATGATCTTTTTAAAAATCCTACCTTGTCTTCAAAGCCAAACAAATGCTCCCTCCATGACCTTTTGGCCATAAATAAGCAAAGTTTCTCTTCTCGATTTCCAAAGTATCTTTCTGTGGGAATTTATCACTTTTTCTTACAAATAGGTATTTATGTACTCATCAAATGTCTTCAGTCATGATGTCTTGAGGACAAAATTTCTATTTCCTGACTGCTTTCATGCCCACTCTCTTTCTTTCTTTGTTTTCCTCTGATTTGACATTCCATCTCTGCTGAAGAGCTGGCTGGCCTCCACACATATAGTTCTTTTTTCTTGAGCTGATTTTTTCCTTGGTTTTCCCTTGGCTGATTTTTTCCAAGCCTTTAGTTCTCAGGTGAGATCTCACTTCTTTCTAAAGTTGTCCCTAATTCTTTTATTCATGTCCAATTTAATGATGCATCTCTGATTTCTCAGCAAAGGATCTGCTGTTGTAGTTAGCATTTCACATGCTTACTGCCTGCCTTCTGATTTGTCTCTTTGGGTTCAACTTCTTCTCCAGAGATGAGAATCGTATTTTGCATATTCAGTATAATTCAGTAAATATTAGGTAATGACCATAGGATTAGCATCATAATAGAATGTAAGCACTATGAAAGTTGAAATTTCGTTGTGTATGTCACTATATTTCTTGTGCTTGGAACATTTCCTAGCTCACAGTAAATCTGCAAGAAAATACTAGTTGGACGAAAAAAATCAAATGGAAATAGTGTGCATTTTAAAAAGAAAACAATCATTTACTAAGGGATTATGTCGCAAATGATAATTATAGCCATACTAAAAATTTTAAACAGTGACAAAAAGATAGATGAGACTAAGAAGAGCTTAATATTTGGGAATACAATAGAAAGCAGGAACAGAAAAGAAAAGAAAAAAAAAAGAAGATGATTGCATCCTGGCTGCTGTTCTTTGACAAATAAAACATTATTCTCCGCAAGTTTACCTTAGCATTTCAGCAGCTGACAATAATAAAAGGAGTAAGAGGTATGAAAAATTACATGCCACTACACAATCACTTCCGTGCTTTGTCTGTTTGCTCCATCGTGACCGTTCAGATGGTTCCATTTGACCCCAACCCTAGCTGTTCCAACCCCAGAACCAATATTTATTGCCACATATGGGCTATGCATGGCAGCTGCAAAATCCAGATGCCAAGCTTTGGAATGCATTTTTATGGCAGCCCCATCTGGGGCTCTGGCCAGCCTTCTTTATTGTCTCTTGAATGTTTACACTAATAGCTCTGCTGGGCTTTAGCACTACCTGTGGGACATGCTGCAGGTCAGGCCATTGATGAGGTCCTCTTGTGCTGGTTAGAATTTCCCTTGAAACAATATTCTCAGGCTATCAACCTGTTCCTCCAAATGTATATGCAATGTCCTACAAAAGTAATAAAACAGGTGGTCATCAAGACCAGGAAAGAAAAGAACTGCTTCTACAGCAGTGGGTTAGGATGTCATTGAGCAGTCCATTTGTGGATTTAGAGAAAAGTAGTATGCATGCTCTCCCAGTTTATCAAATGTGCTATTTCACAGCAAGGCATTGCACACCTGTAATCCTAGTACTTGAGAGGCTGATGCAAGAGGATTGCAGGTTCCAGGCCATCCTCAGTGACATCAACATGTTTCAAATTGAAAAATTAATTTAAAAAATAGAATTGGGTGTTTAGCTCAGTGGTAGAATGCCCTTAGGTTCAATCCCCAGTACCCACCCACAAAATTATTATTTTACATACGTATCATTGAAATAGAAGATGTATCTTAGTTTTGACCTTCGTTCAACCATTGAAGTAACATCTGATCCTCTAATAGAAATGATAATACTCCTTACAAATAAACAACATTTTAGTTTCTGCAAAATTGAGGAAAAATGATTTATTCTCATCAATCAGTGGGCTGAGTTTTTTTTCCCTAGGATACACTTCAGATTTAAGATAAATGAAATTACTATGTGTGATCCCTAGAACTATGATTTAAGAAATTTCTCAAAGGTGAGTCAAGAAAATTCACTTTTCCGAATTGCAATAAGCCAATTAATTTAAAGTAGGCATTGCACATAGAGAAGATTCAGTTTAAGCAATAATTTAGCTTGTTGTATACAGCAAAGGGAATTGGCTCTGGGAATTTCAGGGATTTATCCAAGTACACACAGGCCATGGCATCTTCCAGTAAGTAAAGGGAGATGAAATTTGCACCGTTATTGGTTGGCAGTAGGACAGCTAACTCAGTTCTGGTCAAGTTGCCGGGATGATGGGATCTAATGATTGAGAACCATCTGTCCTGCAGTTCCATCACTCTGGCACTTGTCCTGCCCCAGTGAGTAATCAAACCTTTTGGATGTGGCTTGGGGGACCAGGATGTGGGGCATTTCTGTACTTAAGCAACAAATGCGAAGATGAGTGCATCTGTAGATATTTCTGGAGCCTCTTCTTGGTACTTGGGCTTCCTGGGAATTTGACTGAGAGGCTACCACTATAGAACTAGGGACGAAAAGAGGGGCTTCCCGGCCCATGGTTTCTAATAAGCCTGTTACAGATGTGAGAAGGTATTTTAGGATGAAGAGACCATATTGGAAAGCAATTTCTTGGACACCTGCTTTCTGTATCTGCACTGCAAATGAAGTGCTTCATTTTAAATAAAGCCAGGTAAGGAGAAAGAGACCCCGGTGTCATGAGTACTTATACCAAAATGGCAACTGTAATTTAGGGGATGCAGGAGAGATTCACAGCAGCAGCCCTGCAGGTTACGTAGCCACTTAAGAAAACAGCCACGGTTAGATCCAAGGGAAGGACGGACTTCTCTCTAAAGGGAACTTAAATAAGAACATGCCGTTAAGGCTTTCCTATAGACTGAAGATCATTCTTTTTAAATGCCGTTTAGTCTTAAAAAGAACAAGACATATTACTGCACTCTGTTGTCAGTTCTCTAAGGAAATGGGATAAAAATGTTTTTTTTATTGTGGCTTAATCTATTGTTCTAGAGAGCCCATGCTATTATTTAATTTATTTATTTATTTATTTATTTATTATTTGTAGTATTGGGGATGGAACTCAGGGGCATTGTACTTCTGAGCTACACCCCAGGTCCTATTTTTTAGTCTTTTTTATTTCTTTGAAACAGGGTCTCACTGAGTTGCGGAGGGCATAGCTAAGTAGCCGAGGCTGTCTGCGAACTGTGATCCTCTGGTCTCTGCCTCCTGAATGCTGGGATTACAAGCATGCACCACCATGCTCAGCTGAGTCTGTGCTTTGATATGCAAGGATATATTTTAATAACAAATACAATATTATTATTCTCATATTAGCAATGAACTACTAAAATACATACATATATATTTTTTTTGGGGGGGTGGTACTGGGGTTTCTGGAAGCCCTTTTACCTCTAGTCTACACTCCCAGACCTATTTTTATATTTTTATTTGTAAACAGGGTCTCTTAAACCAGTGCGGCTGGCTTCGAACCTGCGCAATCCTCCTGTCTCCACCTCCCAAGCATGGGGATTACAAAGCGTGCGCCACTACGCTCAGTGACATATGTGTTTTATATGCACATTTGTGTATGTGCATGTGTGTGTAAACTTTTCTTTTCTTTCTTTTTTTTTTTTGGTGGTACTGGGGTTCCTGGAAACCCTTCTACCTCTGGGCTATACTCCCAGACCTATTTTATACTTTTAATTTGGAAACAGGGTCTCTTAAGCCAGTAAGGCTGGCTTTGAACCTGCGCTATCCTCCTGTCTCTGCCTTCCAAGAGCAGGGATTATAAGCATGCACCACCATGCCCGGCGTGTGTAAACTTTAAACCTTAACGAGTTACTATTGTTTGAGGAAAATCAATATAACTCAGAAAGAAATGTCTGGTTTCTTTGTTGCCAAAGGAATATTATTCTGATTGCATCATTTGTGTAAATAATATGACGAGGGTGGAGTTTAAAGTGCTCTAAAATATCCTAAAACTGATTGACATTTTCTCAAATTTCCTGTAAAACAGGGCTTAGAGATGACCACTTAGTTAATTTTGCCACTTAGAATATAAACATTCTTTTTACTCTTGGAAAATAAATATTTATCAAAACTACTATGGTTGGGCACACGTCTATCACCAATTTGATCATGTTATACAGGAACCAGAGGATTGCCTTTGAGACAGAGCTTAAGTAGACATTTTCAAGTGAAGCCATAGATTGTGTGTGTGATAGTTAATATATCCAGTGAATGAAAAATGCATCAGACAATAGAACCATTTTGACTTTGTTTTGAAATCCGTGTTTTGCAAATTGAAAAATAACACTACTGCAGTGCTTAAATTGTTAAGGACTTAAAAGGAGAAAAAAAAGTAGCGAGTTAAATGATCAATTGGAACCAGATTTTTATTGCATAAAGTACTCACAAATGGGTACTTGTGCTGATAGGTGTACTGGGAGTTGTGCATTCATACTGAGAGACTGTTTCTCTCCATAAAAGTCTTTGGATGGACTTTGGCCATGCATCCCTGTAAGTAATATATTACTATTGGACAGAAATCCCTCAGGCATTCCTTAAGGGGCCAGTTTCAAGTATAGCCTAGAAGGAAAGAGTAAACATAGCCCTTTTGCACATGCATACACACACACACACACACACACACACACACACACACACACCCCAAAGATACCTAACAAGCATTTTCTAGAAAAAAATATTTTAAGAAATATCCTTAATGGTAACGTGGAAAGTCGTGCCTACATTAATCATTGTCACTTAGCATCATAAATCAGAGTTGGACTATCATAAAATAGGTAAGTCTGACCTTCCTTCAACCCCCAGGGATAATAGTAAATCTTTGGGAGATCAGATGAGTTTGATGGTGATGATGTTGGTGATAAATGTGATGATGAAGGTGATAACTAACCTTTATTGAGTCTTAGCTGAGAGTTCAGTACCACTCTGAATACTTTAATTATTAATTCATTTCATCTTTAGTTGTAGAGAAGCCCCGTTTTACTTCTGAGAGCCAAAGACAATGCTTAAATAGATAGATGCCTTAGATCATCCCATAACTAAACGAAAGACTATGTTATTGTGGAGCAAGTTACAAAACTTTTGTAGGATCATCCCAGAAATCTGAGTGCAAGAAGTTACAAAATGATTTGTAAGATCATCAAATCAAGATGAAAACTCAAAATTGTGAATTAGGGTGATGAAAAAAAGCATCACATAAAAATAGGACTTATAAAAGGCAGAGTTAAATTATAATCAATTCATTTGATATTTTTATTTATTTTTACTTTTATTCTTTTTGAGATACAGGTGATGAAAGCCAGGGGTATTGTACTTCTGAGCTGCACCCCCAGCCATATGTTTTGGTCTTTTTATTTTTTGAAACAGGGTCTCACTGAGCTGCGAAGGGCCTTACTAAGTAGCTAAGGCTGTCCTTAAACCACGATCCTCTGGTCTCTGCCTCCCAAATGCTGGGATTACAAGCGTGCAACACCACACCCGGCCAATTTGATATTTTTAAAATGAGAAATTTTCTTTTTCAAAATCATTTCTTGTAAACTTTTTAAACAAAAATTATATAGTTATTTTATGAAAGTAGAATATTGTTTATTTCTACATCCTGTACAGGGTCTAGACTTAATGCTAACAGATTCATGGAAAATTTTGCTTTTTACCTTTTATTAGCACATATCTAACATTTTCCATTGTTGGTCAAATTCACGACCAACTAATTTTATTTCATAATAAGTTGGTTCATCACATCTGCTATTTTACATGAGCTTCTGCATTCCCACTCTCATTTTATTTGTTTATATTTTGGTTATAATTTCCTTCCAGGTTTAGTTTACTTTATTGACTTTTACTATCAGTCATTAGAGGAATATTAATTTTATATGTATATATATAGTTAATTGATAGATACAAAAATATTTCCATGTTGATGATTGGCTATTTTCCTTCTTAAATATATTGAAATATATTCATTTTTGCTGGGTGTGGTGGCACATGCTTGTAATCCCAGTGCTTGGGAGGCTGAGACAGGAGGATCACACAGGTTCAAAGCCTGCCTTGGCTACTTAGTAAGGCTCTCAACAACTTAGTGAGACCCTGTTTCCAAATAAAATATAAAATAGGTCTGGGAGTATAGCCCAGAGGTAGAAAGCCTCTGGGTTTTACCCCAGGACCACCACCAAAAAAAAAAAAGAAATATATTCATTTTGAAAAGATATCTGTATATGTTGCAAAGAAAAATATCCTTTAGATTCTCAACTTGAGTCTTCTAAAGGATTATATGATATTTTTGTTTGTTTTTGGCATGATCTTCCATCACGATTCACACTATTCTAGATAAACAGCTTCATACTGTGGTTATTCTATATAATCACACATATAGTAAAAGAAAGGCCTTTTCTCTTTGTGTCCCTTCAAAACTCTGTATCCTTGACATTTTTATTATTTTTTGTAGTATTTCTAACTAGTATTAATAAAGAACTTCCTTCATCTTTTTTCCACCTGTCTCTGCCTCCCAAACGTGGGGAATACAAGTATACGCCACCATGCCCTATATGAACTTCGTCTGGGTGGTGGTGGTGGTCGTCCTCCTCCTCCTCCTCCTCCTCCTCTTCCTCCTCCTCCTCCTCCTCTTCCTCCTCCTCCTCCTTCTTCTTTTGGTAGTACTGGGGTTCCTGGACGCCCTTCTACCTCCGGGCTACACTCCGAGACTTATTTTATATTTTTTGAAACAGGGTCTCTTAAACCAGCATGGCTGGCTTCGAACATGCGCGATCCTCCTGTCTCCACCTCCCAAGCGCGGGGATTACAAGCGTGTGCTACCACGCCCGGCCTAGAACTTCCTTCATTTTTAACTGCTAAATAAATGAAGAGTATAGTTAAGAAATTTCAATGTCTTTTAAGTGAAAATGATATACATAAAAGACTATTACTTCAGGTATATAACTGCATAAAATCTGTTTATTCCTATTCCTTCAGATATAACTTCAACAATGAGAAAAAAATATCTCAATTGAGGATTGGCTGTTTTCTTACTTAATTACTGAGCTTGATCACTTAATCTGATGGAATTGGAATAAAACACATTTAAATAATGATTGTTTACTCAAAAACCAGTTTCTTCTAATATGTTCCAAATGCTTCATTTCTATTTTTTGATTCATCCTTACATCTATATGACATACAAGAAGGGTTATATAGCAGTTTCCCCATTTTCCTGTTAAAGAATCAGGGAGAAGAAAATGGAGGCACTTGTCCATGATTACTCAGGAGTATCTGAGAATGCTGCTTGCTCACTGCCAATCCACTCTTCTTTCCATTAGCTCCCTTATTCCTTAAGGTGCAAGCCATTAGGGGATTGATCTTGTATGTGGGGGATAACATCGGTTTTTAAATTGGATGCCTTTTACAAGTTTATGCACTTTGATATAATTTTAATAAGTGTATCATTGCCTGTTTTTCATTATGAGAGATGATATAAAAGTGGAAAAATACACTTAAAGAAATGAAATGAAAATAATAAATAAAGTCCTCCTCCATTTCCATTATTCTAAGTCATGCTTCTTGAGACTTCAATCTCAATATGATGTTAATAGAACCATTAGATATGATTCATACCATACGTAAGACACTTCTATTGACAATTCCATCTTGACCAGGGGTCAATGGATCCATTACGATGCAAATCTTACTGTATGCTTTCCATCTAAATCAAGAGAATTTGGTCTTGTGTCCACTCTAATAAGTTTCACGAACTAGAGTCCAATCTCAGAGGTGATGTACACATCTGTGTTTCCCATAATAAATCATGCCTGTGCCTATTTGCTCTCAATTTAAAAGGTAATTAATTAAGTTTTACATCCATAGAGTACTTTAAAGTATTTGAAGAAATACACAGGGTTTCTGGGAATCTAAGTTTGACCTTTAGTACATGCTAACTGGTAAGAAAAATTCCTTCCTAGATGTATATCTCTTAATGTTTTGGGTATATATACATCTGTTCTACAAATTCCATAAGACATGCATAATCAGGATATTTCCAAAACTATACATGACCCAGCTTTATAAGGGATAAGAAAAAACTGGAGGTCTCTCAATCACTTTTATTCAGATAAGCTGCAATCTATCTCAGTAGAGTTGAGGGTTTCTTAAACATCCTATTCTCAGCATGCTACTTATGTATAAGGTCTTCTATATGTGTCTCTTTTTCCCACACGTCTAGGCCTCCTTCAAAACACCTCTCTAGTCAGTGCTCTCAGCGGCATGTGAATGGAAGACTGTATCTTATATGGACCATCAATAACCCTATTCTTGGCCATATCCAAGCCTCAAAGCTGTCCTGGTCTCCTTGCTCCTTCCTCCTCCTTGCTCATATTGTATTTTTTTGTGAATGTCACTAGCTTCTCCCTTCATCTCTATACCGTAACTAAAGTTACACTGCTGGCAAAGGCCTCCTATTAGGGATGATTTAAAGAAGCTGAGAAGTGGATGGACAATAGTTTACAGAAGGACTTTCCCTCCCTTAGGGTTGCATGACTCTGCAGCTATGGTCTGATCTCACAGTTCTCCTCCTTCTTCTTCCCTTCGTTCCTGGAAAGTTGGGTGGGGGTAAATTTTGTCCAGGCAGAGCTTTGCATAAATATCTGTTTTCCTTTTTCTCAATGTATGGGTTTGGGAAAATCCATTAATCTTACCTAATCCTCAATTTTGTCATCTGTAAATTATTGATAATAATGGCCCACATCAGAATTCAATAAAGTGATTTATGTAAGGGTAAAAATCCCTGTCTCAATGTAAGTATTAAAATTTTTCTTTACCTTACTCTTTTTCACTTTTTAAAGTATTTATCCCCTTAATATCCTACTTTTATGAAAAAGGAGTTTTTTTTTTAAGCACAGTGCCAGGCACTAGCATGAATAAAAACTGATGCACTAATGCATACATTTTTTTCTTTTTCAGATATGTTTGGTTCTTGTTCCATACCACAGCTATGTATAATTGTTTTACTTTTTTTATGAAAAAATTTTCAGAATCATAAATCTTGAGCCTTTTGTGCAATACCACTTAAACATAAAAGTTAAGACCTTATATAGTGATGAGAAACACTGAATTGGGATCAAAAATCATCTGAGTTGGGATCTGTTTTGTATGGCAGTTTAAATGTTCCCAGGAATACAAGTTTCAAAGATTTTTTCATATATATATATATAAATATATGAAAAATAAAACATATATATATATATATATATATATATATATATATATATATTAGTCAAAAATACTAGTTACCTCAGTGCTGACAGTCTTAAGTTATAGGAGGAAAACATTAAAAAAAATGGACAGTATTCCAGAAAACTTTCATTAGCAACGCAGGTTTGGGACATCACAGGGATACTTAGCAAAAAAAAAAAAAAGATAAATTAATGGGTTGATGTGTTTCATATTCTAGATTTGGTTTCTCATAGGTGTTTTGACATGTCTTACCTGTCCTTCCATTACTATTTAGAAACTTCCTTTGTCCATTTGGAAAAAGACAGATGTCTATTTGAAATAATCAGTGTATATTAGTGAGTTGGCCTGACGACTGGAGGAAATTCTAGCATAGAAAAGATGGGTGGCCATGCAGGCCACAAGTGAACAAGAATAAATAAAACAGTTTATTTGTAAGTGGGACTGATCCCTCTTGCTCATGCATTAGTGCTCGGCTACAGGAGAGTAGAAATTTATTGATGCAGATGGCTATGTAAAGTGCTTGCAATTTGTGAGGGGGCTTGACCCTTGACTGATGGGCCATATGTTGTAAAGCCCTAGGGGCGTCATTTGCCTCGGCTCTCTTAGTCTCTCTGTCTCTGCACCTATGGTCCTTGTTCAATCACCACATATTGAACTATAGACTTACTAACTCCCCCAATAAATCTCCACCTAATGGCTCACAGAGGCCATAACTTAACCCTTTCTACACAACAGAGCACATTATTTTGCATCATGATCACACTCAGTGAAATAAAAGATAAATATTATATGACCTGCCTAGAGTCAGAAAGCAAATTGTTGAAAATGCCACTTCCAACCGGGTATTCACTGAATTTGAATGTAGGAAGATTAGTTTGAGCTTGCTGGGTTATATTGTTATTATTTTATCATGTTATAATTACAGCTTACTATTATAGCATAATTTTTAGCATTCATCTTTCACACTAATGTTTTTAATAAACTTTTGTGTGGGTCTTCTTTCCCTAATACAATGTTAAAACATATTCTCAATAAAAATGTAAATTATTTAATTATCATGTAGAAGAAAGTTATTTTTTAAGTTGAGGCATTTGTTTGGAATAGCAAGGGAAGAGGCACAGTGTGTTAAATACTTGGCAATCTCCAAATTTTCAAAAGTCAGTTCCAGCAGGAAATCTTCACACCATGCCAACATCAATGGCAGTATTGAGATTTCTTTGTAATACAGGTTGATTTTTATCAACCACCTGAAAAAGAACATATGACACTAAGACTAGAAAGAATTTTTGCATATATGTGTGTGTAATGATGATGATAAATAAATAAATATTAATTTTCCCTATCTAAAAGAATAAAACTGAGGAAATTATACTATCTAGGGAGGCTCACATCAACCAAATTTGCCTAATATTAGAAATGCAGGTCAATTGTCATGTGATAATTGCCATAACTTGAGTGAGAGAGGAGAAAGAAACTACCTTAGAGACCTCAGAGTCCTGACAATCTCTGCAGACAAGGGGCAGACCTTCTTTAACAATCCAGATCTTCTTTAATAATCTAGAATTTTAGGTCATGTTTTATTTATTAATTAGTAACATACAAAAACCCTAAAAATTACACATTTGAATGGGACACCTTGTAATATTATGCCTTGTGTGTGGGGGGACATAGGTACCAGGGATGAAACCCAAGGTTTTTCAGCATGGAAGGCTACATCTTCAGACTTATTTTATTTTTTATATGGAAACAGGGTCTGATTAAATTGCTGAGAGCCTCACTAAGTTGCTGAGGCTGGCTTTAAACTTGTAATCCTTGGATCTCATCCTCCCAAGTACTGGCTTTACAGGCATGTGCCACCACGCCCAGCTACCCTATGATATTTTGATATGTGTGTACATTATGTAATGTATAAATCAAGGTAAATACATCATCTTATCAAACATTTTTAGTTTCTTTTTAAAATTATTTTTATTGGTGCATTGTACTCATACATCTTAATGGGATGCAAGATGGTGGAGACATACATGCACACATCACCCAATTAGCCCTTACCAAGTTCTCATCCCATTCCCTCCCCCTCCCTCATCATATTTGGCTTAGTGATTGACATTGATATGTTTGTTAAAGTACATCATGTGCATTAGAGATTTTCCCTCTTCCCCCATTTCATCCCTTCAGTTAGGTCGCCTTATTTGGTCATGTATAGAATTTTCTTCATCTAGAGTTTCTCCCATGACCCATTTTCTTTTTAGTTTTTACATATTAGGGAGAGCATCTGATTTCTTATTTTTTGTGACTGACTAATCTCACTTAGCATACTGTCCTCTGGTTCTATCCATTTCCCTATAAATGAAGTAATTGTGTTTTTCTTTATGGCTGAGTAAAATTCCATTTAGTACATATCCCACAGTTTTTTAATCCATTCATCTGTTGATGGACATCTTGGCTGGTTCCATAGTTTGTCAATGGTGAATTGTGCAGCTATGAACAGAGATACACATGCATTCGTTTGGCAATTTAGTTTCCATTCTTTTGGATAGAAACTCAGGAATGGTATTTTTGGATCATATAGTAAGTTCGTTCCCATTTGTCTGAGAATCCTCCATACTGTTTTCCTAAGTGGTTGCACTGATTTGCAATCCCACCAACAATGTACTAGAGTTTCCACTTCTCCACACCCTCGCCAGCATTTGTTGTTTGTGTTTTGAATGATTGCCATTCTAGTTGGAGTTAGGTAGAATCTAAGGGCAGTTTTGATTTGCATTTCTCTGGTTGCTAATGATGTTGAGCATTTTTTCATGCATTTCTAATTTCTTTACGAAGAAAAAATTCTAACTCCTTCCTTCTAGCTTATTATTTACTCTACTCTGCAATAGCACATGAGAATTTCTCAGTCCTATCTAACTGTAACTTAGTACCCACTGATACCTAACACCCTACAGCCTTTCAAGTCACATTTTCCTGTTCACTCCTTTTATCCTTTTTTTGTGTGCACAGATTCTGGCTGATTTGGCAGTGAGCAATAATTTATCATGGCATGTAAGAAGAATAGTGGCATTTTTGATACGTGGAACTAAACCCAAAAGCATTCTATCTCAAAGCTACATTCCCATCTCTATTTTTTTTTTAAAGTTTCTTACTAAGGTGGTAAGGGTTGCACTAAGTTTTTGAGCCTGGCCTCAAACTTTCAATCCTCCTTTCTCAGCTTCCCAAGTACTAGAATTACTAGAATTACAAGCAAATCACCACCATAACTGGTTAAGCTTCATCTTCAATATAACTTAATGCTACAGTGTTAATGATAGGTGCATGGTATGTTTTATATAATAGCTCTGACCATTATGTGTTAGTTAGGTATACAGTATTTCATTTTAACCCACCTTGGTTTCATTTTCTTTAATGGTATAAAAATAGATCTTGTTTTTCTATAACTGCTGAATAATTTTCTCACACTACAGTGAAAATCCATCTTGCTGAGCCAATTATAAAAAGGGATGAGAGAAAAGTTGACTTACACATATGCTGTGTTAAAATTGTTCATTCTTGAGTCACCAGCTTATCAACATGGACAACTGATGTAGAAAAAATATTAAAATATACAGAAGGGAAGTCATTGTATTCTGTCCTAAACCCAGTAGACTTAGCACATACAATGCAGCCAGCAAGTAAATCAGCATAAATAAACCTTGCATTCACAACTGAATTTCAATAATTTAAACATAAACCCTTTAGACTTTGAGATGTCATTTTCCACTTGGGCTTTTCTTTGGGATTCTGGCACTTCTTGCATTCATTTAGAATTCATCTGCAAATCACAAGTCAACAAAGTGCTGAGAAATATCTAATACACAGTCTCCTTTGAGACTATTGTTGCATAATTTAAAGGATGCAGTGAAACTCTGGATGGCAAGGGCTTTTTCAAGACAGGGCTTCGATATCTACCCATCAATGGCACCAACATTCTAAGGCACAGATTGCCAACTTAACTATATAGGGAACCCATAAAGGATAATCAGCTAGATGTTTCTGAGACTGATAAGAAGTAAAGATGAATCGATGATATTCCAGTTTTATTTCATGAAGAAGTCTTGATAGTGTTTGTAAAAACGTATTGGGAGAACTTTCTGTAGTCTGATGTGATTTTGTTCTTAATTATAATTTGGCAGTCACAGTTCATTATACCTCTTAAAAATAAACTGCATGACAAATTATATTAATTTTAATTTTATAAAGCCCACTAATTAAAATTTAAACTTAACTACAAATGGCACATGAACCATTTCAAAGTAGAAAATTATAGGGTAGATTGAATCTTCAACTTGATATACAAATGAAGATTCAGAAAATAGGGAAGTGTGGTGGCAAACACCTGTAATCTCAGAACTCTGGAGAAAGAGTGGAGAAACTAAAGTTGGAGACTAGCATGCCATGACTTAGTGAGACCCTGTTACCGAGTACTGTTTGTGTGCGTATATGTCACCATCACTATGAACTGCATTATGATGTATGAGTATAAAACTATTGAAAATAAAAAGAAATGGGGGTCAGCTAAGAGGTAGAACACACCTGGGTTCAATCCTCATTACCTCTCCCCATCACCCACACACAAATAGTTACCTTTAATTTCTTCTATGTTTCACATCTTTTTCTAGTTTCAATTAGTTAATGTAGCTATAATAATTTTGTATTTCTTAGAAGCAGCGAACAGAGTATGCTTTTATATAAGAATATTCTAGTAGGCTCAAATAGATAGCATATCCCAAATTAAATATTCTTGGCCCAGATTTAAAAGTTCTGTGTCTTGGGACTAATTATTTTTGCTGTGTTAGTCCCCAAAATAGCCATCCAGTCTCCAGCATAAGATCCAGTCACATTCCAGTATCATCCTACTCAGTAAGAAAGAGTCAACTGTTCTCTATGGATATACCTTCAAGAACATTCGATTATAGATTTTTTCTCTTAAAAATTCTATAAATATCTGTTAATTTATTGAGTCACAGTTTTAAGCACATTTATTAAAATGCCTCCCAGATGCCCTCAGTAGTTCCAGTGGTTCAAACTTTTGTGGAAATGCAAATAAGAAACCATGAACACTTACATTTGAAGATGGCTTCCGGTTTCTTTTCCTTTTATGTGCTTTATTATAAAAGTACATCATTTTTCATATTTTTGTACTTTATTATAAAGTAAATTTTGAAGGACAGCATTTACTTTTATAAATGAGGAAGAAATATATAAAAGATCTAAGAATGCTATGGCTGAAATGGCATGCAAAATATTAAAACTTTGCTCTCTTCTTAAAATAATTTTATATTTTTAGTAGTAATTATTTTATTTTGTACTTTTTAATATAAGAAATATTACTTTAGCAATGATTATGTAGGGTAGATTTGTACATTTCCATACTTCAGAAATTATACATTTTCTATGTGTATACTATTAATTATAGTAATTATTTATACCTTTGATTTAATGTATACAATCAACCAGCAATATATACTAGACACCCAATTTATCCTAGATTTTGGAATGAAAACATTGAGTGAGATTTTTCTCTTTGACTTGAAGACCTTGCAGTGAAAGGTATAGTGATAATTAGCTGAATATTTTTAACATTTATAGTTTTTATAAAAATTGTACCATGGGAAATGCCAGAAACAGAAAGAAATGTAATAGTTGCAATGTAATAGAAGGGTATAGTGTATTTGGGGGAACTAAATATTAACATTATTGTATTTGTTTTATGTGATATTTTAAAAACATGGCACCATCCCCCAACACAAGTGAATTTCTCAGACAATCGCCTGAAGAGTATTTAGAAGTAACAGCTGAAGGATTAAGGAAACTGTATGAATTATCAGGAAGTAAACATAAACAGTGATGAGAGTCTCCAAGTGTGCTATTCTTAGCCACTCACTCGCTTTAATATCACAACCATATTTCTTAGGGACATTCTTAATTTTCCCTGTACAAAAGATAATAAAAGAGAAGAAAATGTAATCATAAGTTAAAAAACAAGCCCTCCCAATGGTATCAGGTTTGGGGTACCTTCAATTACATATTAGGAAGAACTGCACTGCAGCAAAATTAGATTCCCCCACAGGCCCTAATTTTATCTTTTGTTATTGTTGCATCACTTCTCATTTTGTGTGTGTGTGTGGTTAACCAACCACCTTTTCACCTTCTGAACAAGTTCTTAAAGCAAGAGGGTTTCAGGGTTATTTTTAGCATTCCTCTGTAAGTGGCGAGTAGCCGGGAATTTCTTTTCTTGCTATGTGAATACACTTCCCTGCAGAGCATAGAAGGAAGCACTTAATTTTGAGCTTTTCAGTTTGGTTAGTAACACAGCAGATGTAGCGCAGGTGGCTATAATTTCACACCACGTGAGTGGAAATGTTTTTTTCCCTCACCCTTCAAACTTCCTGTCTGGCTGCCTTACACCCATAGCTGGAGAATTAGAGAGTGTGGTATTTTAAATTCGTGAACTTGTTTTAAAGTCTTTTCCAAAAAGGAATTGGACATTTATAATCATAACGTAAAATTGTTAGCGATGGAGAAAGACATATAAGCACAAGGCTGGAGCTTATGGAAATGTGGTAGCACTGCACACTACCAACTACCTACTGCAACTGTGTCCTTATCATAGTTTAACATAGTTTTGTTACTGTAATTATGCCTTATCATGTAAAAATTTTGCCTAGTTATTTAAGATATAATAACTAAATAAAAAGTTTTGCTGTTTGGCAATCACTCAGAGTTTGCTTTCTGTTTTTGTAGGGTAGAAACTATCTAAATGGCCTTGTCAGATACATTTTAAGTGTAGATATAGGAAGAAACACCAGAATTTCACGTGTTAGTGAAGTATAGATAATGAATTGCATAAAATTATAGCAAGTAATACAGATTTCTCTAAGTTAGTTGGCAATCTTTTAATTTCTATTTATGATTTTTATAGATACTTTCATTTCTAATATGCCTAATATTGTATTTTACATTCTAATTTATGTTTTGTTTCAAATATTGTACTTTTATGACTTAATTTCTATTATCTTTTGGTAGGCATGCTAATATTTAGCATAGCTTAAGAAGCTACTTTTTTTTTTGTGGTACTAGAGGTTGAACCCAGGGGCTTTCTACCTCCATATTATACTCCCAGGCCTATTTTATATTTTATTTGGAAACAGGGTTTCATTAAGTTGCTGAGAGCCTCACTAAGTAGCTGAGGTTGGCTTTGAACCTGTGCGATCCTCCTGTCCAAGCGCTGGGATTACAAGGGTAGGCCACCATGCCCGGCTAAGAAGCTATTCTCTTTAGCACATGATGTATAATTTGTTTTCCTTCTTTAATTTATAGAGCTGCATAACAGAAAATTTTAACTAGATGTTTTATAAACACAAATAAATACCATTTTTAAATCATAATAACCATAAGTTCGAGACATATTTCTTAAGTATTAAAGAAGAAAAGCATTTCTTCAATATTTAACTATTAGGAAGAAAAATGAGTAAGTAAAATAATCTAATTATTAACGGTATTTCAACCAAGTGTGGTGGAACATGGCTGTAATCCCAGTACTGGGTGGGGCTGTGACAGAAAAATCACAGGTTTGAGGCCAGTTTCAGCAACTTAGGGAGTCCTTCAGAAACTTAACAAGACCTGGTTTCAAAATCAAAAATCAAAAGGGCTGGAGGTGTAGTTCAGATGTAGAAAGTTCCTGGGATCACACTCCAGTAGTGTATACACACACACACACACACACACACACACACACACACAGACACACTCACACACTATCACTGAAGCTACTTAAAATTAATTTCACTAGTTATGATAGTATGAAGGCTTGAAACTTTCCTGCTATCTTAACCTGAAAACAAGACTAAATATATGAAACAGTGGTTTTGGTTTTAAGAGCAAGGAAGTTGGGGGGGGGGAGGGAGGGAGGGAGGGAGAGAGAGAGAGAGAGAGAGAGAGAGAGAGAGAGAGAGAGAGAGAAGAGAAGAGAAGAGAAGAGAAGAGAAGAGAAGAGAAGAGAAGAGAAGAGAAGAGAAGAGAGAGCTGGTGGCCTCAGGGTTTGTCTAGAATTTGTTGTGTGAGGCATTGGTAAGGAGAAGCTCTAAGAGAGATAGAGAACTTTGGAGAACTGCAGGGACATCCTCTCAATCTTTTATGGACCATTAGCCATTTTATAAAAGAAGGAAAATACCCAATGCTGAAATATCAGAGCTCAGACAGAGATGAGAAGAGTTTATGTTTTCACCAAGGAGTAGAATTCTCTCGGTGATTCTACCTCTTTGGTGAGGAAAATTGGCCCTATATTGAGAGTTACTGTGAACTTATCTAGACTTTGGAAGCGAACCTCAAAAGGATCCAACCCATTCTCTACACTTTAACTGAGTGCCACAAACAAAATTAATGTTATTAAAGAAAGCTCACCAAGTGCTGTGTGCATATATGTTCTTACCACTCTTAATGCCATTATGGTGTGAGATTACAATGTACCAATAAGAGTATATTAAGAATAAATGCAACACACAATGTAAAATTTATAAGGTCATTATTCAATAAAATAATTAACTCACTTGACTTGCTACGAAATAGTAAAATATGACCACTGTCCAAGATAAGTTTCATATTTAGGAATAATAGAAGAAGCAGAGCAAAAGGAATGAGTGGACATTACAGCTGAAATAGTTATAATAAATAGACTTTATATGTCCAGGGACATAAAGAACACATGAGTATGAAGAGAAAATACATGGAGGATATAAAACACATAGAGATCTTTCTGAGATGAAAGATATGACACTGACATGAAAACTGTATGGAATGGGATTAGCAGGTTACACATAGCAGGAGCTCAGCAAACATGAAGACCAAGCAGAGGAAGTTATGCAGAATTAAGCACAGAAAGAAAAACAAACAAAAAGGAAAACATGAATAGAGCATGATCTAATAGGGGAATAATTGCATGTGATCTAACATATATGTATTAAGACTTAGAAGTAGATTGAATGACAGGGCAAATACTTGAGAAAATAATAACCAGAAATTGTCACAATTTAATGAAAATTATCAATTGGACTTCACTAAACAAAGAGGAATAAACTTAAAGTAAAATAAATTTAATGTAATTTATACCTTAACATGGACTTACTTTATAGTCAAATTACCAAAAGACATGGATAAAGAAAAAAATTAAAAGCTATAAAAGACACAGCACTTACAGGTCAAAGATAAGGATGAGAATAAAGTGTCTCTGGAAACTGCATAAGCTATAGGACAGTGAAATGACTTCTTTAGGTTACTGAAAGAACAACAAAAGTAGTCGATGTGTCTTTGCTCAGCCAATTTTGAAAATGTTTTCAACAAATAATGTTGCCGTATGCAGAACAAATGAATGAGCATTCATTATAATCAAGTGCTGTATACAATTTCTAGCTAAAAAAGGGCCATACATGTAAATTAAAGAGCTTAACACTATAATACTCTCCTAAAAGGGGGAAAATCCAGCATTTATGGGATAAACAAATATTCCTTAAACCACCAAAATCAAAATTCAAAAGACTGCTTTAGAAACATATATTTAATAAAGGATTTATATCGAGAATTTATGGGGAAGTCCTATATCTCAGTAAGAATAAAAGCAATTTTATTTAAAAAAATTACAAATTAAATAGCAATGCACCAATGCATGCTTATGAATGGCTAGTATGCACATGAAATATATCTATTGTTATTTGTAATAAGGGAAATGTAAATAAAACTACATTGAGATAGTTTACACACTAACTAGATTAGTTAAAATTAAAAAGACTGATGATTTCACAAGTACTAGACCTTCTCATACTTCATTGGTGAGAAGGCACATTTAGTTTGGAAATTTGGCAATTTCTTATGAAGCTTAACATGCACCATATGCTTCAACATTTTCACTCTTAGGCATTTCCTTCTTAAAAGTGAAGATAAATGTCTATACAAATATTTGTTTGTTATGTTATAGTAACAGCTTTCGTTATCATAGTAAGTACACTAAAGATAACTTAAACATCCATGAAAGGGTGAATAAAGTGGTATATCTATACAATGGAATACTACATAGTAATAAAAAGTATGGCCAGAAATTTATCAATGGCTCCTCAAAACATTAGCTTAAATAAAAGAAAACTGTAAAATAAACAAATGCTGTATGGTTTAACTCATATAAACTCTTTGAAGTGGTTTCCAGGAGCTGGAGTTCAGGGAGAAGATTAACCACACAGGCAAGAGGGAATGTTTTACTGATGGAAATACACTGTATCATAATCGTGTCATGAGTGTAATGGAGATTACAGGAATGTCAACATATTCTAATATCAAAATATTTTAAAGCAGTAAATGTTATTGCATGAAAATAATATAAAAAGGTTTTTCACTTTTTAAATTTGATTTTTGTGGGGGGGGGCGGGGGCTACTGGAAACTCAATCCAGGGACATTCTAACTCTGACCTACACCCTCAGTCCTATTTTAGTTTTTAACTTTAAAACAGGGTCTCATTAAGTTGCTGAAGCTGGGCATGAACCAAACCGGTGATCCTTCTGTCTCAGCCTCCCAAGTACTGGGATAACAGGTATATGCCACCATGCCAGGCTTCATTTCATTTTTATGTGAATCTAATCTCAATATGTTTTTCCTGATTTTTTCCATAAATTAAAGCAATGCTAAGTATTATCAAGGAAGTCATTAATAAAATTATTTCCAGCCCTTATATATTTCTAATTATGTATGAATCAACTTTATTTCAGTTGCTATATAATCATTTAAGCAGAATAAACTGAAGAATATACTTCTAACCAAAACCAAATACATTTTTTTCTCTCCCAGGAAACATTCATCACACAAGTGCATATAATATACATGCATTCCATATCCAAATTTGCATATAAAGTGTTGTGGGAAAATTAGAAAGCATATGGTCTTTTTTCTCTTTTATTGTCTAAGAAGCACTAAAACCAAATAACTTGGCTTGATTCTTCCAGTTTCACTCTTTTTAAATGGTTTTATTGTCAGGCAGATGGGAACTACTAGCCGTTTATTAAAATCACACTTGTATATATTGTTAGGATTTTTTATACTTATTCATGAAAGTAAGATTTTTAGCATTGACATTTAAAGCCAGCCATACCTAACAGTTCTAGGATCTAGTAACAATGGTACCTGTCATTTCAGAACCACCTTGAAATATGTGGCAGCATGGATGGCCACCTAATGAATATTCTGAGATCCAGGTTCATTTTAATTATGTTTTTAAAGGCTCCCTATCTTAGAAAGTAAAAGCTTCTCACAGACTAGATATTGAATTACACAAAGAGAATTAACTTAAAGATATACCATCTCTTCAAAATTGTTTTGGGAAGAGGGATGTAGGAAAACATACATCCATAGATGTTCTAAAACTCAGTATTGAAAATGAATGTTCTTCAAGCATTATTTTGTGGATTAATAAACTGAGCCAGTTTTATGAATTTAAAGTCACATGTTAAATAGTTCATAAACACTAGGCAGTTAAAATATTCTGTTTTAGATTAAAATTAAAAGAAAAACTCTATCCAAAAATAAAAGTTGGTTATCTGTATTTTTTCATCAGAACTTGGTACTAGGAATTTGGGGAGTTGAAGGATGACATTCTTTTATATATTTTAAAACTATTTCAGTAAGACTTGGATATTTTTCCAGCTACCTGGATTATTGATACAGTCTTAGATTCATTTTGCAGATAATGAAGGAACTGAATTATTTGATGAAGAACATTTCATCATGTTGAATTGTGTGTGTGTGTGTGTGTGTGTGTGTGTGTGTGTGTGTGTGTGGTGCTGGGGTGGAACCCAGAGTCTTTCTACCTTTTGGCTACACCCTCAGACCTATTTTGTAATTTATTTGGAAATGGTCAGACTAAGCTGCTGAGAGCCTCACTAAGTAGCTGAGGCTGACTTCGAATCCATGCGATCCTCCTGTCTCAGCCTCCCAAGCACTGGGATTACAAGCATGCGCCACCACGCCCAGCTAAATTTTCTATTTGAAATATAAAAATTCTATACATTGATGTAGATGGGTAGATACATACACAAATATATATATATATATATATATATATACACACACACACATACATATATATATATATATACATATATGTATTATACTTTGAAAACTTGGTTTGTCTTAAGACCAGTTTTAGACAGTTTTGAGGAGATACTGTTTGTGATAACACTAATTTTATAGATGTCAAGTTAAAACTAAACTTGTCATTCAAAGCTAACATAAGTCAAAAATCTTCTTAGATGCAACTTTGATAGATAGAATTTTAGCATATCAGGAGATGTTTAAGAAAGATCTTGAGGAAATTTGAGCATATGTAGGGTATTTGCCAGAACATAATGAACAAATGTCTAAGCAACCCTAACTTTGTGGCTAAAGGTGTTTCTCTTTCTCTCTAGCATGATTGTTCTGCCCCTACAGTTATCATTGTAATGTGTGCAACAAATAAGAAATAGACACATGGGGGTGAAGGACCATGAACTAGCATATAAAGACCGGTGTCTTCAGGGTTTTTTAAAAATGCATTTCTTCTTTACACTGGTTTATTCCTGTTTTATTAAAAATAATTTCTCTCCCCTTAGTTGCAGTATTGAAATTTTGTTTCATAAATCATATAAAGGTTTAAGTAATAGACTAAGTCTTATAAAGTGCCAAAATATGGTGTGAGTTTCCCATGATCATAATTTGGTACATATTATTAAATAAAATATATCCTCAAACTATTTTCTGAGTTAAAGTTCTAGATGAAATATCAGAAGAGAAATGGTTATTGGAAGGGTTCTATTCCTGGAAATTTTCTTTACCTGTTAAAACTGAAATCTGTGTTTCGTAATTGATTAAATCAGATTTTTCCCCTCATATGTGGTGTTATAAAATATTCCATGAGATTTTGCAAACACAGTTATGCAATGTTTATGTATTACATAGTTTGGATATATGTTAAAATCTGTGGAGAGGCTGCAAAATCTCCAATCTCTGTTGTATAGAATTGTTATATATTTCCCTCTGCTCATTTAAACATTTTAATTTTATCCTGTTTTTCTTATTATGTTCCTCTATTGTAATAGTAGTAGATTACAAAAAAAACCCTCTGATATCTGTAGTGCAGCATTTTCAGCCATCTAAAATTATTATCTCTTTAAAACAGAATTTTTTAACCTTTTTTTTTTTTTTTTTTTGATGGTACTGAGGTTCCTGGAAAACCTTCCCCGGGCTATACTCCCAGACCCATTTTTTTAATTTGGAAACAGGGTCTCTTAAGCCAGCAAGTCTGGCTTCGAACCTGTGTGATTCTCCTGTCTCTCCCTCCCAAGCATGGGGACAGGGATTACAAGTGTGTGCCTCCATGCCTCGCTTTTTAAACCATTTTTAACTGATATTTCCATGAAATGTTCATACCTCAGAAGAAGTATATCATCCCTGTGCTAGATCTGTGTTTCCACCCATAAAAAAGGTTTCATTTTTTTGTCCCCTCCACACACCTATTTTTGCCTCCTTGGGGTTTCTACCAACTCCACTGAGACTGTATGCTGTGGCTGTACCAGAATACCATTTGTAGTTATGTCTCATTATCACAAAGAAGGACTTTTTTGTTTGTTTGTTTGATTAGGTTTTTGTTTTGTTTCAGCTACTATGTATTACCTTACCAGACTTCCACCTGGAAATGTTAACTCTGTCATTCAAAAATACACAATCTTCTTTGACCATTTAAAAAAGGGGATAGACAATGGGAAGAGATGAGAACCAGTTAAACCCCCTTTCTCTAAACAGAGAATTAGATTTTGATTCTCTATTGACATACACAGAGTCTGTATTTGTCCAAGAGTGGAAAGCCATGCATGCCTATTATAAAAGCAACAGCAAAGGACAAAGCTTGCACGTCATTATCAACTACAGGAGATCCTGTAGCTTTCCACCATGTTAATGCCAATCTGAGTATCTCACATTCAACCTAGGATCTATATTTCCTAAGATTGCCTTAGTGGATATTGTATCAAACTCTATAAATGTATGCATGTTCAGGCATTATATTCTGCTCTGAGGGATAGTTTTACTAGGAAGTAAATATAATATAAACATGCACATTTTACAAATTAGGTTAATTTTGGCAGATGTTGATACATGGATGATTAGAAACTGGGAATTAATATTGCACTTATTATCTCTAGGCTAGAATCCAGAGATGGAGCTGAGGGGTTTTTTTGCAGATTTTCATAATTTTATCATCACCATAAACCTAAGGGCTAGATACTTGTATTATCTCCATTTCATAGATAAGTAAAATAACAAACATCTAAACTGCATTTTAAATCTGCTTTTAATAGGTACTTTTACTGATGGAGTATATGAGGGATTATAAAAATGAAAATTGGCTAATTTGTGTTTTACTTTTTTAATGTATGTTTCTACTTCCTGATTGGGGGGATGTTAGCAAAAAGTCCAGATATAACCACGAGAACTAATAAAGACAAACCAGAAACATGACTCAAACTCAGAACATTAAAATTGGCTGTTTTGAAACTACCAACCATTATAATAATCATAACTGTGATGACAGCTGGTATTGTTAAGTACTTACTAAATCATCATCACCTTCACTGGAGAGGAGACAAAGGGTCAGAGATGCTAATCATATTCCACAGACTCTAGGCCCCAATATTTTATTAGTGATGTTCTTGATTATTTGTTGGTGTGAGATGTGTTAAAGGTAATTAAATAGTGTTCTATGAAAACTGAAAACATCTCACACGTGAAAATAGTTATTGCAATATAAAATAGGTTGAGTTATGTGTAAGTGCCTACATTTTCAGAAACTTGTATATTTTCTGAATACAGTTGTCCAAGGCTGTAAATCTAATTTTGGGGGCTTGGTAGTATACTTTTCATTTGAACATTTCTGGTAACCTAATGAAGGAAGTGCTTATACAGAGAACACATTATGCAAATGGGTTCCAATGAGGTCTATGAGTTTAGTTAAGCCTGAGAAAAAGTTTGTAATTAACAAATTAGCATTTGAAAAAGGCATTTTGAATATGCATAGTAGAAAATTCTGCTTAACTTGTGGGGTGTGTTCATAATGATTATTTCAGAATTCATGCATATGCATCTTTTAACATGCAAACGTTTGAAACCTTAATGGGCTAGTCCAGCTCTGGCTCATTATTTTGTTTTATGAGATGTGTTTTGTTCTTGTTTAGTTTTTTCATTTTCTCATTTTAGTAAAATGGCTAAAACCATAAGTAACTCATCATGAATATATATTAACATATAGAGTTTTTTACTGCTATTTGGTCTATTATCGTTATAAGTGTTAAGAACCCAAATCAAATTTTTTATTATTATTTCAATGTGGATATTTTTAAAACAAGAACATTAAGAACAAAATCATCTTGGTATTTGCCTTTTCTAATCAACTACATGCTATGTACTTGCATGTTGTAGTTAGAGCTTCATTAACTTTTATGTAAAATTGTACTATTGGGGATTGTTTGGATTTTGCTATCATGTACTAAACACAAACACACACACACACACACACACACACACACAGAGTAAAATTAAACTCATTAAATTGTCATGGAAAGTTGAAAGAATACCTTGTGATTACTGCTATTTAAAAATTGTCTTGTGGACTTGTTTTAGTGTAAAGTATATATTTTAAATCTATTTTTATGTCGGTTATGTCCCTCCTCTTTTTCAGGAACTCTACTAATTCTTGATTAATTAATTATCAGATCTGACCTACAATTTTTTGCAATATAAGCTATATTCCAACATAAAGGATTTTTTTTGCTTCTCATTTGTTTCATTCTTACCTGGCATATTTATTTCTTAGGGCCATCCATAAATGTATAATCTTTAAACTTTTTTTTTCTTTGCCATCCAAATCTTTGGATTGAATAAATTTTCTGCTCTAAGAACTTACCTAACTTGTATAAGTCACATGATCTTCCTGTTGGCAAATTTCTACAGCATTTATTGTTTGTTATGGCTGGGTAGAAGTTGGACATTTTGGCACATGCCTGTAACTTGAAAGGCTGAGACAAGAGGATCACAGGCCAGACTTAGAAACTTAGTAAGACCCTGTTTCAAAATAACAAATAAAAAGTTCTGGAAGTGTAGCTTGGAGGTAGATTGCCCTTGAGTTAAATTCCCAGTAACAAAAACAATAAAAAAATGGCTATAGAGAAAGTTATAGCTAATTAAACCTATAGTTGATAAATATAAAATTTGTTTGTATTCCCATCTACAGAAAATAAATTATGTTTTCTATTCATTGTTCAACTCTATAAAATCTATTAGGCAGCTGAGAAGAGGGGATCTGATTTGACTTGGCTAATAAAAGGCTAAGTACATTCTCCAGTGACTCTTAATTAATGCCACATCTTGTATCCCAAAGAAATGGTCAAAGCTATGCATTAAAAAATAATGAGATATTTGTATTCCACCCTACCTTGATCAAAATCCCATACCAGCAAATAAGATAAAAATTTATCTTATGAAATATTCTATTTCAATGCATTTGCAGTATTTTTCAGTGTTTTTTTCTGTTTATTTTTACAGAAGTAAATTATTATAGTCTATATATCCTTACGATTATTTTTAAATTAATAAAGATGTGTAGATTATAATATGGTTGCTGGATGATAGTTCAATAGTGCTATAGATTAACTTTGACTAAGTGTCTAGAATCACAAGGTTCATTCCATGAGCTACTTCCTTTTAAGATTCTATTCTTTGATCTTCAACTTTATGCTTCCATAATACTTATTATAAGTGGGAAATATGTCTAATTATAAGAACAGATTGTTCCTTGTAATTTAAAAAGCTTGTATGACAGGTTAAGAGAAACAAATGTGATGTTCACAAGCCTATTCACAAGTGTCCATATTTTATAAAATGTATGTTACTATCCAATACATTAATCCTTCATGTATAGATATATCTATATAGACAAGGTAATAAATTATATTTCATTTTAATTTAAGCATAACTTGATCTAAATTATTGTTAGTGCATAATATGATAATCAGAAAAACTGAAGGTCTAAGAATTTATAAAGCTGCTTTTGTGGAGGCTGAGACAGAAGGATCTCAGGGTCACAGCCAGCTTCAGCCAACTTGTGAGGCCCTCCGGACTTAGTGAGACCCTGTTTCAAAAAAATAAAATAAGATAAAATAGAGCTGGGAATGTGGGTTTGAGGTAGAATGCCCTGGGTTCAGTCTCCAGTAACACACACACACACACACACACACACACACACACACACACACACACAACACATTGACCCCACAAAAAATCTGCTATAAAATTGTCATTTAAACAGAATAAATACCTAATATCTTACAAATAAAAGTATTTTTCAATATGAAATAATGCATAATAAATATATAATCATTATGGAATTTCCATTAAATTATTGATATTAGTATGGAGAATCTGTTTTAATTTTATTTCAGTTGCTATTCTACATTTGAGATTTTAAATTAGAATTTGGCAGGGTAAAATATTTCCTTTACAATTTTTATTTTATTTTTAGAGATTATTAGTGTACCATCTACCATTTATTAATATTTGCAGTCATGCTGCAAATCTTTTGCTGCATCTAGAACAACCAGAAAACCATGTATAATATATGTATCTAAAAGGGAAATGAAAATGCATGAAAATATCTAATTGTGTATACTGTTAAGCTGGAGAATTAGGGATGATAACCCCTTTTCACCATTCAGCCAAGCGTGAAGAATCAAAAGAGATTCAAAACTTCATTAATTGCTCTCACACAACATTACAGGCCACCTGCACTTGAAAGAATTTACATTGGAGCAGATGGATTGCTGAATGTGATATCAAAGATTTTCAGAGTGTTTGTTTGAAAAATAAGCAGGATTCTAAGGATGATACAATCTGCAAAGATGACAGAGCTTTTATTATTGCAATGTTTTAAAAAATATGAGTAAGGGCATATGTTTATCTCTGAATTGGTATATACACCCAACTTTTTTCCTAAAAATGATGGAAATTCCATCTTTACATATGACAAAAATTTGCATGTATTTTATTCTTGCTCTATTCATTTAAGACTTTTAACCTAGCTGACTGATGCCTTTTGACTAATTTCAAGATCAATAAAATCCATTTTTTGCCAAATATAAGGGTTTTCATAACTGATCATTCAAGCCCTTGAGTAAAGATTGTTCCATATGTAAAACAAGTTTTAAATAAAATATCAAGGTCCATTTTTTGAGGAAATTTATTTTCTCTTGTTGGATTCTGAATTGAGCTCTGCATTGATAGGTGTAAGTCACTGACTGCAGAATAGCTAAGATGAAGCTGAGCTAACCTAAACATTTCTGAGTTCAGATATGTTATGCTTTATTTTTGCAACTTTTGTTTTTGTGGTGCTGGGGATTGAACCCAGGAGCATTCTATTTCTGAGCTACTCCCCCAGCCCAATATTTTATTCCTTATTTTTGAAACAGTCTAAGTTGTGGAGGGCCTCACTCAGTAGTTGAGGCTGGCCATGAACCTGGATGCTCCTGTTTCAGCCTCCCAAGTACTGGGATTACAAGCACGCACAACCATGTTCAACAGCTTTTGCAATATATTTTAATTTTTATATCTTGGGGGTATTTGTATAGCTTCACTCACAAATTAAACTTTACTTGAAATTTGCATTAAGGTGCATTATCAAGCCTTATCCACATTGATGTACCAAGAATCCACAAAGGGATAGAGGGCTGAGTCTCACTTGATGAAATATGGTTTTATTTTAACACTTTCATGCCCACTGGCTTCCTTTTATCTATGGCTACTTTTGTGTTATGATGAAAGTTAAGTAGCCATAACAGGCAGATAGTTTACAAACCCTAAAATATTTACTCTTTTTTTTTTTTTTGTGTGTGTGTGTGTGTGGTACTTGGTGGTACTGGTGTTCCTGGAAACCCTTCTACCTCTGGGCTACACTCTCAGACCTATTTAATATTTTTTTAAATTTTATTTGGAAACAGGGTCTCTTAAGCCAGTGTGGCTGGCTTCGAACCTGTGCAATCCTCCTGTCTCTGCCTCCCAAGCGCAGGACTACACGCGTGCGCCACCACACCCGGCATTACTATTTGTTTTTTTACAGGAAAAAAACTTAGTAACCTAGATACATTAGGGTTTAGTGTGAGTGTGCATGTGTTTTTATACCACTCTCGGCATTAATTTCCTCATTTTTAAAATAGAGATAATGATTATCCTACCCACATATTCCTACATGTAGATAATAATGATGCCATTTACCTATGGCACCATCATTATTAGCAATAATAAGGATAATGTTGGGACCTATCTGTGGTTAAGTGAGATAACTTAAACTCTTAGTAGCTAGCTTCATAAAGTGTCACTTCATAAAGGAAGTAGCTAGCTTCATAGCGTCACTTCATAAAGGAAGTGACACAAATGTTGCCAACATTAGTATCAGTGCCATTGTTTTCTCAGGAATTATGCTAGGTCATGAAGCTGAGAATAGATTTTAGACTCTATTATTGTAGGTTGTCCACCTACCTTACTCAAATAATAATGTAGTTATTATGATTTTATATTATGATTATGGACTTTGAAGATAGAAACCCTGAGTATGAATGACAATTTACCCTCTGCTGGTTAATTAAGACTTTCAGTAGGTAATGCAAACTTTCCAATCTTTTCTTTATCTGAATAATAATAACAACAACAACAACAACAATAATAATAATAATAATAATAATAATAATAATGATGATGATGTAATACAAAATGACCTTATAAGGGTAAATAAAATGGGAAATATGAAGTAGACAGTATGATACAGTACAAATCAAAGGTTTTCATTCTAAATTAACCTTACCCCACTTCCAGGCTTCTTACTTTGAGAAAATGAATATGTGCAATTACTTAGCTAAGAAGACTCGAAGTTAAACTTTTTGTGTCAACATCCCCACGTGCATCAGCATGGATGCATCTTTCAGACATGAGTGGAAGAAGCCAGATACACAAAAGTACTATAATAGAATTATTTTCATATAGATCCACACCTCTAAGACACTAATCTTTGGTGATGGAAAAGTTTACTGATGTGTGTGGCAAGAGGAGAGTGTGTGGATGGTTGGGTGTTGGTGGGGTGTTAACAATACTTGAGACTTCTGGGATGATACTTATACTATACAATACTATAGTGTTCCTCTGGACTTGGACATGGATATCTTCTCTTTACATAGTTTTAATATATTGAACACTTACTATTTGCATACTTCACTTGTATGTGAACTGAGTTTAAAGATGATTATAATAAGGAAAGGGGAAAAGAAGAAAGAGAAACAAGTAATGCAAATAAATATAACTACTTATCCTGCATTTTGAATCATAAGCAATGTGTCCTGCCATCTGACTTATTCACTTATTCTATCACTTAAACCCACATTTCTCTCCACAGTGCCGTACTGTCCACCAACACACACACACACACACACACACACACACACACACACACACACGGGTGCACATGCACAAACATACATTTCTTCAATAAAGAAAAAAAAATTTTGACCTAGCTGGTCATCCTTTTTAGTAATTTGAAGATGTAATTTTTGACAAATTTAACTTCTTTTTTTTAACTATAAAATTCTGGATCTCTACTTTTACCTGAAGCCTTTTAAAAATTATTTTAAATCATTTAGGCTTGGTAGCTCATACTTGTAATACCATTACTTTGGCGAGTAAGACAGGAAGATCACTGGTTTGTGGCCATACTCAGCTAACTTAGTGAGGCCTTCTGCAACTTATTGAGACCTTATTTCAAAATAAAGAATAAAAAATCGGGCTGAAGGTGTAGCTGGGGGTACAATGACCCTGGATTTAATTCCCCAATATGACCAAAAATTATTTTACATCATTATGACCTTTATCATTACTCTTAGATTGTGTTTATATCATATACTCATAATTGTGCTAGTTTCCAGAGCTTTGTTTAGATTTTATTTGAATCTTTTTTCCTAAACTATATTTATATTTAGTAAATGCAGGCAAAAAATAAAAGGGAGCGGTGTTAGCTAAGTTTGTAGTATCAATCAAATATATTTTTGAGCCAGCCTCGCTGGCTTAAGAGACCCTGTTTCCAAATAAAAATATAAAATAGGTCTTGGAGTATAGCCCAGAGGTAGAAGGGTTTCCAGGAATGCTAGAACTACCAAATATATATATATATATTTTTTTTTAATAAAATTAATTTATTTTGAAAAGACAGTGCCCTATAATATACTGTAAAACCAAACAGTATAAAAACTACAAAGGGAAAATTCTCTATTGCACCTTAATCCCTAAAATAATCCCATCATTTTCTTAGAAGTAACAAATGTTACTGCTTTGCTTTTTCAAACTTCCATTTATGTCTGTGAATAATATATGTACATTCATATAGCTTTGGGTTTTGCAAAAATGATAGTTTTCTATAGACATTACTTTCTATTCTTTTGAAATAGATCACATATCTTGATCATTTTCCACAATGATAAATAAATTGAATTTAAAATACTCAAGTTATGGAAATGTAGAAATGAAATTAAGGAGTAACATACTTTTAACTGAATAACTTTGCAAATCCTATAAAACTATCTTCTTTACAGCATTACCATAAACTATTCTGGTAATCATTGTAACTTTGAGTGGGAATTTTTTCAAGCACTGTTTATGTTTTGGCCTATTTCAAAAACTATTTTCCAATTTGTCCACGTGGCTTTCACTTATTCTTCACATAAGGGTATTGAATAAATATTTAGTCTATCATTCTTGAAGTCTGCAGTGAAAAATATGTGAAACATTCCGTTTTTTTTTTTTTTTACTTGTTTGTTGCATTCTGGCCAGGGATTTATATAAATTATATTTTAGAACCTTAGTCTTTGCCAGATGTTGGGCAATATGCTGCTAAGATGTAAGTGCAAATGGTTTCACTCTTGATTCCTTTGTATAAATGAAAGACAACTTGAAACTCAAAACAGATTAAAAATAGACATTGCTATTTCTTTAGGTTCTCCTTGAAAAGAAGGCTCTCTTTGACAAATCCCTCTGCTTATTAGACAGAGTGCAAAAGTATTACATCTGGAGTTCATAAGCCATTGTTTTTAGGAATTGATCCATCATACAATCCTTTCTACTCTTGAAATAAACCCATGAGAATTTGTTAAGATACTATGTGCACACTAGTACAATGCACTCTTACACACACACACATGCACACTTACACACACTCTCTCATTATATATAATATGTGTGCCCTTTCCCCCCAAAAAATCTTATACAGTGGAATTGCAACATCCTTTTCAAATTCATGTTTTAAAATTTAATATCTTCTTATAGGTTGCTGGATTGAACTGAAGGTAATTAGTCTTATTTTTTCAGATTAACAACTCCCTATTTTTTTAAAAAAATATTCAAAGGATTTTCTGATGTAACATCACCTCTTCATTAAAATAGAAAATAAGTCCTAGAATAATTTTGAAATAAAACCAATCTCAGATACTTCCCTTCCTCCACTCTTAAACCACACGTTATTTCTTCTACATCTTTAGACTGTCAAAATCAAAATTGTTCATTCTATGAGAATAAAAATGTAAAGAAACATGGCTCTGTATGTGAGATTTAGAATTTTGAGAGGAATTTAGACATTCGAAAGGAGTCCCTCATCAATCCCACTGATTTAAACATTTCTTCCAATGCCATTCTAGAGAATGATTTCAATTCAGATCACTGAAGTTCTTTGATGTCTTATTTTTTTTCCAGATTGCAATCCACATGTTCAAAAGACCTTTCCCTAGAGGATAATTTAATGTAATTGGTAACCATTGTTCCTAGAAAAGTTTGAATTAAATTAACATAAGCATGAATGAAACTGGTAAAATAACCACATACAGGCCTTATTATTTTTTTTCCTTTAGGATAAGTGACAATATTATGTATAAAATTGGCATTTGACTATTAGGTCCTTATTTAATTACTCACAGTTTGATTAAAAGTGGATAGCTCAGTTTACAGTAATTTTGATTCATGAAAAACTCTAAACTTTCCCATTTAGTTCTAGGGTTGATTGAAGAACAGGGTATTTTATGTGCATAGTGATGAATTTTGTTCTTTCTCTTTTTATACCAAGATCAAATACAGACTACAAAACTGACTGAGCATGAAATTGTTTTTAGGAACTGAGGGAGCTAGTTTAGATGGCAAGAATCAGAGGAACAGTTGTTAGTAAAAATGTGTGTGGAAAGGATGATGGGAATGAATGTAAATAAAAGTAGAGAGATATTAGTGTAAGGCAGAAAACTTCAACTGATAAGCTTCTCTGGGGAGTGTTTTTGCATGTTATGCCAGCATCCTTGAAATCATAACCAAATTTTTGAAAAAAAAAAAACCCTCATTTCTCTGACATTTTTCCTGGACATATACATGGAAGACTGGCTGGATTTTGTATCTGATAGTAACCACCACTGCCAAGCAATTAGACTTCATTATGGCTGTGCTTATGCAATACTAATTAACATGCCTGTTGTGCTGTTTTCCTTTTTGGACCATGTGACAGCCCACAGGTCTGACACCCTCTGTGAACCAACAGCTGAGGAAATTTTCAACATGGCAGATTTTTTTTTTTTTTTTTTTTTTTTTTTACAAAATACACCCAAACAGAAATGTAATCACACTTTCCCCCAAACAACTGCATCAACAGAATGTGCTACAGTGGATCTTCAATTAGCAGGTTGCATTTGTGTATATTAGGGCAAAAGTAAAAGAGACTAGAGATTATTCAAGCTGGTAAATTTTACCTTAGGTCTAGAATTTAAAAGTGCAAAAACACTGTATTAGATTATCATATAGAATATCATTTTGCTAGGTCAATCAGATCTAGTAAAAATATTAAATGTTAGAAGCAAAAACATCACCTACTTAAGGGACAAATGTGGACCTCTATATTGACTTATTAATTTATTTAACTTGCACATGTTATAAATTTAAGATACCTGATTGGTGAGTTTTGCTTTTGTTTATTTTTAATGTGAGAGAGGTTGAGATTTTTTTTAACTATGTGTAACAATTTCAGATGGCATAAACAAAGTGCAGTGGCATCTGCCCATAATCCAGGTATTTGGAAGACTGAGAAAGTAGGCTCTAAGTTCAAGGCCAGCCTCAGCAACTCAGTGAGACATAAACAAATTAGAAAAAAAATTAAAAAGGGCTGGGGGTATGGCTTATGGGTAGTAGGTAGAATGTTCCTGGGTTTAATCCCCAGTACCCCTTCAAATAAAACAGTTTATTTCATCTCTATCCACATGGATATTACTGTCTAAAAGTTGAGGTTGTTGGAACAGTGTCCACCCTATAGTTAAATATAAAATTAACACTCAACTATGAGAAAAGGTACCTGATAATTTGAGATTGTCCATAGAGCTGTCTTGTGAGATTGTGAACTGGAAAACATTTTCTTTAGGAAATTAGTAAAATAGAGATCTGAATAGAACTAGGTATTAAATGTGTGAACTGAGTAGGCTGGAGCATGGGCTTGAATATTTTTCTCCACATCACAATCATCTGTGGAGATAATTTTTGTTTGTTTACTTCCTCATATGTTTTGTTTTCTTTGTTTTTTAAATTACTAGTAACTGAGGCCCATCTCTAGAAAATCTGATTTACAGGTTCAAGGCATATCCTGAGCTTTAAGAGTTTTAGAATATTGCCAGATAAGGCTGAGGATGTAGCTCAGTGATTGCTTGTTTGCTTAGTATATGTGAGACTTCGGACTTGATTCCCAGTATTGGGGCCAGGGAGGTGGAGAGGTGGGGGTGGGAGAAGACAAAGAATATCCTCTGATCATTTTAATGCCCAGCAGTATCTGAGGACAATTCAACAAAATAGTCAAGACAGATAGAAAAAGGCTTTGTGGTAAGATGAAGCATAGCAAAATCTCAAGGTGAAATGATCAGCTGCTGCTTCAGCAGGGCCAGGAGAAGAAGGAGCTGAGAGGTATTTTTTGTAGTATGAGAGCCAAGTGCTTGGTGAGAGCAATCCCTGTAAGCCATGATACAGATTTGAGGTGTTGCTTAATAATAGCAGGAAAGCAGGAAGTCATTGATGCCTCTTAGTAAACATGTTACCCCAATACCACCATTTACCATTTTTCATGAAAAACTAAATATTATCAACTTCTCTTTTTTAAAATTTTGATGAGTTGACTTGTATTTCCCTTTAAATGAACAGGATTCTTTTGTGATCAAGTTTCCATAGAAGGTTGTAATGTAAAACCAGAGTTAATAACAAAACTATTCTACTGAATAAATCTCTTTGGTTTTATTTAAATTTGGGCACACTGATCTTGGGATAGACCTGATACCTCTTGGATTTTGGAAATGAGGTGAAGTTAACATGAACACCCAGAGGAGTCTGTACATATCACACTCTCTTCACACAACACAGAAGAATACTTTCCAGTCAGATCTAGTTAAAGGAAAAAGTCCCGGATAAGGCCTGAAGAGGAAATGATGGGATGCTTTCCTCCTTTGGAGATGTGCCATGGACAGCATCGTATCCCATATTGCATTTCTCATAGTCTGTCATTTAGAATCTAACTTTAAATGTTTGTATTTCTACCACTTGGTTCTGATTATTTTCCCACATTTGTGCCAAATGTCCAGTTTTTTTTAAATGCTTCTGCATTTTTAGACCCCAATTAATAATCAGCGCCTGTATATTTAAGGAAAGAGAAAGAAATTGACAAACAAAAGAAGGAAAGGAAGTTTGTACAAAACAGAAAGAGAAGGAAACAGACCTTGAATATGTATAGAAAGGAGAAAAGCAGACCCTGTCTGGGAGAAGAGGCCCATTGACACGTGGAGGCTTACTTTCAGAGGTAAAAAGAATGAGAAGGGGCACTTGGACACGTGCCAAGAAGGGCGAACACCAGGCAGCAGATGAATGAGTTTGTCAATGGGCAGGCTACCTAAGCAGGCAGGGCATTAAGCTATTATTCAGCAAAGCCTTCTCAACCAAGTAATGAATGGCATTAGGGCTATCAAAGGATTCAGTGATAGGGAAATGAAGCCTTTTGGGGTGAAGAATTCTAGAGAAATCCCGAGGGCTGCAATACAGGGGTAGGAAACTTCTCAGCGTGAATTGAACAACAGTCAAACAAAGTTTAGAAGTTAGAACTTAGAATGAGTATTAAAGGCCTACCCGCCAGCAGCAGGGAAAACAGAAGGGCACTTAATAATAATTCTTAGTAATTCTTAGCAACTCAAGCATGTAAAATGATTTTCTAAAGGTCAAAGTTAGCAGAATATGCCTTTCACCTCCACTAAATTTCAGAGCCAGAAAGGGACTCTCAAATCATTCCGCTCAGTTCTTTTCACTTAACAAATGAGAAAATTGAGGCTAAGTGATTTGCCAAAGTAAGAACTTTTTGAAACTAAGTTTGGAATCGACATGGCCTCACCCATAAGCCCTTCACTTTCTCACTTCATTCTGATGCCTGAAAAATTTAATGAGACCAAATTTGGTATCATTCATGAAAACCATTAATTAATGAGTACTACTTGATGCTGGAAAAGTATCCTATTGAAATACGTGCACCATAATAATCATGGCCAACGGCAGCTTAACCATCAGCAGAGGAGTGAACCAGAACACTTTTGTTGGGATTTAGGAGGCTTGGGTTCAAATTTCTTTCTCTTATAGCAAATTAATTATTCATTCCCTTATTCACATGTGCCTCCCATGTGCATGATAGCCAGTTTGTCACTATAGTACTAGTTGATAATGCAGTCAACAATGCCTTTTATATGCTCTAAATTACTATGAAAGGAAAGACGTGAATTCTTAATTTTAATAAAGCACAACCTATAAAAATGGCATAAAATCTAGAACATATTGGTAGCCAAGGTGTATCAGAGTATGGATAAATTATTTTTATCTCTTGGGGGAAAATTGGTTCCCAGCATCAAGGAATTTTTCCTGGAAAAAGTAGAATCAGAACTAGATATTGAAAGAAAAATAAAATGTATATATAGGGAGAGAAAGGAAGAAAGAAATTTAGGAAGAAGGGGAAAAAGGGATGTTTGGGCAAAATGAATGTTCTTCAGGTATAGACACTTTTTTTTAAATAAAGTTGAGAAGGTGAGTTGAAGTTAGATCCTAATCTAATAAGTTTATCATATTAGGCTTAATATGATCCAGTTGGTATGAAACAAGAAAGGGGGGAAGAGGAAATAGAAGTGAAAGATGTCAGAATGGGATGTACTGTAGGAAAATCAAATGAGCAAAGAACCAATAGTATAGTGTTGAGACAAGGAAGATTCGAACTCTGTAGGTGATTTCGGTCATGGTTATAAGAGCTCTGTTTTACGATGATAAAATAGCTCTAATTTATAATGAGACTGAAAGAAATAGCCACACGAAGAAAAATTCTTCCACAGATGGAAGATATAGCAGAGAACTGACAGGCAAGGTCTACTAATGAGAGAAAAGTAAGAGAAGGAAGATGGAGACTTCAAGTTAGTCTCAAAGTTTCTGAGTTTAGGTGCCATGAAAGGAGGCAGGGCTATGAAATTAAATATGGACTGCAAGTATTTACATAACTCTTGTTATATCTTCATACTTTGGCAAATTACTGCATTATTATTTCTTCCCCAAATATCCAAATCTGCCTTACCCAGTACATATTGTATATGTGCAGCATGCACATAAAGGCCAATGCTGTCACTTTAATCAGCTTTGCAGATTAACATTGACTCAAAGCAAAAAATGATCTGAAATTAAATTTTACCACAGGGAAATTAAATATTTGTTACTGCTCTTACTCAAATTATAGATTCTGCTAGAATGTTATTATTTGCTATGATGCCTTACATATTTCAAAAAATATTCTAAGGAAGACTTATTCAGAGAGTTGATTTAGCCTATAGAGCAGCAATTTGGAATGGAAAATAATCAATAGTAGTTTGAGAGTCAGGCTCAAAGTGGATATTTAGGCAAGGAACCAAGACATCCTTATTCCTTCTAACTCAATTTAGTATGATCTAGGGAACATGAGTATAGCAGCCTAACCCATCTGTTCTTTTTTTTTTTCTAATTTTAAAGGGTTTATTTTTATATCAGTCTTTGGAATTTTTAATTCTGTCTCTGCTGTGCTACAAAAATACTGACAGTAACAGGCTAAATGGGGGAAAAAGAAAGAAACTGTTGATAAGAGGATAGGAAATTGTGGTTTATGAAACCTAGTTGTTACTCTGTTTAGGTTATATTCTACCTAAATTGGGAATTTATTTGCATTTTAATTTATTTTAAATAAATCACATGACCCTTTTCTTTCTTTCTCAGTCTGTCTCCCTGCCTCCATTTTAAAAATTAATATCTCATTCTTTGGTAAAGGGTGTTGTAAAAATTTTTTTATAGTAGGAATTTCGGGACTAAAATCTGGCAAAATAGGAGAGTTGAGGGACTTGTTTTAAACTTAAGTTGGAAGAAATATATGTATTTTTAATTATAATTATATGTTGCTTACTTAAAGGGTGAACATTTTCTAAAGTTGGTTTTATTCATATGTTCCATAAGATTTCTAAAAAATATAAGGTTCTAATATTATTGCTAATAATATTATCAGAAAAATTATTACTGAAGACTGGGAGAATGGTGTTAAAAATCCTCAATATTTCCAATAATGTGATCATTTGCATTGGTAGAATGCAGTTTATGAAACAAATAGTCAATGGCGGCTTACAACTACCTATTCGTAGTTTCTGCTAAGTTTCTTACAATTATTTATGCATATATTACTCCAAAGATAGAACAGAAAACATTTTATAGATAAGTCCATGTATTTATTCTTTTGTTAATTCATCCGTTCATTAAATACTTAATGTTTCTATCCTACTAATATAGCTGTTAATATCTAAATTTACCCATAAAATTAAATTTTGTATGGTATTCAATATCTAAGTTTAGATATAAATTTTCTTATTTCATTCATCTGCAACATAGGTAAAAAGTCAATTATTTTTTTCGTTTATGCCCCTTCTTATTCTCTGAATAATGATAATAGTTAATAGGATACCTTAATTTTCATTTAGAAGCCAACCTTCAAATAGTATATAACTCCCTAACTGCAGACACAGTACGATGGTGAAGGTATGCCTATTCAGTTAAACTTCCTCAATATTTCTTTTCACATATTTGTTGTGTGTCCTCAGGTAAGTTACTTGACTTCTCCTAGCTTCTGTTGTCTAACTTCTTCACAGGGTGGTTGTAAAGACTGATTGAACTAATACATGTCAATGACATAGAAGTGTGCCCTACTCCGTTGAGTACCTAATGTAATTACTGACCTCTAGTCACTAGTTCTACATGGGCATCAGGAGTAACTTCCCTGCCTCCCACAGTCCCCTCTCACTGAGGGCTCTACTGCTATGCAAATACCATCAACAAGCCAATTACTGTACCTTTGTGTGTTGTATGTTAATTGCACATTCTAGGGTAGAAATTCTTAAAACTTAAGTCAATGTGGACACCAAGGCTAGGTGATAATACCAAATTTCCAAATTTCTTCTCTGCCTCATTCCAGCTCACTGCATTATTATGAGAGGATTTAAAACAACTATAATTACAGGTATCTATTGGAAAATACACTAAATATTTCTCTAATGATAAGAAGATAGAAAAATACATTCATATAGCTGAAATATACACTTGGAAGGAAGCAACAGCAGCTGGATATGACCTTTTTATTTTGAAAGTGACCCAGAAAATGGTCAAGGAAATTGTATCATTTATTTCCCACTTTTAAACCAAAGTCTCAGATGCCATTAATCCCCATAGGATAAAGTTGGCTTTAGGTTGTATATAAAACACAAATCAAGGAAAGGAATATTTTATTTTTATTGCTTGGATTTTTTTTAATCAGTGTCTAATAAAAATCCACCCTTTTTCCTTAAAATGAGCAAATTACCTTCAGTTTTAATCTCTACATACCTGGAGTTCATGGGACTTATTGTGATACCAAATGCAGAGATAGACCTTGCTAATTCCCTAAAAATATATACCTTTATTTATGGGCATGTACATAGAATGGTACCTTCATTCCATGTTTTTCTGTCTTACTAAAAAGCACTGCAGATGAATTTATATAAAGTACCACAGTATTTAGAAAATTTGAATTCTTAAAATATTTTTATATTTGAATATGGCTATGGGTATCATACTATATTTTTGATTGAGCTTTTAATTAATGAAAAATAAGATAAAGTTATTTTATAAGCTATTGAAGAGAAAATAAACAATCTATATGTGATTTTTGGAAAATATCAGATTGTTTTGACATCACATTTGTTCTTATGAAAATGCATTTTGTGTACAACAAATTATATATATATATATATACACACTCATGAATGCACATACATATACATGTATGTATATTTATGCAACAAATATTAAAAAGCAACTATTGTGTGGGTTTATGAAATAGACTACATTTCTTCCCTTCAAAATGTATATTTTGGATTAGACACAAAAGACAAGAAAGAAGGCAATTAAGATATAGGGATATTAGCTGGGCCTGGTGGAACATGCCAGTAATCCCAGTACTTATAGGGCTGAGACAGGCCGAGCATGGTGGCACACGCTTGTAATTCCCGTGCTTGGGAGGCTGAGACAGGAGGATTGCGCAGGTTCCAAGCCAGGTGCTCTGGGTTAAGAGACCCTATTTCCAAATTTTAAAAAGGTCTGGGAGCGTAGCCCGGAGGTAGAAGGGCTTCCAGGAACCCCAGTACCACCAAAAATAAATAAATAAATAAATAAATAAATAAATAAATAAATAAATAAATATAAAAAAATAAAGGAAGGCTGAGACAAGAAGATCACAGGTTTGAGGCCAGCCTCAGCAACTTAGTGAGACCTCTCTAAACAAAAAACTAGAAAGAGATGGAGATGTTGCTCAGATGTAGAATGCCCATGGGTTCAATTTTATGGTGATAATCATTATACAATATATAAATATATTATATAATCACATATACCTTGAACATATTTGAGCTTTTAAAACAAATTAAACATTTAAAATATTTATATACTTATATAGGCAAGCACATATATATGCACATATTTGTGTGTACATAAAGTTACATGTATGTCTGTATGTATCTGCATGCATATGTCACACACATAAATATACACATATATGTATGTAATATACAAGTGCTAGGAAGATTCAGGAGTTTCTCATGGGACACTGAAGTATAAAAATCTTTAAATGCTGGAGAATTATATTTTGTATTCACTAGAATATGAAGTCGCAGTGCTGGGTTTTCCTTTCAATCGCAATGGATAAGAAGCACCTGAAAGTACACTGAGAAGCTCTCTCTTTCTCAACACCAAGTCACTCATCTCCTAGGTGTCCTGAAAGTTCCAACCTAAAAATATTCTACCTCATTAAGCATAAGAGACAGCCACAGACATATGCCACCAGTGTCCACTTTCCTTCAAAGATTTAGGGTGATGGGAAGATAAAGGGTGTGCTTACCAGATGGAGCTTGTCAGATTAGCAATTGGAGCAGAGTAAATATCGCTGTCATATTGTTTTTTTTTTTTTCCCCGAAGCACAAAGAACCCCCCTTTGTACAAAGCACATGCATACTTAATAGTTTAAAACAAAAAAAGCTCAGCAGAAGGTTGGCCGGTTGTTGCACCACTAGCTGAGTGGCCATGGCCTCAAGGCATGTTTCTGCTTTTCTCATAATAAGGGACATTAGCAACCAGTGGCTCGAGAAAGGCAGAGTCAAATAAGTCTCCTGGGATACAGTGGGCCACATGAAGTGAGAGCCGTTAGACACAGCAATGAGATTACTGCTCCAGAAAGGGTTTACCACATATATTACCACATAGACTGTGCAGGGCTGCCGGCTCACTCAACTTACAAATGTCAAGCATGATTTAAAAGGTTATTATACTATCGAGAGGGAAGGAGGATGATTTTCCATCACTGGAATTTCTATTTCATTCTGTTGCACATATTGCATCTCGCAGAGTCCAATATTGCTAAATAACCTGCTTTTATCTTTAATAAGTGTTTTATGGACCTCAAATTGCAAGAACCATTTTCACTTTATTTGTATTAGAAAATCTGATCTTTTCTGGTCCAATAACAGCATGATAAATACAGTATGTGTATCCGTGTATTGTTCTTAGAAGATTGTTCTTTGAGGGAAGTGAATTTGTTTGTGGTGTGTCGAAGAGAGGAGACATCCGTAAAGTGGAGTTTGGGGTAAATGCATTTGTAATTCTGCAGCGTTCAAGGCTGAAAATGATCAGATGCAGTTCTCTGTTTTGCATTATTTATTTTGTCACTGGTTTTTAACGGAGTCTACTTTTCCAGCAGTCTGACCCTTTTGGTAATATGTATTTCCTCAATACTGACTCTATTGGTTATCTTCAATAATGTGTTAATTTAAGTACAATAACATTTGAAAAGTTGCTCAATAAAAGTAGATGACTACTTTTTTAATGAAATTTTGACTCTTGTTTTGCAACATTAAAAATAAATATTTTTCACCGGGCGTGGTGGCACACGCTTGTAATCCCCGCGCTTGGGAGGCGGAGACCGGAGGATCGCGCAGGTTCCAAGCCAGGCGCTCTGGCTTAAGAGACCCTGTTTCCAAAAATAAAAAAGTATAAAATCGGTCTGGGAGTGTAGCCTGGAAGTAGAGGGCTTCCAGGAACCCCAGTACCACCAAAAAAATAAAATAAAATAAATATTTTTCTAGTGTAGCTGTTAAAATATAAAGTAAACATCATGTTGTCAATGAGGAATTTTTAAACTTTGATTATATATGTGTACATATATATATAAGCATATAAGTTTGGCATATATATAACAAATATTTTAAACATTGCATATATATGATGAGAAAGGTAAAACAAGGGGTTTCTACTGCCTTTTTGGTAGCATTAGTCACTGGAATTCCTAGCAAATCACTCAGGATTGCTTTTTTCTGAGCTTAAGACTATAAAACTGAAGGCTGCCTACAGAGCCAAGTCCCAGAATGTGCCACAAACAGCGATATATCAGCAGTCTATGCTGACACTTTTGGGGATGGTGTTCTCAGGTGGGATGTAAAAGGGATAGAAGAATGTGATCCAAGATGTTGAGATATTGTCTGTTTCTCCCTTTGCCTTCCACTCTGAAACATTAAATTAAAATCTGAGATTTCACCCATGTTCACATGAGCATTGTCAAAATTAAATTAAAGCTTCTGCAAGAAGGCATTCTCAGTCTGAAGGATAACACCTTTGCTCCAAGGTTAGCACCTATTTTATCATTTGCCAAAAGTGCAAGAAACAAACAAAAAGATAAAGAAAGAAAACAAAGCAAGCAGAAAAAAAAAACTATGCTACTTTGAATTTCAAAAAATTGTCATGCCTCTTCCCATGTTAAAATAATATCCTAAAATTTAATTAAAAAAAAAATTCTTCAGCTGGAGTAAGAAGCTGATAATATTTCAACCAAAGTGATTCTCAGTATCTACACAAGGATCAACGTGTGTGGGGAGCACTTTATCTCTTAAATATCTTATGTTGAGTTCATTTATTTCCAGTAACATCTTTGCTTTTATAAGAGTAAAAATAAATTCATAGTATAGAGAAATATATTTGACTTAGAAAATAGCTAGTAAACCATGCTTTCCTCTTATTTTACATAGGAAAATAAGAAAAACACTTTAATACAGAATGAAATTAAAGGCGGTTTTAATTTTAGTTTTGAAATTTACTCAAATAGTTAATTTGTCACAGTAATGTGTTCATATATTCAGTAACTTATGAAATGTTTACATAAGTATTGGATTTTAAATGATTCTAGTTAAAAAGTTTAAGCTGGGTGTACTGGTGCATGTTTGTAATCCCAGTACTTGGGAGGCTGAGACAGGAGTATTGCAGATTCAAAGCCAATGTGCCTGTCTCAGCCTTCCAAGTACTAGATTTACAGGCATGTACCACCATGCCCAGCTAAAAGCATACATTTTAAAAATAATGTGTGATACTATAAGGATAGAGTTCATTAATAGACCAAAAAACTATTTTCTGAAGTTTGAATTGTGTTTTGACAATGAATCATGCTCTATAAAGGATCAAAACATAATCTACCTCCTTTTAAAACTTGGTTATGTCTGCCTATACATGGAATAAAATTATTTTCATGCGTAGTTCAATAATAATAACATTATTAATATCTTTTAGCTGAGTGTACAAATAAAAGGAATCTACTACCCTTGAACCATTATTTTCAAAAGTTCCCACAAACTATTTTTAAAAATCTGAGCCTGAAAATCAAATATCATGCAATTATCATTGTCTTTATTAGATAAAAAGGTATTGTGCATGAAAGGCGCAGTCTAAACAATTGACAATATAAAGTATCACTTTTCATTTTAGGTTTCCTTGGAAAATATTCACCGATGCATGCTTTTGTGTGTGTGTGCATGTGTGTGTGCGTGCGTGCGTGCGTGTGTGTGTGTGTGTGTGTGTGTGTGTGGTGCTAGGGATGAAACCCAGGGGCATTCTACCTCAGATCTATACCCCAGCCCTATTTTTTATTCTTTATTTTGAAGTAGAGTCTCACAGAGTTGCAATGGACCTCACTAAGTAGCTGAAGCTGTCTGACAACCTCTATCCTCCTGTCTCAGCCTACCAGATGCTGAGATTACAAGAGTGGGCCACCAGGACAGGCTTACTGATGCAGTATTCCCAGCTCCTTCCCCAATGCCAAAATGGATACAGAATCACTGTACCTTACCTAATTTTATAAAACAAGTGCATCCTTGGGCATGTATAATGCATCTGTTTGGAAAACAGAGCACTTGTAGTATTCATGTTAACTAGGCTGCACTGGATGAGAAATCAAGTTACTCTTGCAGGCTTTTTCCAGCTCACTGTATCCAGCTCATTTTGTTGACAGAGTTAAAAGGAAAAAAAGCAAAAGGCAAAATACCATCTTTTCCATCTTTCAAGACACTGACCTTAGATGACACCTTTCTGTGGGCAATCTAGGAAAAGTCAAACTTTTATATCAGCAAGAACCATATTCATATGTGTGATATTGCCAAAAAGTTCATAGGAAGATGGATGACTTTCACAGTACTGATACTTGAAAATTAGCAAAATTAAGGCTTAGAAAATGTTAACACCCCAAGTGTTTTTTTTCCATACCTTAACTTAAAACCTTCTTACTGATAATTCATAGTTATTGAAATTGGAGGTGGGAGAGAGGTAGTTAGACATGAGCTCTTTCTTCCATTAAAAAGTTCAAAGACTCAAGTATGTCTTCTGTGTACTATCCATATGGTCATCTGGAGATTTTTTTTCCATTAGACTAAGAATGGCCTCTCCTATGATTCTAGTGATGGAAAGACGACATTTACTCCTTATTTTAAATTTCTTTCAGGGGATTGTGTGCCCAATTTTATGTCCATTTAAACTCTAATCTAGAGTTAATGTATGGAAAATTAATTGTTTGAACTCATAATTATAGCCAATAGTATTTGAAAATAAGCTTTAAAGTAAATTAATTCTCTATACTTCTAAGTATATAGTGGAGTAGCTTGTTGAATACCACAAGAAATTAAATTGAGAAAGATGTTCTTAGAAACCCCATTTAAGAGGAAATTCATTCTATTTTCTGTCTCTAGGATTAAAACAGGTAAGAGAGCAAGATGATGGCTCTAATTCTAATTGGAGTATAAAATTCCTAAATTTGAGGATATACTCGAGAAGATATTTGTTTTGTGTCTATACTGCAGGTCAGATTAGACTTTCTACTAGAGAAAAGAAAAAAAATGCATTAATTTCCAGAGAGAGTAATTATATCTTTTAGAACAATAACTATTTTCCCACTGAGATATCTTAAAATTAAATATTATAAAACATATATAATGTTGTTTTTCCTAAGACTCAAACTGTTTTTCAAAAGTTAACCAACTTCCTGATTGATGAAAATAATTTAGAACAATCTTATATTATGTGAATAAGATTTACCAATTCGATATCTTATTTAAATATAGAATTCAATGCAGATAGAAGTGATGAGCTCTAAGTGGAAAAAAAATTTCCCACAATGGATTGAGTCTGATATAACCTTTTTCTCATAAGTGAAGAGTCTAATGTAATATAAGCACTCATAAGTAATCAGATGTCTTCTGATGAGTGAATTGAATGTCATCACATAAGTAATCCACTATACATTTTATTAAAATTCTTTGTGTGTAAATTTAAATTCATTTTCTTTCTTATTTAATTTATTTAACCAAAATAAAATCTAAGATGCATGAAAAATCAATTTTAGTTATAAGAGATTTATCCCAAATATGTATTCATTTCTACATTTTTTTCTTTTCCTCATCAGTTGGCCTATGGTTGATATAATCATACTTTGCAACTTTGTACAATTATGTACAGAAAGCATTTCTAACAATATTATATCATTGCATGTTCACTCCAAATGTCTCAGTGTTGTCACTAACTCTGATAAGGTGTATTTTTAATCTGATTTATTATGTGCCATAGACACACCTTAATTTTGCAAAACTGGATTTTAACTGGAAACAGTCAAGTAGAAATATATGTAGCTATTTAGTTGACATCTGTGCGCTCAATGTCCAGGTTTATATAATCACCCTTGGTGAAAGTACTTTGTTAAAAGTACTTTAAGTTTGTTTACTGGGTTAGAGTTTAAAAACAAGAGGGTATAATAAAAATCAACATATCCCATCAGGAATGTCATTGATGCATGAAGGAAATTAGGACTCAGCTGAATTCACTTGAATAACAGGAAACTACTTTTAATTTCTCAGAGTTCTTGCTCTATGTTAGAGAGCAGGGTGTGCTTTAATTCAGATCACTAATTTCTTTTCCTTAACAGTTTTCTATAGCCGTCTCATCCTCTCATCCCCATTTTCAAAACAAATGATGAGAACACCTTTTATAGCTTGAAAAATTATTGCCCCCCTTTAGCAGTCACTCATTAATATGGAAACCAGTTGAATTCCAGATGTTCAAATTATTTCTATAGGTAATATATGATATTTTATAGATAAAAAATAAGTACATTATGTAAAGCTATAATGCACCAATAAACACACACACACACACACACACACACACACACACACACACACACACACACAAAGTAAAATAGGGCTGGGGGTTTAGCTAGGAGGTAGAATGTTCCTGAGTTCAATCTCCAGTACCAAAAAAAAGGTGAGGTTGTGAGTTAGTGTGAGCTCCAGGTCAAGCATTCTCAGCAAATTAATCCCCTGGAATAGAAGATTCAAGTTATTTGAATGATACTTTGTCAAGAAAGAGAGCCTATTAAGAGAGCGTCAAAAAAATAAAAAAACATATACAGAAATATTTTATTTATTGAATACTTTTGTTATTACATACCTAAATTTTTTAAAACAATGAATTAGTGGCTTCAAGGATATTTTGATTTCTATTTTATCATGTTATTCATGTCTTATTTGCATATGATGAATTTACCTTTATTATGTGGAATAATTTTATCAATTCAGTTTTATAAATGCCATAGGCAAGGGGAGAACAAAAACCTTATATGCCCATCTTTAACCAAAGACCAAGAGAAAGTGAATGCATTCTTTTTTTTGTCTTGCCATTCAATTCACACATAAACAAATATGGAAGTAGTAATAGCTAATGCAGTAAAACAGAATCCTGTATCTCCTTTAAGATTTTTGAGTGAGTGTGACTTAGACAAGTCAGATAATTTCTCAGGTCATAAAGGTATAAGATAGATTCCTCTTACAAGCTGAGGATTTCAATGATTGAATATTCTCATAGCTTTGTATTTTCATGAGTAAAAATATCTAAGTTGAGCAAAGAGAGACAACGGTACTTTCTCTACTACAATAATGAAATAGAAAATGAGACAAGAGAATTCAATATGCTAGTCACTCATAGAAAAAATTCAACACACACATTTTTAACATTCAGAAATCAGTGATCACCAAATCTATAAATCTATGAACTTTATCCACTTTTCATGATGTATTTTAGAGTCGTGCTTAATTTTACAACTGATAGTACAAAGCTTATCTTCATTTAAAAAGAAGTTATTTTTTGTGTTACTGAGGATTGAACCCAGAGGCATTCTACATTTAGGCTACAATTCTAGCCTGAAATATATGTATATATGTATACATATGTATGTATTATATATATAGACTATAGACTCATATGTATATATTATATATATAGACTATATATTATATATAGAGACTATAGACTCATATTATATATATAGACTATAGACTCATAGACTATAGACTATATGTATATATTATATATATAGACTATAGACTCATATATATATAGACTATAGACTATAGACTATAGACTATAGACTCATATAGGTGACACTGGCTTATCTTCACACAGTACCTGGTGCCCTTCCCCCACACCCACTTCCTCATTTCCTTTTCTCCCAATACCAAGTGTCCAGGTTAACAATGTTGTATTCACATGTCATATTCACATAGTTGCAGGCAGCATTTTCATTAATGAACCTCAGTCTTCTTCCTCCCCTACCCTTTCTCCCTGGCTCCACTGAGGATCTCTTCCATTATTTGGAGTCCCTCTGGCTCAAACATATTAGAGAAAACATATGTCTCTTCTCTTTCTGATCTTGGCTGATCTCACTTAATATAATGTTCTCCAGGTCTTTTCATCTTCTTACAAATGACATGATTTTGTTCATCTTATTGTTGAGTAGAATTCCATTGCGTGTATTTCCCATAATTTTGTAATCTATCCATCTGTTGATGGATACAGAGGTTGCTTTCATAGTTTGGCTATTGGGAACTGTGTTTCTATGAACATGGCTTTGCATATGTCACTGTATTTCTCTGATTTCAACCCCTTTGGAAAGATACCCAGTAGTGTTATAGCTGTATCATATGGTGTTTCCATTCCCAGTTCTTCTAAGGAATCTCTAACTGATCTCTATAGTGGCTGAACTAGTTTGCACTCCCACCAACAATGTACAAGAGAAACAAGGTCTTTCTTGCTAGATTGCTGAGAGCTTCCTTATGTTGCTGAGGCTGTCCTCAAACCTACAATCCTCCTATCTTAGACTCCTAAGTACTGGGATTATAGGCATGCACCATGCAATGCCTGGCTAATAAACAAGTATTTAATTGGAACATAGCAGCTGACTGTATGTGTGTGATGTGTGTGCCACCATGCCTGACTTAAAAAAATATTGGGGAGGTGTCCTTCTTTATACTTAATTTTATTAACAAATTTTGTTTTGCATGTTTTTGTGTGTGTGTGGTACTGGAAGTGAAACTCAGAGGCATAGTACCACCAAGATACATCCCCAGCCCTATTTTTTTAATTCTCTATTTCTCACTAAGGTGCAGAAGGCCTCACTAAGTAGCTGCGGCTGTCTGCCTACCACTATCCTCTTCTCAGCCTCCGGAGTACTGGGATTGCAAGTGTGTGCAACCATGCCCAGCTCTGCAATTGTTAAATGAATTAACTTGTAAATTTTATATTTTTCTGATTAGCTAACTCTTTATTTTGTGTTTTTGTGGATATTTTGAATAATAATTACAATTTAAGAACAATATGATATAGAGAGAAGAGTGCTGAAGCAAACTACAGTGGTTTCTGAAGTTTACTTAATGTTTTGAAAGACTTAGTTTCCATGTTTGTATAGTGGAGAGAGCATAATCGATCTTTTGCAAACTAATAATATGAACTCAAACCTACACAAAGGTACTATTTGCAGAATAGTCTTAGCATAACTATATAAAAGAAGCATCATGAGTTTGTGTATAAACAATCACACTGTTTTAAATGGAAATGAAATTCCATTATTCAGACTCCATTGATTTTATCTGATCAAACTGCTCACGTATTTGAGTTACAAGGTCTGAGGGCGAATGACATTCTGTGCTGAATTCCAACAATTCAAGGCTTTACCTAATCGAATTTTACAGTGTTGAATCAAACAGTAAAAACTAGTAAAGTTGATTTGTTCTTCTCTCCTTATCTTTGAGATGCTTAATCGAATAAAATAATAAAATTTAAGAGCTAGAGCGACATTAGGTTTATATTCTCTTATCCCTTCACTTATATTTTAAACAATTGGGCTGTTTACATTTAAGTACTTTATTCAACTTATAGTAAAATATTTCCAAAATTAATGTCATCTACAGATCGTGGATTTGTGTTTATAATGTTCTTGCAAGTTCCTTTGCCTTCCGCACATAATTGCCTAGATAGTTTGCAAAAATGTCTGTGTAGCAACTTATTTTAGAATAATAAGAATGAGAAGGGTAAGTGGATAATGAGTCTAGACCCTCTAAGAAGAGCTAGTCTTTGTTGAGCCTAATTTATTGCCCAGTATTTTATCACAAGGCCCACACATTGTAAGGAAGGCTGAAAAATGTAGTGTTGTAGCTGCTTACATCATTCATTCTCCAAAATCTTCAGTTAGATTAATAACAAAGAAAAGTAGAATATAGATATGGCTTCAGAAACATCTGCCACAAAGGCTTATTTACCATTATGGATAGCATTAAAGATAACAGTATTTCTATTATTTATATCAGCTAACTAGAGTTAAAGTGAGCCAGAGACCATATAAATTAAAATTACATGTTCCAAAGTAAAACTGAATTAGATTCAAACCAAAAGTCCATTGTTTTAATAAAGCTTTCTTCTATAAGGGTGGAACCTACTTCACAAGTATAAAGGCTATGCACAATGCCTAGGTAGTATTAATTGCCCTGTAAGTTGTGAGTGCTATTATTGGCCAGCCAGTAGTATTTTCTGCATTTTAATATTGAGAAATTAAAAATGATTTTATCTAAATCATATCAAGGTGATATTATGGCCCTTCAGGTCAACAGAATTGCTTTAGCACCTTTTAGGTTTCTCTCATAGATGACAATGTTTATTCATCTTCTATCAATTCTGCATTTTCCATTTAAATTTAGAAAGATTAATGTCTAGAGCCCTGGCCAAGTCAAGATAATTTTGATCAGCTTGTGCCACTTATTCAGTACTATAACACCTGCTTTTATTTTTTTTATTGGAATATGCTCTTCTTACCATGATGATAATATGGGCAACGGTCAAGTCTATTATGAGCTTAATTGCTCTTGTGCCAAGATTTCATTCTTTGAACATAAGGAAAGCTCAAGTTTAAGCCACAAAACTTGATACATTTATGGATATTTTATTCTTATTATGAACAGAAGAAAACTAGTTTTGCATTCTATATTTGAAACTTGTCCAGTGGCTGGACATAATGATTACTATTACAATGACTCAAGTCATTGATCAGGTGTAGTGATGGAAATATCCTATGTATTTGTCTTTGGACCTGCTTAGAGTTTCTGGAAACTAATAATCTAATTGCTCATGTTGAGTGACAGAACAAATATTGAATATCTAAGTAGTCTAAGTCTTTGCTTGGTCATGGCTCTTTGATCCTTGGAGGACTGCTGGCTGGAAAGTTTATAGTACAACTCACTTTGCTGTGAAGAGGACAGCTTTAATTGAAACTTCTACAGAGGAAAGGAAAATAGAAAAGACATTCTAGTGTCTCTTTTCATTATCAGTAATGCCTGGGGCCAAAGTGGTGGCGGATGGCAATATTGAGCATGCCTTTTCCTCATCATGTAAAAGTTAAATATGAAATTATTTAAATTAGGGTCTGCATATCTGTATATAATAATACTCTGAAATCCCTTATAAGTGAAATAGATTTATATGGAAGTTAAGTGGCTTATTCACACATTGATTCTTTTAAAAGCACTGAGGAGGTACACTGAGAATATTGCCTGTCTGTTGCTTATTATTCCTGCTGCTGTGCAGTCTGCCCCCAAGTGGTAGAGAGCCTACGACTCCAAGAAATAACCTGTGGTCAGTCTAATGACTTATGGCTGCAATTGCTTGGCTGATTGATTTTTGTTGATATATATGTGCTAAACAATTTGAAAATATATCATATGTAATATGAATTTGCCTATTCAAATCATAACATGGTAATTATTCTTGAAAGTGTGGCCATACATTTAAACTCAACAAACTAAGTAAATAAACTTTAAGAATAACTATGACTATTTATGATATATATATATATATATATATATGTAATATATATTTTTGAAGGTTTATTTTAGATTCATTATATTTGTTCTCCTTCCCTACCTATCTTAAATCCCCACCTCTTGCCATTCTTGCTTATTCTGGAAGACATTTTTTCCTCTCGATTTCTGGCAGGTGTTAGCTGGCATTGTTGAGTTCTAATATTTCCATGAGATTCAGCACCCTTGCGGTTTTTAGGTTCGTAGGAGCTCTCTCTTTCTCTCTCTTGTCTAGTTTTAAAGCATGGCTAGCTGGCATTGTTGAGTTCTAATATTTCCATGAGATTCGGCACCCTTGCAGTTTTTAGGTTCTTAGGAGCTCTCTCTTTCTCTCTCTTGTCTAGTTTTAAAGCATGGCCTTTGGGGGCTGACAGTGATTGTGACAGATGGTAAAGGAGTAAGATTGCACTTTGCGCTGCTTCTGTCTTTGCCTCTTGATCTCTTTCCACTTTCTCAAGGCAAATTATAGATTTCCTTTTGCCTCTAGAGGGATGCAAATTACAGTTGCCAGTTAGATGGTTCTTTGTTTCTAACTGTTGGAAAAAATAACAAGGGCTATTATTTAATTAAATATTGTCATTATATTTATTGTTGGTGAATGGTACTGATTAGTATGTTAACCAGATACCTGACTGGACAAGAGAGGTGACTTGTTGAATTATGGGTCAAAAATATATATTTTTTTTTCTGAGTTTGAAGATAACTTCCCTCTAGTGGCCCCAAATGGTACTTTATTTACATATTATTATTATTTAAACCTTTTAAAAATACCTTTTCATTATCTTTTCTTAAACATTATCTGCTATGTGCAATTTACATATCACATATATTAATGGACATGGCTCGCAACTAGGAAATAACACCCTAAATTGTATAGAAATCTTATCAATATTAAAGGCATAATTTTAGTTATGAAAAGTAGGCAAATTCCCTTTCTGTGCATAATATTTCATATAGTAAGAAATTATCAAATAAGGAGAGATGAGGTTTTTATCTCTAGGTCACACATGTGAATATGAATAATTTATCTTTCAAGATGATGGAGTCATTCTTATAAGGTCAGAAAATCTGGAATTATTAAATGAAATGATGATTTAGTGCTTATGTTTGATTGTATTTGGCATGCTGTCCTCCAACTTGAAGAGGCATAACAGAGAGATGATCATATTTTAAAGTATTTCTGGGAAATTTTGCCTCAACACAGGGCATGGTGATAGGAGAGTCCAGTATAATCAAAGATTCTGGTTTTATTCTGAGAAGGCTCATCACTTCTGATTTGAAATAGTGTTTTTCCTCCCTCCTTCCTTTTTTTTCTTTCTTTTCTTTCTTTCTCTCTCTTCTCTCCACACCACTTTGTACTGAGGTTTGAACCCAGAGGCATTCTACCTCTGAGCTACACACACAGCCCTATGTTATTATTTTTTTTTGAAACATGATCTCAAGAAGTTGTGGAAGACCATGCTAAATTGCTGAAACTGTCTTGCAAACCTGCAGTCCTCATGTCTCAGCCTCCCAAATATTAGGATTACAAGCATGTGCCATTGCAGCCAGTGGGAAGAGGTGTTTAACTAACATAGTGCTTAAGAAATGTTTTTATTGGCAAAATTTTTCAATGATTTGAACAAACATGAAATTCTGTAGGCAAGATCAGAAGCAAATTTACAAAGAAATGATCAAGACTTCAACTGTAAGGAAATGAGGTGTTATAAGAGAGAAATGGAGTTGATTAAATAATACCTTTTATTGGTTAGATTGACTATATCTTAATTGACATATAATAATTATGGTTATTAATGGGGTATAAAGTGATATGCTGATAAATTTATACTTTATAAAATAATCAAAGAATAGTTATCATATCTGTTTCCTCAAAGATTTAACACTTTTTTTAGACATTTTAAATACTTCCCTTTAACTATCTTAAAGTTTATAATATGTTGCTATTCATCATAGTCAACTTTCTGTTCAATAGAACACCAGAACTTGTTCCTAATACCTAACTTTCACCCATTTAATAATGTCTCTCCTTTCTTTATCCACCTTTCTCCTCCAACCTTAGCTTCTCCCATCTCATTCCATCTCAACTTCTATGAGCTTAACTCTTTCAGATTTCACATACAAGCACAGTCATTTACTATTGCCTCTCTGTATAGATTGACTGTATCTTACACATATTCTGTAGGTGTCTTTAAACCTGAATATTATAGTCTCTGAGAAACTTATTATAAGATGGATATAATTATAGATATACAGGCATAATATATGCTATACATGATACATGTGTATACATTTATGTAACATGAGATATATATGCCATGCATATTTACAATTGCATTTATAAAGACAAGTATAATTAATTATATCAAATGATATTACAGCCCACTATGCATATCATGCCTGCTCATACCCACCTCCACCTATCCAGGATTTGAGGCTGCCCAAGATTATGGCCTTCATGCCCCAAGCCCATTGACCCTGCCTTGACAATGCCTCAGACTGTTGACTGTTCACACCAACTCTACTGAGTTGAAACTTTAGTGTATTTTGCCACTGTTGTCTCAAGCTCCTGATGAGATCAAATATAAAATCTGAGAAGCAACTTTATGGTAGTTTTTCCATTTAAATTTTTTCATATCTGCCTTCTTCCAAAACTACTGAAAGAAATAGTTTTTCTGTAGAAAATAGGCCATTTGATTGAGAAAATCCATGTTAAAACTTTGGCATCCCTTACTCATTCCACATAAATGCCTTTGAGTACTACTTATTTATGGAATTGAACCAATACCTGGTAAGTGTTTGTAATACCCACTAGTTTCCTAAATAGATGAGTTATGTTATTCTTTAGTCTATTTTTATAGATCAAACTCAAGTTTATAGAGTCCATAGTTTTAACACACACACACACACACACACACACACACACACACACACACACACACATTCTTTCTTTGAAAAGCTCTTGTGACAGACAGAAGTGTTGTTTGTAAGCTTGGAAATCTCTAGGTATTTTTGAGATGTGCCAAACAGCTTGAGATATTTTAAAATATTTTTGTTTGATAAAATCCCAAACATGGTTTTCCAAGTCCCTTTTTTTAGGTCAATTTTTATTGCCTTGTGTAATTTCAAGGAAATTTAACCCACATGTTGGTTTCTGTTACTGTATATTCAGATTGATTTATAGCACAGATGTAAGTATTTCCTTTGCCGCTAGTGTATGAACTGAGTAAGAGAAACTCACAATTCGCTCTCTGAAAAGTCTGCAGTGAGGCAAGATTAATGATGGTGGACTATACCCCTGTTGTAACCCCAACACATTCTTCATGATAAAAATCACAGGGGACTGTCTATCAGTGTCAGCCAAGGATGAGGTCCAGGTACTGTAATATACTGATGAATGTGTATCCCTAGCATGGCTTCGAAAGATGAAGCCTCAAGTGATGATTCTGTAGCACTATGGGACTGAAACACTTAAATGCTACTAAAGGTCTTTGCCAACTGTAATAAAAAAAACTGGATCTAAGAGAAATGATACTAGCAAAATAAAACTGATAACTATCAACATATTTCATCATTTTTTGTGGTCTAGAGTATAGAAGTGGACTGATTGTTCAGCAATTTTAAATGCAAATCATAATGCCATCATACTTTAAAGGGGCAGCAAAATATTTAAAACATAATTTTTAAGTCAGGATCTTTTCTACCTTGAAGATATTCTTAAAATTAAATATAAATAGAAAATATTCATCAAGACCCTTAGATTTACTGGGCGTGGTGGCACACCCATGCAATCTCAGAATTCAGGAGACTGATGGTTCACAGACAGCCTCAGCTACTTAGTGAGACCCTTTGCAACTCAGCGAGACCCTGTTTCAAAATAAAGGATAGAAAATAGGGCTAGGGGTACAGCTCAGGATAGCATGCCCCTTGGTTCCATCCTTAGTACCACACACAAAATAAAAGACCCTTAGGTTTAACCCATGTATCTCTTCAGAAGTAAGTGTTACTGTTCATGGAAAAGATACTATAGATGAGAACTGATCTTAGCAGGATGTCAGAGTAAATGTCCAGTAGAAGGTAATTAAAATGTAGTTATGATATAAGGGGGTAGATATAAAGAACTCTGTAAACAAGAGTGTTTAACAAGTAAGTTAGAAATGGCTTAGAATCATTGCTTGTGAGTGTAAACCAAAAGTCAGTTTTCACTACATAATAATGTTTGGTGCTGTACTAATGCCTAAGAGCATTCTTAAATGCTTTTTTTTTCTTAGGAACAGAGGAGAGAAGAAGAATCTGTTTGTGGGAGGGAGAAATCTCAATGATCGAAGAAGTCAAACAACTTCTTGACCTCTGAGAGCCACCTTAGCAGTTCTGGTTCAGGGTTTGGGGCAACATAACACCATCTTTATGAGTGTTACCTTATAGACTGTTAGTTAAACCAGGGCAGATGCACCTGGGGACGTGGCAACCTTGCCACACTTTGACTGGTCTGACATTTCCTTAGCAGTAACAAGCTGCTTCTGTCTGGTGCCATGGGGGCCCTTGGGCTTGATTTAGGAGTGCTGACATTGACTGCTTGTTATTTCATGTCTTAGAGCTGACAGGACACAACTGATGTCAGCAGAAAATTATTTGATAGCTCTACAGCTTGGGCAAAATATGACTGTACTGATGTCTATAACCTAATCATCAAAGTCTTGGAATTGGGGGCAGAAATCATTGAGAATAAAAGAACTCACATGGCTTATTGTTCTATACTCCTTTGTTTTTAATTTGGTTCACATATAGGTGAATTTTAACTTTCTATTTGACACATACTGGTAGTGCTTACTAAGCAACATGGCCATGTAACCCCAATAGTAGTCATGAGATAAGTATTATTCTTTAAAACTTCACTTAATAAAATATGTTATATTCTTGGAAGGTGATGGAATAGGTTCTCAAATGTAGACAATCCAATTTGAAAGCCTGGCCTTTCTCCTTGAGCTACATTTTTTTCTCCCATGGAACTGAAAGTTCCACATGGATGAAATATTTTCCGGAAGCCACGACTGTTTTTTCCTTTAGTTTTTATTCAAGAAAGGAGTTGTTCATTTTATTGATGGAAAGTAGTAATTAATGGCTTGCCTTATCTGACAAATACTGAATGAAAGTTGGAATTGTATCATGCTGGTAGTTTCTCTGGAGTGGGTATATATTTAATGGAATGATTCTGATCTTATTATGTGTTGTTTAAAAATACAACCCTTTCAATTTCCTGATTAACACGATCACTGGAAGATGATAGTCTAATTTCTCGTGTGTGTGTGTGTGTGTGTGTGTGTGTGTGTGTGTGTATGTATGTGTGTGTGTTTCAACCAAGTCACAAAGATCTAGGGGAATTCTGTTTCTCTAATTCTAGTTCAGTATATAGCAATTGAAAGCATTTAGTTGTGATTAAAACAGATTGAAGGAGATAATCCCTCTGAGAAGGCAGCTTCAAATAGCTTAGCATAGCTTCTTCAGGGATAAGAACTAACACAACACAAGCTAATTCCTGCAAAGTCTCCCTGGTGGTGCTGCAGACATATCCTTCATCTGCTGTTTTCCCTCCTTATTTGGTTCTTTTGAGTTCTTCCTTAACATGAATTCTATCTTTTTAAAAAATGCCTTTCTGCTTTTGTTTTTCAGGAGCCAACATTTGCCTTTTCCTTAAACTCCTACAGTGAAATATATTTCATATCACAAGGGAAAAGTGCAGGCTGCTCCCTATTTAGAGTTGAATGCTATTATAAAAGTTCATGGTTAAGTCATGGACACTTGGAAACTTTGATATAATTTACCATAGAAGCATTGGTCATATATGAGGTTTATATTTCCTGTCCAGCCCTACAAAGCCTGGTTAAGCAAGAGAATAGCTGAATATGCAAGGCCTTCTTCTTATAATAACAGATATATGAGAGTATTTCTAACCCATATTACATATATGTGTGTGTATATATATATATATATATATATATATATATATATAAGACTTTTTTTATAGAATACTCACAGAATAATTCCATACACAGTGTGTAATATTTAGGATCAGAGAGACAGAGAAATTTGTTCCTAATGGGAGTAATGTGCTTTAAATAGGAGAAAGAGAAAAAAGAGATAAATAATAAGGTATGGAGTAAGATTTCTTCATTTTTCCTTCCCCATTGCTATCCTCCATTATACAGTTTATAACCATGCCCTTCTGAAGGGGAATCTCACTTAAGAAAGGGATGATAATGCATACGGGGGCCCCATCTGTCAAAGACTAAAAAAGTCAAAGAAAATAAGGGTAAGGAAATGCCCAGTGACAACAAAGAAGCATAACTCCTTTACCCAAAATCTCTTGAGGAAAAGACAGTATAATACCCATTTCCCTGTGCATTACAGTGATATTTCTGAAAATATCCTGGAGAGCTATCCTTGTACTAAAAAAGTAAAAGACTAAAAATATTTCTATTACACCTACCCCATTCCCCTTCCCCAACACCCCTCTATTACCCACATTGCTCATCCCTATCAACATCGCCATGAGCCATTTCCTTGGCCATAACAGTAATGCAGTCAGGAGGCACTTGTAGCTGACTATGCATACCTCTTGAGTAATTAATGCTGCCACCGAAATTATCAGTAAACTTTAGGCCATGGTTTGAATTGAATTAATATTTCAACATAGAATGACATTTGCTGTGTAAATTTTTGCATGCTTAAGCAACACTGTACAATCTAATACCCTACAGGGTGTTACTAGCAAGCCAGAATATATTAACTGCCAGCATCTAACCAGATCTAAAGTTTGAATCCAGCTCTTATATCTGGATCACCTGCCAGCATTTCCGTCATGTTTCTCTCTACCTTTGAGATGCTATTATGTGGCGATTGATTTGCTGTTTAATTTATGATAATGAGAATGGGCTAGTATTAATAATAATGGCATATGTTAAAACTGTAACAGGGCACCTCAGTGCAATAAAGGAGATAGATATAGAGTTTAAAACCTTTTAACATTGCATTGCCCCTGTTAATGTTTCACAGCGCTTTATATTCTGAAGCAAAAGAGAGAAAGAGAGAGGCATAAAAATAGCATGTAAAGTGTTATTCCCACATGCTGTTCTTGGTCTTGGCATGCCTGTTTTCTCCACATTTTCCAAAAATGACAAGAATGCATCCCATCTGATACATCCTGTGAAAATTTTAAAAGCATATTTGAAAACACAAAATACTGTTTTCATAAACTGCTGAAATCTGTGATAGTTTGGCAGTAATCACAGGAACAATGGCGGAACTCAACTTTTTATTTTTTTCTTCCCTTGTTTTCTACTGTCAAACCCACTGAATTCTCTTGTGCTCTATTGCTTTCTGATGTGTTGATCCAAGCCTCCTGAAAACACACATGCTGGTGCCTAAACAGAGCTTAGCAGTTGGATTTTCCCTTTTAGTAAATGATCTAATATTGATATTGATGTTGTCTTGCTTTTAAGGGTAAAAATAAATAGTCTAAACTTAATTGAGCATTTTGCAAACCAGAAAAAAAAAAGCTTTTAGGAAAAGCAGGAATGATGAAATGAGGAATACCAGATGTACAATTTTCTAAAATGATACATGTGGATAAAATTCTGTTGATGTTAGAATAGGTAAAGCTATTTTTTGTCTATTTCTTTTTGTACTCTCCTTATATTCTATGGGTATTTGAGATCTACTCTTTACTTGCACGGTACAACAGAACTAATGCTCTTGATTCATGTCCAGACAGATGGAATAATACCTTATCTCTTTTTATCACAGTGTTCCTTTACACTGAATGATCCTGTATCACTTATGAATATTTCTGGATGCTTTTGACCAATAAGTACAGTAAAAAAAAAAAAAAAAAAGCATTTCAAATAGAAAAAGGGCAATGTTGTAAATTGGATTTACCATGACTTCTTTAGGCATTTTTAACTTAATCTGATTCTCTTCTGTCTTATGCCTCTTATGAGTTTCATACTTTCCTCAATGCTAAAGATAAGTGTTTTCACTCAATTCATATAGTCTGTCTAAGACATTAGAGATGACATGCTTTGTTGATAGACACTGATAGTGTCAATCAGTTTGTGACCTTTCTCCATGTTTAGTGTCATATGAAGGTGGGACCAGTAACAGAAGGAATGCCACTCACATGTGCACACATACTCTACATAATATTTTGTTCAGTCCTCATAGCAATTAAGCTTGGAGTAGGAAGAAAAGATGCTTAGAGATGATGGAATCTCAATGAGGCCAAAGACTGTGAACTTTAGCCCAAACTCGAAAAAATTAGTACCTTTTCTATTTCTGCAAATTATTTTAACATATCAATAAACATTAATTCTTGATTTGATGTCTATACTGTGTCGGAAAATTACGTAGAACTTGGCATGCTTTATGTCTAGTCACTCGTGATCACATTGTTGACAGTGAGTGGCAGTTGTGTGTGAGCTTGTGTGTGTGGTAAGGAAACCTATGTAGGAGAATGAATAGAATTGATAATCACAATATGTGCTTAGTGTTTCCCAAAGTAGAGTTTGGAGTAGAGGAGTTATGCTAGGGAGTGAAGAATGACAATTCCAGCAGCGAGTCATACAACATCTTGAATGGAAGCCAAAATAATATGGACTTTGATCACATATTGTACACTTTATTTTTCACGGAGGCATATTGTCTTGTTCCTTTTCAGCAACATTCTTTGTTTACTCCATAAAGTATTAGTGTTTTAAGTATGAACAGTTCTAAATTTTCATGAGAAATAAAAAAACTAGGTAAAAGTGTTTCTCAGTATTTAGTTTACCCAATTCATCCATTTTTAAGGAAAAGGTAAATCATAGAGTATCCCATGTGATATAGACTATCATTTAGTGAGAAAGTTAACTTTTTATTCCATCATTTGAAGGTTTGCTGTTGAATCTGACAAGAAAAGAGCCCCAGGGCATCAGAAATACACATTCTCTAATCTAGATTTTCAAACGTTCACTTGTCAATTTAGGATATGACAGAAAAATATTAAGCCCATTAATATGGTAATTATGTAGCATGTTTCTTTTGTTTCTCACACCCTAAATTGATTGCTACAAAAACAGGACTCAAAATATAAACTTGTATATTTAGTAAAAGTGCCAGTGTCTGTGTCTGAATTCATAAGTGCCACGGTAGGAACCAGGCAATTGCTGTTTACAGCCTGGTGCCTTAGAGAGACGATTTAATGAGGAGATGTGATGCCTTTTACAGTTTATTTTTGATGACATTTTGAGGACACTTGCAGTTGGGTAGACTGCAGAACAATAAAGCTGGGTATTTTCTTATATGTGGTTTATGTGCCCCTGAGTATTGTTTCAGATTTTGCCAGTAATCAAATTTCTACTTGTTAGTCAAAAATACAAAAACAGAACAAAGCAAAAATAAGCAAAACACATTTACCAAGTAAATTTATGGTATTTAAGATGAAGGAAAAATAATCCTAATCACCAGATATCTGTTTTTATTTTTTCCCTGAGATTTCAGGAACTATTATATGTATTAGTTATTCAGGTGAAATAAAAATTACTACTGCTTGGCTGTTTTTTTATTTATTTATTTTTTGGTTACACATGAAACTGGCCTAAATTCATCATGTTTGTTAACTGTTTTAAAAAATTGTGAAATGGCTTGGGACAATTCAACAAGAGAATTAAATTGGCATTGGTATTCAGACAAAAAGTCTCCTGACGTATATTTTACTCAGAGATGAGTTTTTAGATTTTTTTGTCTAACACTTATAAAAAAAATAGAAATCAGTTGGCATGATTAGTTTTGCTTTTATTTCCATTTGAAGTTTTTATGAATAGCATCTAGTTATGGAAATAACAGAGATATGGCACAAAGGGATGATAGAAGATGGGCCAGCTTTGTCTGTCTGGCCAGTGAATGTTAGTGTGGCTTCATGAGCTGCATAACTGGCACTCTCTTATCTGGGGACCTTTCTGGAGATGCTGATATGGAGTTCGTGGTTCAGAATTCTGAAATTAAACTCTGTGGCCTTGAGTACAACCCCATGAAATCCTGGTATTGTTATATAAGCTTACTAGGTCTTAATTGTAAACTGATCCATTTCTATTTACATCTTCTTGAGGTATCATAATGATAAAAAGAGATAATGCTTGTAAATACCTTATCTCTCCGGTAAAATTAATAATCACTATTATGTTATTGTTAATATTAGCATTAGTGTGGTTTTATTATTTGAAATGCTGAAATACAAGAGGGTCTGAACACAAACCCATCCAGGTCAGAGAAACCTGACTATGCTTACTCACTTTCATCAGGAAATGTATGTCTGGTGATTCTCTCTTCCCTCCTTGTGCTTGACCTTGGGTACTATCTTCTAAAATCTTGCTCCTGCTCTCCTCTTTTTCTTACTCAGTACAGAAACCTCTTTTTCCCTATAAAGAATTATTTGACAAGACACAGTGCATGTGATTATGGTTATGCTAGCTTAAGCCAGTTTATTATAATGGATTCCATTGAGGCTTGGTTATATTCCAGGTTCAGCCATTTTATTAACTGTGAAGAGGTTATAGCTTTAGATCTGTTGATTCAATCACACATTCTTAAGACAGTGTCCCAGACACCTTAATTAAACCTGGCTGTTCCTAAATTTCCTCATCCCTTTCTCCCACTATGTTTATAATTTTACTCTTAGAAGGGACACTTTCTGCTTGTATGTAATTGAAATGAGAAGGTAACCTAGATTGTAGTTTTATTAGATTGATCACTATGAAGAGATTCAACTGTAGAAGCCTTTGCAGAAAAAAAATCTGTATGAATAAACACTATACTCGCATGTTTGTTACAAATCAATGATATGAGTTTCAGTGCACTTGTTTATGAAGAGAGATGTTGTTGGGATTGTAATAAAAAGTCAGATCTATTGCCCACATGACTTTGAGAAGAAACCTGAAGTGAATTTTATCTCATGTGTTCTCAATCCACCACCCTCTATGCCTAAACATAAAGGGACATGTTTCCACTATTTTATCGGATCTATCTGCTGTCAAATGTGCAATTCAATACAAAGACTATTTTGCGTTACTATTTACTTGTTTCAAAAATGAAGAACATCACATATTTGCTTTTTTTAACCCATAGTAATTACCCATAGCTTGGGGAAAAGTAGGCATTTTTCAGAAGTAAAATGTGCTGTTTGGGCTAAATTTCTTCTGCCATGGGAATGGAAAGGGAAGAAATCCAGTATAGGGAGAAGAACCAGCAGACTTTCATAATTAGAATGTTGCCTCTAATCTTTATATTGATAGATCCATCCAGATTTTAAATGCATTAAAGCAGACTCTATCACCCCTTCCTCCACCCACACCTGTGTTAAGGTGAATGATCCTAATAACAATTATAGGGATTTCCCCCCTAATGTACAGATGAACTCAGCCACTTTGCAGGAATGAGAGATTTATTTGATCAGTAGAAAGTGATTACTTCAAAACATTTTGTTGTCTTACATTCTTTGAGGATCAAAGGGTGAAAGAAAGGGGCCTGGAGGCCTTGGGAAGATAGAGGCAGAAGAGAAAGGAGAGACAACAGAAACACTTTAATTGAATTATTCTATTTTGGGTACTGATGACTAAGGACAGCATAGAAGCTGATGAGCATTTCGGTCGATGTTTTTTTTGTGCCTGTCTCAAACTGTTGACTCTTGGCTTTGGGCACAATTTTTTTATCTTCATATATTCCAATCTATTAAATATCAGCTATGTTTTCTAGGATTGCAGAATAATTATTCTTAACTCAGGACAAGATAAAGCATTCACTGCTTTCATTCATTTCTATATCATCTATATACCTCTTACCTTCTCTTCCTTCATTTACCAACATACATAGGCTCCTCTAAAGCTTTGGAATATTTATTCCTATACCACGGGCTCCCTGGCAGAAGAAGAGGCAGTAGACCTTTGGTAGTGCTCACAGGAGTGACAGGAACTTTTAAGCTTGAAGCAGAAAAAATGACACAAGCCATTTTTCAGGAATTGTCTTTTGATGGTATGTTCCTAGTGAGACACAAACCTGCAGCTAAGGTGGCAATTATTAGGTCCTATAACTCAGGTTAACTCATAGTCCCCAAATCTCTACACAGCCCATAAAAGAATTCCCTGTTGGATCCTATGAGCAAGACACATAGCTATTTTGTAAGGTTATCTATTTCATTACATTTGACATTTTCAAGTCTATGGCAATAGGTGAGAAAGGTGAACTTTCACAAAGATAAGGATCACACAAACAAAAAGAACTATAGTTTGAGGTGATAATTTAGTGATCTCTTCAAAGGTTAGTTATTTATGTATATGTAAAATCACTTGCTTTTGCTTTTGACTACAGCAGATACCTTTACATTTGGAAAAGTTATATATGAAGAGGACAAGAAATGTCTGTCTCTGTGTGTGTGTGTGTTTGTGTTTGTGTGTGTGTGTGTATATATATATATATATATATATATATATATATAATTCTATATTTACAAAGTTATAGATATAATTATGTTCTATGCCATTTCATTTAGTTATAAAACTAATATGTTAAATCTGGTCCTGAGTGTTATATATAAACATTTTGCACCCCTATTAACTCACTTAGATTGGCTTCTTTACTACATACCCCAAACTGACCCATAATTGATGTCTCCTATGTGAATCTACATATAACTATAAATATAATAGATCCTTTTTATCCATAATTTCACTTTCTTCAGTTACCTGAGGTCAAACTCAGCTCTGAAATTATTGTTTTTGACACTTATATAAATTTATTTATAAGTTTATTGTCATAATTGTTCTATTTATTAATATTTATCTTTTATTTTGCTTGTCACCTCTTACTCTGCCAAATTTATAAATTAAAATGTGATATATATATATATATATATATATATATATATATGTTGTATAGGAAAACATAGTATACCAGATGTATACTAGATGCATAATAGATTGCTATTGTACCATTTGTGTATTCAGCCATCCAGTAGTGGGGGTCTTGAAACATGTGCCCTGAAGATAAGAAAAATATATCTCTCAATTACTGAGTGTTCTACATAAAGTATGTAAGTGGTAGGGCGTTCAAATTCAGAGTAGAGAGCAAGAAGAACTAAATGAGGAAAATAAATGACAAGCATTTATTGAATAAAAACTGAGCCTACCCATACTTTAGACAAAACCTTGACTCTCAAGTGCAAGCATCACAATAGAGATAGAGATGCATGAGAGATGTGTCTTTCATAATAGAGAGACACATACACTGAAGATACATAATGTATTTCAGTAGGAGCCATCTCATATTTAGCTAATGATGTCTTTATGGTTTTATGGGGAAAAGCTTTATAATCTAAAAATGTGGAAGTTAGAACAACTGAGGTTATATATGCAAGGCACTCTAAGTGCTAAAGTGAAGCAGTATTTAGAGTCTGCTAAGAGTAGGACTAGATATAAAGCATGATGTTTCCGTAATTCTTCCTGCCATAGTCAAGAATAGCCATATAGTGATGGCTTTTGAGATAAGATCATGAGTTGAATAAAAATAGGGTTGGTGAAGAAAAAGAAGTGGGCAGATAAAGCTGAACACTTGGATGAATGCAGAATTTTTAAATGAGCTCCACAGTCTTTGAACAGATAGGCAGTCTTTCAGAGCATTTGTACAAAGTGTGGCATTATGGTAAGTGAGACTGAGAAGAGACAGAGTGACAAGGATGTCTTGCATAAGGTCCCCAAATGAGAGATATTATCCCCCAAGGGGCAATGGAAGACAAACAGACAAAAGAACACAAGTTTGTTGACTCCATCCTTCTGTTTATTCACTCTGAAAAGGTAGAGAAATTGGGGGGGAGTGGATGCTGAGTGATATTTTCTAGTGAAAATGGGGCAGTAAGTCAAGTAAGGTTGGAAACTCCTGATATTTTTTTTTTCCTATGGACAATAGGAGATTAAGAGAGACTTGCTCATCAGCTAGATTATTTTGTATCTCTATCTTTTTTCTACTTTCTTTTTCTCCCCTCCTCTTATTTTTATCTATCCTCTTCTGTTTTTGTCTTTTTATTTTATTTGGAAGACAGTCTTTCCATTAGAAATATTGCAGATGGACTAGGATTGGGGAGTACTGTTGGCATGATGAACAATGAGAAAATTTAGCAGTATTTCATGAGAAATTTAATGAAGAACTGCCATAAAAAGTTGCTGATGCTGGGCGTGGTGGCGCACACTTGTAATCCCAGCATTTGGGAGGCTGAGACCTGGAGGATTGTGGTTTGCAGACAGCCTCAGCTACTTAGTGAGGCCCTCTACAACTCAGTGAGATCCAGTTTCAAAATAAAGAATAAAAAATGGGGCAGGGGGTGTATCTTGGAGGTCAAATGCCCTTAAGTTCCATCCCCAGACCCTAAAACAAAAAAAGTTGCTGATAACCCAGGAGCAGTGACACATGGCTGTAACCTCAGTACTTGGCAGACTGAGACAGGTGAACTACAAGTTCAAGGCCAGCCTCAGCCACTTAGCAAGACCCTGTTTCAAAATAATAAAAATTATTAAAGACCTAGGAGTACAGTTTGGAGGTAAAATGCCCCTTGGTTCAAATTCTATTTCTTAAGTTGTTGAAAGAAAAAAAAAAAGGAGCTCTCTTTACAATTTTGGATAGCAAAGACAGCGAAAAATATATTCTTTACCTTTCAAAACATAGTTTATTATTCTCATGACTATTACATCATAGGTAATCTATGAAAGTTTAGTGTTTGAAAAAAAAAAGTCATAGTGAACAAACACACACTTTCTATTTTGCAATTCTTTCACCAAAGTCAAAAATAAAACATGTGGGAGAGGTTGTGAGGGAAAACAGGATAAAGTTCCTTTTTTGTTTTGCTAATCCATTCTGTCTCCAAGATGAAGTGATGTCTACATACAAGGAATACTTGGAAATACAAGTTCTAAAATAAGGGAGAGGCGAGATAGTCTCATGGTGTTTCATCACAGTGTGGTGTGGGATAAATTAACTTAGGAAGAAGTGAATTGTTCACATTCTAAATGAGCATCAGCAACTTATAACCATTAGAATGTCAATTGATATTGCCAAAGATACACTGCACAGAAATAAATTTGGAGACTTTGTTTTAATCACACAAGAACAGTTCGCCTTTTCCATGCATTTGGCAGGCACAGTAGTCAGAAGGTACATGGCTTTCTTCGTTGGAAGGAAAATTTTCTCTAAGAAAAATAATATCTGTTCTCCAAGGTTGGCCTCAAGAATTTTAAGCTAGGAAAGAAGCAGCCAATTCTGTTCATAGTTATAACCAAAAGGCAAAATAGTTTATTTTGCAATTTTATGCTGAACATGTTACCTGAACATGGATTTATACTATTTTTGAAAAAAATTAAGTTAGAATTATATATTAATTATGCATTAGACATATTATTTTATTTGAACCTAATAATCCACAAATTGGAAAAACCTGCCCATATAAAATATTGCTTTAGGCTCAAATAAAATATTAAATAGTAACACTACAAAGCTAATTGATTATGTGATCATATAATCAATAATCTTAGTGCTGAATTCATTTCTTTTAGGAATAAATTGCAAAAATTGGGAAGATATATTTTTAATTATCTTTCAGTATAAAATTCTATAGTCATTTTAATGTTTATATAATCAAGAAAAGGTGTTTATCCCAAAGTGTTTTATTAGTGAAGCTTCTTTATAATTGGCAGAAACTCTTAAACATGGCTCCACCAATCAACACAATCAAGTTTGGCGCATATAAAATAATAAAACTCTAGATATCAGTTGATGTTTAATTCTAGCATAGAGTCCTTAAAACTTTCCACTGGACTTTCATATTTCCAATAAAGAGCCATGGTCAGTAATAATATGTTTGAGTAAAATAAAGGTAAATTTTAAAAAACAAGCATCAGAGTAGGGGCACCAAAGACCTATTGTTAATGTTCAAAGAAACTAGAGCTTACATTTTATTTTAGTCAGGGAGATTAAGACAAAAGTATGAATAAAGTATTTTCTTTTAACTTTTCCACATTGAGTTTCTTCTATTTTTCTTTATTTTGGATATTGTTATGGAACTTGTGCTTTGTTTATCAGATAACAGCTGCTCTCCCTTGTTTAGACCCCTACATCTGGTTGCCCTGGAGTTGTTCATGAGAACTCAGACAGGATGGCCATGACCTCACTGGAGAATGGCTGAGAAGGGAGCAGATGCGTGCCATGAAGACTAACCTCATGGTTTTCTGACAAATGACTCCAAAGATATAATGCAGAAAGCAAAACATGCAAACATGGTTGAGGCAGAATTATGAAACAATGCTGTGGCAATTATTTTTAAGTAATTTATTATACCTTAAAAATAAAAAGAGACTAAGAACAGACAAACGTCTTTAGGAAACCACAGATAGCAGCTATGGAATTAAAATATTGATTTGAGCATGCGTCAGTTTATCAAATATCTGCAGTCACAGATATTCAGCATTTTCAAAGGTAATAATATATTTAGGTGGAAGTCAAGAAAATTACTAGAGTTAGTTACTTGATACAAACCAAGCAATGCCATTTTTTTCTGTTACTTTCCTATTGAATAATTGTTTAAATAACTGATTTACATTGAATAAATAAGGCTAAATAATAAAACTAGTGTATTGACAAGATTAATAATTTGAGGAATTACATATATAATAATAGAAACATCTGTAGAAGTGAGTTCCTGTAACTATCCCACAATTCTTGTTTGGTTTTCCACATTCAATAGCTATCCAGATAGAATAACAGACACTTTCAAATAAGGAACAGTTCTTTAAATTGCCCCGTTAATCACTTAATAACTTATAATATATCTACATTTTTCTTGTGTGAAAAGAGAGAAAACTTCTCTTTCATTTATTCTTTAGAAAAAAGTATAAAAAAACAACAAACCACACTTAAAACACACATCTATATCTTATTGATGCATCAGAACTACACATCCTAGTGAGGTTCAGAGTTACACAAACACACACAGAGATCTTGGTGCCGGAGTCCAACCCCACTAACTGCCTCTCCTCACACATCACAGTAATATTGGTAGTATACTTTCATGCATGGACATAGCATCATTTAAACTGTTCCTTCATCAAATCTTTCTTTTCCTCTCTCTACCTTGCTATCTCTAGCCCCTTCCACTCTTACTGATCACTACTCAATCGTCTAAAGTCACCTTTGTTTCCTATTTTCTAACTTCCACATTCAAGAGGAAACATTTTGACCCTTCACTGTCTGAGATTGGATGATCTTATTTTAGGTGATATTCTGTAGTTCTAAACATTTTTCTGTAAATGAAATAATTTTGCTTTTTTTTCATCACATTTTATATCTATTCATCTGTTGGCAGATACCTAGTTTAGTTCCATAATTTGACTATTATAAATTGTACTGCTATAAACCTGAATATACATGTTTCACTATAGTTTCTTACTTTTTTTTGTTGGAAAGAGTGTTGTAGCTGGGTCATCAGGTGGTTTCACTCCTAGTATTGTGAGGAACCTCCATACTGATCTCCATATGTTTATATTAATTTGCAGTCCTACCAATAGTGTATAAGTGTTCCTATTTTCCCACATCCCCACTAGCACTTATTGCTTGTATTCTTTTTTTTTTTTTTGGTGATACTGGGGTTCCTGGAAACCCTTCTACCTCTGGGCTACACTCCAAGACCTATTTTATATTTTTATTTGGAAACAGGGTCTCTTAAGCCAGCGCGGCTGGCTTCTAACCTGCGCGAACCTCCTGTCTCTGCCTCCCAAGCGCAGGGATTACAAGCGTGCACCACCACGCATGGCGCTATTGCTTGTATTCTTGATGATTATCATTCTATCTGGAGTTAGATAAAATCTCAGTGTAGCTTTGATTTACATTTCCCTGATTGATAATGATGTTGAGCATTTAAAAAAATATATTTATTGGCCAATTGTAAACCTAAGTGAAATCCATATTGTGAAAGTAGCCATATTTGGGATCAGGTTAGAATTAGAAGTAATCCATAGTTAGCCTGGTAATTGTCGACTGTGATTAAGTGAGCAAGGAGAGGGATAATGAGTACATGCATCAATTTTTAGTTAAATTAGCTATAGAGATAATTTCAACTGAAAAGATACTAAACTTCTGAAACAATAAAATGTTAAGAGCTTGAAATTATTTTTCACTGGCTTCACTTGGAACATGTGTTAAGTATTTGAATTTCAAAAATAGAAATCAGTCACTATTTTGTTGATGCACCCAATAGAAAATCTTACTGAAACTTGTATCTGGGGACATTAGTGTGCAATAAGTGACCTTGGCTATGATAGCATCAAAGTAACCAATAAAAGTGAAAGAAGAACAATTCCTCATTTTTCTTGAATCTTTAGGCAGCCTTTAAAAATCTGCATCATTTTTAGATCTACTAAAAGAAACCATTATTATCATGGCCTTTTCATGGCACTAAAACATATATTTATAGGAAATGATGACCTTCACATGAATTATTGGCTTCAAGCATCAAAATATATATTAAAAAAGGAGTTGGAGAGGCAAGAAAACAATATGCAAACATTTTATAGGCATTTTTCTTTCTTTTTTCTACTTCAGTGCATTTATTTGAAAACTGCTTATTTGCCTGAATTTGCCCTGCTAGAAAAATTTTTATACCAGACAGCTACTTTTTATTGTTGCTGCACATCATGAATAACAGCTTTATTTGATGGCAAATGAGATGCCCCAACTTGCGAGCTTTCTATAAACATATCTGAATTGTTCAATTTCCTTCACATTGTATAATTTCCACCCTGGCCCTTTGCCTGCTGATATTCAGATAAAGATTTCATTCAATTCATTTTCTAAACTGCCCTGTGTTTCTTGCTATCATAAGTGGTAAGATTGCCCAATTCATAGGAGATATAATACAAGTGTTGTACAGGTTTTTATCAGATATTTCTAAAATCATTTCTTTGTAATGACTGGTAATGAGAATAATAAGAGAATGCTTCCAGTTGCCTTTCCTAACACGAGTGGGGTTATTAGCAAGAATTAGTAATATGACTGTCTAAAGTCCCTTTTATGAAGAAAATATCTAAATGGATTATTTTGTTTCCTTTTCTTTCATGCCCTTTAACATGGATTTGGGAATTATGATTGCTGATTGATTCTAATCGACTTGGTCATTTCTTTCTCAATTAGGTAAGTGATTATGATTCTTTGATATTCTTACAAGTCTATGGTAGTACCTTAAATCATAACTCACTGGCAATTTATGTTCTTGAGCGCTTCGGCAAAATATGGTAAAAAGTGGAGATAAGAGAACAAATCACCATGTTCATAAACACATGGAATGTCTTTTTCATTAATTGACATAGAACATGGCCTGAGTATACACAGTTCAAGTTGCTTCTGTTCATAGGGTGTTTAAATCTAGTTTAAGTCCTTTTTTGTGGCTAGCTTTTGTTTATAAACAAGTTGCATCATGTCATATCATGTCTATCAGAAAGTTGCAGGTCATACCATCCCACTAAATAATCAAGATACTATTTATTTAGTTATCAGAATGCATACTATATGGTGGCTAGTGGCAATTTGGTGCACAATTAGTAGATAACAATTTTGGTGAGCCCAAAGATACCTAAGCTGAGAAAAATAATGAAGCTTTAGATCCTACGGTATTATAACCTATAGATCTAAGATAGCAATCTATAGTCTATGGGCCGAATTTGTCCAACTGCAAGTTATATAATACTTTTTTTATACTTTTCAATGCATGACAAAAAATCCAACAAAATAATATTTTATAACATGTGAAAAATTTTTGAAATTTAAATTTAGTCATCCAAAAATAAAGTTTTGTTGGGACACAGCCATGCTAATGACATAGTGTCTATGATTGCTTTCATGCTGTAAACATAAAATCCATGAATCCCAAAATAGTTATATTCTGGCCTTTAGAATTACAAGTATGCTGATCTTACACTTTGAGCACCAGCATGCCAGAGGTTATTTCTCAATCCTCTTACTTACAGTATACTGGTAAAAACATTACTGAAATTATTATACTTTGGCCTTTTCTTCAATCACAAGGGAATCTACCATAATTAAAATTACCAGATCAGGCCAAGGAGCAGAGAAAATCTTGACTAAATTTAAATTTTCTTGAATATCTCTTTACATAGTTTTATTTCTTATGCCTTTTAAGCCCTACAACATTCATCCCATTAAGTCTAATTTATTTTACTTCTGGCCAGTCTTTGAGCTTGACCACAGACATTCAAAGTCCAGTAGCTGATGGAAACTGGGGAAGTGGCATTTCGTGGCTGGAGAAGAAGTAATATATTATGTAATAAAAAGTAATTTCCTCAAACTTTTAAATAGTTCTCAAGGCTCTTTGTCACCTAAAAGATATTAACATCCTATAAATACGGGCTCTTCTAAATTACATACGACAGTTTATGAAAGTGTGATATTGATCATTGGCTTTGAGCTTAGTACCTGAAACAACAAAAGTAAGGAAGGCTGTGTGTTGTAAAATCAATTTTTCCAGAATATTTCAGGGGCAATGTGGAATATAATTGGTTTTATGAATATTCTAATTAAAAAGTCTTTAAGAATTATAAATACATCTTCTAGGTTTCCTTGCATTTTTCAGAAATTGATGCACTTGTAGTTTGAGACAGAAAAAAGAAAAAAAGAAGCATATTTGTGGAATATTGCAAGAGAGAACAATGTAGAAATTGCTGGATATTAAGAATATGCATTATCTTCCAGGTTTAGGCCACTGGGAAATAAAGCTTCTGTGTGTGTATTTGATATATAATGACAGGCACAAAGAAATAGGCAAACACTATGGATCTTCTAGCATGGTGCAATTATACAGTATGTTTTCTAACCCTTCTCATGAAAATTTGACATTACTGTACCTCAGATAGAAGCAGCAGGATTCACCAGGGAAAGAACATCTGGATACTTTATTAGGTTTTATGTTTTACATAAGGAGACCATGTTTTCCATTGTCAGTGTGTAAAAGAAAATGAAAGCTCTGGGCATCATTAAAGTCTCGAAAGGGTAGGATGTGTTAGCTCTGTTCTCTCAACACCTGGATTGAAAGCGTAGTGTGAGGTCACTGTAAAACAAAAACAGACTGTATGCTCTGGCTAGAATTTTAAGAGTTGATTAAAAAATAGTCCATAATTATTGCAGAGAGAATTATTCCTTTGTAGCTAGACAGGTAATATATGGACTTATACTTAGGTGTGAAGCTGAATGTGTTTTTTATAACAGCGCACGTGCATATCTGTTTTGCTGCACCCTAAGGTTCTCTGGGAGGCTCCTTGGTGTTAAAGAGCTAGAAGAATCTACCTGTTCTTTGGTACTAAAGAACTAGAAGAATCTCTTTGGGGTTAAAAACCATGCTGGGCATGGTAGCACACGCTTGTAATCCCCACGCTTGGGAGGCAGAGACAGGTTCAGAGCCAGCCATGCCGGCTTAAGAGACCCTGTTTGCAAAAAAAAAAAAAAAAAAAAAAAAAAAAAAAAAAAAAAAAAAAAAGTATAAAAATAGGTCTGGGAGTGTAAGAGTGTAACCTGGAGGTAGAAGGGTTTCCAGGAACCCCAGTAACACCAAAAAAAAAAAAAAAAGAAAGAAAGAAAAAGAAAGAAAGAAAGAAAGAAAGAAAGAAAGAAAGAACCCTAACAGTTTCATACTCTTGATATAACTTTTACCCTAGCCTTACATTTGCTTTCTTTTGTTGATTCTTTATTTTTGTTGAACCCCATACACAAAACCCCATACCAAAACTTATACACATATTTCTTGATGGTGCAGTCACTTATGTTTTTCTTTGTGTACTTATGTTGAGGATAACTTTACAAAATTTATTGGTGTATTATACAAGTCCTACCTTTAAAGTACTGTATTAGTTTGCTGATACAATAGTTCAGGTCTTTTTTTGTGTTTGTGTGGTACTGAGGATGGAAACCAGGGTCATTGCACCTCCAAGGTACACCCCCAATCCTATTTTTTAATATTTATTTATTTATTTATTTATTTATTTATTTATTTATGTTTTTGTGGTACTGGGGAGGGAACCCAGGGGCATTCTACCTCTGAGCTACACCCCTGGTCCTATGTTTTAGTCTTTTTAAATTTTTGAAACAGGGTCTCACTAAGTTGCAAAGGGTCTCAATAAGTAGCTGAGGCTGTCCAGGAACCAGGATCCTCAGGTTTCCACCTTCAGAGTGCTGGGATTATACAGATGTGCCACCACGCCCAGCTCTGTAGTGCATATCTTGATAGAAATTTATTTTTTCATCGTTTTGGAGGGTAAAATTCTGAGATGGGAGTCCTAGGCTAGTTGGTTTCTTATCAGGGCTCTTTTCTTGGCTAGTAGGTGAATTCTTATCTGTATGTGCTCAAGTTGCAGAGAGAGAGAGAGAGAGAGAGAGAGAGAGAGAGAGAGAGAGAGAGAGAGAAAGAGAAGAGAAAGAAACAAGTGTGTATGTGTGGGTCCTCCTCATATCATAATGTCATATTCCTATTTGAATGGGAGCCTCACTACAGTGATTTTGTTTAACTATGATTATCTCCTGAACATCCTATCTACAGATACAGTTACATTGGAGGTTAGAGAATTAAAACAAAAATTTTAAAATATCACAGTTCAATCCATAACATGTATTTTTGACACAAATTGATTTTTCCAAGTACCATAAAGTACTGTAAGGTCACCTGTGTCATATTTTTATGGATATTTTCTCCATCATATATTTATATGAAATCTAATAAATTGCACAATATATTTCAAGTGTTCGAAAACATTTTATGTACTAACTATAGTCTGTTAATATCATTAAACCTTATACATTAGCTTAAAGTCTGAGTCCATTAATGAATATTTAGATTTATTTATTTTTTTCACAGCACTAAGGTACCCAGCTCTATAGGGGGTAAATGTGGCCCTGGGATGTAAGGAACAACCTGAACACATTCTACTCCTTAGGAATTCTAGTTGGCAAGAAAGAAAATTTCACAGTGTTTAACAAAATTTGCTATTGAAAAATAATGAAACAGTGCCTATAGTCATACTTAAAGTAGAAAATGTTTAATAGTGGTAGTATCCAATCATGTGATTAAGTTTGACAGTTTAAGTAGAAAGTAAATGAACACTAGAGCGAGCAAACGTGTGCGTGAATAAGGACTTTTATCTCTGTAGCTGTAAACAGTGCTGGGTAAAGTAAGGAAAATGAAATGTTTTCAGGTGTGTGTGTGTGTGTGTGTGTGTGTGTGTGTGTGTGTATGTTTGTGTGTTAGTTTTTGTGGTACTGGGAATGTATACCAAGCCCTTTTTTAAATTTTTTGGTTTTGATACAGAATCTTACCAGGTTTCTGAGAGTCTCCCTAAGTTGCTGAGGCTGACCTGGAACATGTGAATCTCCTGTTTTAGCTTCCCAAGAACTTCAATAACAGGCCTATGCTACCACACCTGGCTCCATTTTGTTTTTTATTGAACTCCTTTGATGTGTGAGGTACCGGGCATATATGAAATATTGTAGAGTGGTAAAGAAGATTAAAAATCTATATTCTTGAGCTGACTTTGTAAGGTAAGAGAATGCTTAATTAGCAGGTAGTTGATCAAGTGCTTTAGATGCAGAGAAATATATAAATGACCTTGATAGATCAGAATGGGAAATGAAAAATAATGACTCTCCTCATCAGGATACTGTTAGGTGGTACAGTCTTTGGCACATGCTTAGGCCCAGAGAGCAGAGCCTGTATGGTTGTGATAGATCCCATTACAAAGGAAGTCTGGGGAAGTTCTCTAGTCTCCTTCTACCAGATGAGAATACTGAAAGACATTATCTATGAAACAACAGAGGAAATTCAGTATCTTTCAGTTTATGTGGCTCAAGAATTTGGGGTTCTAACACAAGACTGCCCCTCCACTTAAAGACTTGTATGAGGTTTTAATTAAATGATCAATCAAGTTTATATCAAAATATAAGCTGTCTTGATTTGGTAAAAATATATGTATTCATGTATTTTATGTTACTATAGTAAAATACTCACAGTTCTGGATTTTCAAACACTTTTGGTGAGGGCATCACATTGGTAGTAGTGTGTACAGAAGGGGAGATCACATCACAAGAGAGGAAACCAGCAATGAGATGGGCCAGGTTTGCTCTCTGTATAACAACTTTTTCTCAAGACCTAACTCAGAGTCCTATAAGAACTGCCATTGCCCCTTTGAGGCCCCCAATATCCTCCTACTAGTCTCCACCTCTTAAACATCCCTCTACCTCTACACCCTCACAATGAAAACCAAGTCTCCAATACTCAAATCATACTGAAAGAGCAATCTGCATCCAAGGTGGTTGACCCAAGTTACTGACCAGTCACTGTTGGGTGGAGATCTCTGCTCCTCCCTGCTGGGTCAGTCCACAGGGCTATTTGTTTCTTCTCAAACAGCAGTATCTGCATTCTCCTGGAAGACTCCCAGAATATGTAGAAACAGCAATATCTTTTATGACAGGCTTGAAGGTCATACACCTTCACTATACACTATTGTGTTGATCAGAGTTTTGCCCTATTCAGAGTGAGAGGAGATTATACAAGGACATGGATACTGGTAGGTGAAGATAATGGATGGCCATTTGGAAGGCTGGCTAGTATAGGCAGAAATAGTATACTTAGTATTTATATAAATAATCTTGATATTATGCTCACTAACTTAATATAAAAAATCCCTAGTTAATTTGATGTTTTCAACTGGTAGCTGACATAATTATCTTTGAACCTCAGTATCCATATTTGATTTCTGGAGCATATATTTATATAATGATGTCTTTCTTCTGGTCAGATTTTTAAATTAACTTTACTTAATGGAATAATGATATTAAATTCCTTTATAAATCAAAAGGTGAAAATATGTGCCTAGAATAAATTATCAAGACTTTATCCAACATAATTGATGGTGATTATTTTTCAGTATACTCTTCAATTCATTACTGTAATAATCTTTTCAGCCAATTAAGAGTCAATTTGGTATGTTATATTAAAATGTTAGCCATATTATTTGCCCGTTAATGTAGGTTAAATGTTAATTATGCTCTTCCACAGTGGCTAAGATGGTACATCTTGAAATTACAGTTATTATTGGTTGGTTCTTTGGCTGCTGTTTATCAATTTGCTTTATTAATATTATAATTTTAGGACCAAGCACAGTATATTTTATTTTACAGCCAAAAAGTGTCTACTATTTGGCTTAAAGTAATATAAGATGGGTATTTTTGGCTGTATAATTTGGAAATACTTCACATGACTAAATATGTAATGATTGTTAACTATTAATTTGGCATGTGATACATTCAGGCTGTAATCTTCAATATATTTTAAATATTTGTAGGTCAGGATATCCTTTGAAGAAAACGTAAGTCATGATTTTTAAGTTAGAAGCACATGAAACTTTATGAGTTCTGTGATTCTAAATATGATTATTACTCCAATCGTATCAGGGTGGGAGAGCATATTTTACTTCTCTGTCCTACTTCCGTTATTTCTCATCCTACTCTTATGGCATGAGCTATTTTTTAGTGCCAATAAGCAGAAAAGTGGATTTGTATCTGTTTTGAATTGCTATGTATTAAATAACTAATAATTTAGCAGATTAAAATGGGTCCCATTTATTATTTCACAGTTCCGTGGATCAAAAGCCTGGGCTCAGATAACTTTCTGCTCTGGCCAAGTTAAAGTGTTCACCTCATCTGAGGTTCTAACAATAAATGTGCCTTTTAGCTCTTTAATGTTGCTGCGAATTCAGTTTGAAGCTGTATTACCTGGATGCCCTTTCCTTGTAGCTGTTTGCCTGGGCTCCTTTCCCCTCTTTTGGTCTCCTGTACTCCCTACATCTTGTGACACGCTCTCTCCATTTTGAAAACTAGCAACAGGGATCAAGTTCTTTTCAAACTTCCAATCTCTCTGAATCCACCTTTGCATTTGTATCTTCTCTCTCCAGGCAGAGGAGGCTCTGTCCTTTTCAAGGGTCTTGTGGTTAGATTGAGTCCATCTGTACAATCCAGGGTAACATCCTACTTCCAGTCAATTGATAAACAACCTTAATTCCACAGGCAAAGTCCCACCACAGCACTACGTATCTGAATAACAAGAGAAAAGGGGGTCTTTAGGGATCTGTGGAATTCTGGCTTCTACAAAGTGGTTGCTTGACTAGAAGTTTAGTGAGATAATTTGAATGAGCCATTTCAGAAAAAAATATTACTCTTAAGTTAAATCCTCAGAAAGATATGAAGAAAAATCCCAGGAGATACTGCTTTAATTGCAAGTGTATTATATAGCTGAAAGGTTTATATTTTGCTTATTTTATAGCCTACCAAGAAAAACAGAAACCAACACAAACAATAGCAATATGAATATCTTATATTTCAGACCTTATATTTCTAATTACATGTTAATATATAAGCAGACACTATAATGTGTACATCCATGATTTTAAAATATTATAGCTTCTTCACCTCTCTTTTTTATCTTATGTAAATAATTTCCATAAGCACATGACCATAATGTATATTTTTCTCATTTAAACAAAAACTAAAAGGAAAAGGGCCATTTCTCTTCTTATTTCTCCATACTTATCTTTACTGTGTACAATTTCCTTGCAATTTTTATTTCTTAAACACTCTCTAAAATTTAGCCTTTTGCTCCTGTTTTACCCCAGTTGACTTTATGATGACTTATGATGACTTTCACTTTCCTAAATATGATGGTCCTGAGTATGCATCTCCATAGGCACACAGTCAGCCCTTGACTCAAGTGAGCATTGCCTCACCCTCCACACATTGTCTTCACTGGGCTTCTGAGGCTTCACCCTTACATGTGTCTGCTCCTCTCTGCCTGGCACTGCTTCTAAGGTCTTTGTGCCAGTCCTACCTTTTTGCACACTCTACTTTGGATCAACCAGCTCATAGTCCTTGAACCTCCTCATTTACCATTTAACCATACTTCCTACATGATCACATCAATTTTTTTGGCTTTACCATTTCCACAAGCTGATAATCACAAGTTTAAGTCCCAAGCATAGACTCCTTTCCTGAACTCTGAATTTATCTATTCATGTTTACATTTGAATGTCCAAAGTCCAAATGTAATCTCAAAGTTACCATGCTCCAAACTAAACTTGTTTCTACTTCCTTCCTAAAACCTATTCCCACTGACATCTTTCCACTCAGGTAGGCCCTAGACCATTGATTAATTTGCATACCATCTTTTCTTTAATCTCTTTCCCCTGGTAAAACCTGTTCCTCTTATTTTTTAGAATAAATCCAGATTAAATCCATCTCCTTTGCTTCTTTTCTTTTCTCTTCTTTTCTTTTCTTTTCTTTTCTTTTCTTTCTTTTCTTTTTAGTGGTACTGGGGTTCCTGGAAGCCCTTCTATGTCCAGGCTATACTCCTAGACCTATTTTTATAAAGTTTTTTAATTTGGAAACACGGTCTCTTAAGCCAGTGTGGCTGGATTTGAACCTGTGCGATCCTCCTGTCTCCACCTCTCAAGCACAGGGATTTCAAGTGTGCACCACCACACCTGGCTTCATGAAGTTTATTCTTATATCAGCATAAATATCTACCACTATCTATCTATGGATAGATAGATCTATCTACCACCATCAATATCTATCAATATCTATCTCTTTTACTAGTATCCCTTTTGCCAAGCCCTCACTGTATTTCTTGCTTTTTCTGCAGATGCAACAACTGTTGGCTCAGCTTTGCTAGCTTTTCCAACCAAATATTCATTCTACCTCTTTCATTACCTTACCTCTTTCTTCAGTCTTCTCAAGGAGGACTTCCTTTGTCACCCCATTTAATTGCCATCCATTCTGCAGTTTCTATTTCTCATTCTTGCCTATTTCTTCTTCTTGTTTATCATCCATCTAGACTCTATACTCTATGCTGGCGGGTAATTTTGTCTGGGTGTTTCTCACTACCTCAGGACTAGGTCAGAGTCTAGAATATAAGGAATCAATAAATTTTTAACAGTGAGGGAAAGAAGGACAAATACATGAAAGTATATTGATTTCTAGTAGCATTTGGTGCTGGCTGCAACTCCTTGAGGTTGATAGAACAGGTATTATTTTCTTTATTTTTCAAATAAAGGCAATTATATATCTTGCCCAAGGTCACAAAACTAGTTAAATGTCAGAGATTAAACCAAACTTCAACTCTCTTGATTCCTAACCTGGTTTTCATCTTACTACAATAGGTGCTAAAAATATAGTTTTGTCTGTTCTTGGAAACTACAGTGCAGAGTCCCTCAAGAACCTGGAAATAAAGAAATAAGATTGCCTTTTGAGAATTGTACTATAAAATCTCAACATATAATAAATCAGGTACCTTTAAGAAGTAGAATTGCTTTTAAACCAAAGGGACCATTCCTGATTAAATGGCTTAACATTTCCAAAAAAGAGAAGATACTAAAAGAAGACAGACTTAAAATATTTCAAAAAGTTAATTTAAGCAAAAATTAGGCAAATCAAATGGGCAGAAGCCCTAACCAGTGAAGTATAGAATTTGGAAAACTCTTGTTTCTATGGGTGAGTCAGATTCTTATAGTGTCTGCCAATGAACTGTTAGTTCATCTCACTAACTCATTGTTTTTTTCTTATTCCATGATCAAAAACTACTTTATGATTAATAACTGATTTTCTATACGGCTCTGCCATCATGCAGAAAAATTGCAGACAATATATACTTCGAATCCATCTCTTCCTGATGTTAGCTATTTTTAAAAATTTGTATTGGTGCATTGTAGTCATACATCTTAATGGGATGCAAGATGGTGTAGACATACATGCACATATCACTCAATTAGCCCTTAGCCAATTCCCTCCCCATTCCCTTCTCCCTCCTTCTCTTGTATGGCTTAGTGATTGACATTGATATGTTTGTTAAAGTACATCATGTGCATTAGAGAATTTCCCTCTTCCCACTTTCCATCCTCTCACTTAGGTCACCTTATTGGCTCATTTATAATATCTCCTTTGTCTAGAGTTCCTCCTATGACCCATTTTCTCCCTAGCTTCTGCATATTAGGGAGAACATACAAGTTTTTATTTAGCAATTTATTATTGAAAATTAGTAACTTGACCTTGCGATTATGATTTGGCTTTTGGAAGAATAAACATACTAATACCACTGATTAATATATACTATTCCATTTGATAGGTGTATTCTGAAGATTAATATATACTAAATTGTGATTTTATATATACCAATCTCCCTAAGTTGGCTAATTGGATGTGAGTTCTGCATTTCACCCCAATTCTTATAAATATAGAAATGTTCTTGACATTTTTGATTGTGGAATAAAATCAAATGCTGAGCAAAAGAAGGTTTGTGGGAGGTTCCTAACTTGGTGAAGGACTCTCATAGTTCATTTTGTGTTGCTATTACAGAATAACTAATATGTCCTAATGCATAAAGAGAAGAGGTTTATTAGGCTTATAATTCTGGTGGCAGGAAAGTCTAGTGTGGTACCAACATTTCTCTGTATCACAACATGATGAGGAAGTAAAGAAAATGCAGGTATTCACAAAAGGGCTTACACATGTGTGGTGGTTAGTCTTGTAAGACCTATTACATTCCTGTGAGATAAACATCAATCCCATTCAAAACTTGAGCTCATGACCTAATTATTTTCCACTAGTTGCTGCCTCTTTAAGGTTCCTCTGACTTTCAACACTGGATGCAAGAGGCCAAGCTTCCAGCAAATGAACCTCCAGGGGACAAGCCACAGATAAACTATAGCAAGGCTAGCCTGCTTCAAAAAGGGATTTAGCATGAGGCTTTAGCTGAAGTTCAGCATTTTAGAGAATAGTTGTTCAAGGACTATTATGGGCTTTCAAGGAGGGACGAGTTGTTCTTTTGGATTAGCAGCCATGGTTGTGGCCATGTGGGTTTTTTACAAAGAGAGAAGAGAAGGACAGTTTATGGCTAAGGTCACTGGCAAGTCTAGAGAAACAGCTGCTTGGAACAGGACACAAAAGAGGCCCAGTGGGAAATTCTCAGTCTTGACTCACAACTAAAGAAAATCATTTTCCTAGCTATAGGCAAACACCTGAAGATATTTGTTGACTCGCTGACTTATAAAGCACTGTTGGCAAAAATTTGTTTCAAAGCTTGCATTTATATACTTATATATGTTTCAGTAAGTTACATTTTTGTAATTTCTCCTTTTTAAAGTATTAAATAACAGCTAACAGTGTTCATAAAAAAGCTTTTGATTCTTAGCGGGAAAGACTCTTTCCCCTTATTTGTTTGTTTTACACCTGACTTGCATTTTAATTTATTTCACCTTGGAAGATAAATCCAAGGAAGAATTATTATGACAACTTCAAACTTCTATTGTACCATTGTCTGATAGTGAATAAATAATTAATTTGAGAAAACAAAAGATCAACACAAATATATCAAAACATCCTAGCACTGTGATTAAAAAACATCTGAATTTTAGTTCTAGCACTAACTTACTCCTAAGATACCAAGGCACCATCAGTTACAATAGAAATAAAAAATGACTAGTAGAAGATGGGTAGGAAAAGGGTGACATGACTTTTGTAGAGAGCAAGGGGGGGGGATGGAATTCATGAAGACAGGTGAATGGGCTAAAGTTGAAAAGGAAGATGATTCCTAAGGATAGGAATAGGAACTAGCAAGAATCAGAGGTCAAACAGTTAAAAAGTTTAATAATTCAGAATATTATGGTTGCTTCCTAAAGGCACCAGGGATAGTTTTCATCTTCAAAATGATAGACTAATATATTGGTCTATAAATTCAAAGGAGGTACAGTACTTCAGGCATTGGGATAGGGTGAAGTGATTCCACATTTAGCAGAAAATAAAACAGATCATTTTAGTACTTTTGCATGTTTTCTTCTCAGCCTAAAGCTATTGAGAAAGAACCAAAAAGGACTTGGTTTGTTAACATTGTAAGTAGAGAGAATACATTCTGACCTGAGGGCTAAGGAGCCAAAGCTGTAGGTTTCGGCATTTGAAACTTGAATTATAGAGGAATTCATTTTAAACTTGGTCCAAAATACTCAGTCCCAAATAATGTGGAAACGATATCAAAAACAGCCCAGGATTTGAACATGTAAATAGGTATGACTATAAAAGTGCTGTCAAACTTCTGGACACCCAGGATTATGGCAAAGGCTTCTCTAAAATTTGTGGATCATTTTATTTTGTAGAAGATATTCCCAAGCATCTTATGTGATAGCTCACATCAATGCATAGCAATGTCACCAAAAGGAGAAACAACAATGATAGGAAATAGTGTTACATAGTCTCCCAGTGTTGAAAGTCATTGGCATCTTGGCAGTAGAAATTGCAAAGCCATCAAGTGCTTTCTTCATTCATTTGGTAAACTATGGGAACATGATGTTTTTAATATAAAAAGTATGAATTCTGAGATGAAGGAACAGCTTCTTACTGGCTCAAGCCTTTTCACAGACTATTATTAACGTTAAATTTTATTTAGAAAAAAGAAACTCACTCTTACAAGCTCAAGTACCTATTAATTTTGCAGTTTCTCCTTTAAGACATTACTGGTGTTATAGGTTGAGTCAGATAAGTCAGTTTTGCAGTATGTGTCACACAAACTTTGGAAGTTCTGTTAATGACATAAGAGATTAGAAAAATGATGACTACTTCTGAGAAGGTGGGTGCATCAGGGGTCTTCATTTTAGGTAAAACAGGGCAACATGAATGAGAACCGGAAAGAATATGGTTTCTAGAATTTGAATCTTGAGTATCCCCTAAAGCCTCATGTGTTAGAGACTTGGTGTTCTTGAGAAGTGATGGGAAAATTGAAAGGTGGGGTCTACTAGGAAGTCTTTAGATTATTGGTAGCATGTTATTCAAGGGGATTGTGGGCCCCAGCATCCCCCTCTCTTGCTTCCTGGCCATGAGGTGAACAAGTTTTTCTACCATTCATTCCATTCTTCTTGTGCTTCCTTACCTCAAGCCCCAAAGCAATGGGGCCAACCTGTCAAAGACTAAAAACCTCCAGAACCGTGTGACACAATAAACTTTCAGTCTTTGTAAGTTGATTCTCTTAGATATTTGTCATAATGTTAAAAATCTCACTAGCACAATAGCATACTTCTGTTCAAGTTCATCCATTTTATTCAAATAAATATTGGCAGTTCTGAAAGAAAAATGTTTAAAAGAAATGGGGTATTCAGTATCAAATTCTTCAGTTATGCCTCAAAATAGATCTTTTATGTGTAGAGAGACTTTTAAGAATATTCAGTAGCTATTAGGATTTCTCAGAAAAATACAATGAAAAAAGGATTACCCTTCATATTTTGAAATTTCTTCTTGGACTAAACTCTAAGCATAGGAAAACGTGGAAATGTTTTGTATTAATTCTTGCTATCCCCTTCACTGTTCACATCTGCAACTTTTGGGCCTGAATTGTTTTTACCCAGTTGTATTTTGGAATTGTGCCCTTGGGTTACATTGAGGGTCATTAGACAAAACAGCCCCGAGAAACTCATTACTTTTATTTACTGCAAAAATGTTGTGGGGCATGTTGTTCTCAGCAATGCCCATTGGACACCTTGGTTGTAATCCCCAGGAGAGATATATCTCATGGCGAAGTACCAGAAATAGTCTACTCTTTCCTGATTATGTGGATGTTCATCTCCCACAGAGAATTGCAAAACCGATCGGTTTTCAATTTACCTTGGAGACTAGGCTATGCAGAGCAATGTAGGGCACATTGTCACAACTGTTTTTGTCTTGGTATCACCACTGGTTTTCCTGCATTAATAGCTCTTCAGTGTGATGAATTCATCTACTTAGTTTTGTTTGATTTTGCAGTATGGCTCTGAAGGCAAAACTTCTTTGGTAAAATGCAGAGTATAAGCAGGCCAACTGCCTTTATACTGTGACTAAGACCAAGACGCCTTTGGGAAGTTATAGGTATGGTCTTAGATAAATAACCTAGAGAAACATTTTCCATTAAAATGGCCATAGTATCCTTTAATTACCCCACTGTGGAAGAATAGTTGAAGGTGTGTGTTGTTTAAATCAGAATCCTTGGGGACTACACCTGAGCACAGGTATTTTTTAGAAGCTATTAATCATAATGTGTATCATCAAAAGAATGGCATTTGTAGAATAGAAAATAATTAGTACAAATGTCTTGAGTAGGGAACTGCTTGACATAATTATGAGAGTGCAAAATTCCTGTATGCTGCACCAGATTGAGGTAAAGAGGAAGGTACAGAAATAAAACTGGGGAACAAAGAAGGTTTAAGGCCTTTTAAACCATGATAAGAGGTTGCATTGTTTTTGTAATACAGTGTAGGTATTGGCAGATTCTTTGCTAAGAAAACTTTATTGAGATATAATAAATGTAGAGTAAAATTTGCTCTTCCCACTGTCTTTCCCTATGATCTGTAACTCTCTACAATCAACATATAACAAATTTTTAATTTTTAATTTTTTTATTTTTGTTCTGGGGATTGATCTCAGGGTCCTTTTACTTCTAAGCTAAACTCCTAACCCTTTTAATTTTTATTTTTATTTTGAAATAGGGTCTTGGTAAGTTGCTGAGAGTCTAAGTTGCTCAGACTAGCCTTGAACCTATGATCCCCCTTTCTCAGACCCTCAAGTACTGAGATTACAGATGTGTGCCACTGTGCCAGCTAAGAGATAGTATATTCCTGTCATTCAAAATGTTCCATCATGTTACTGTTTAGTCAACTCATCTTATCCCTCCCTCTTCTTGTCAACCATGGCTCTGCTCTCTGTCCCTATAGATCTACTTTTCCCAGAACATCTTATCAATTAGATCCTACTGTATACAGCCTTTTGAGAATGACTTCTTCCTCTTAGCAATATATTTTTGCCATTAATTCAGGCTACTGTGTTTGAAACCCAGAATTTCAAACAGAGGAGTGGTATATTTTCTGTATTGAGAATCACATCATGGTTGTCAGGAGTTGATTGTTTCAAGTTGGATAATACAGAAGGCAATAGCTTACATGGGTAATCTGAAGAAGTACTGAGATAGCTGGTTTGAGAAACACTGGGAAAGCTGAACTGAAAAGCATTCTGGGAGTTCATATATGAGCAGGAGAGAGAACTATCTACGTGGGAAATAGTTATTTCAGATAAAGTTAAAAGTTAAATATTTAAAAAAATGAAAATACTAAATGATTCCTTAGAAGATTGCAATATCATTTTAGAATGAAGAATAAAAAAATGAAACACAGTAAAACTTAAGAAAAAATTTGCAGTATAGAAAACTAAAGTGTAAGTTGAGAGTCACCATAATAGAAGTTATAAAATTAATGCCAGCAAGGGAAAAATATTATTAGCATTTGTAATCAAATATGGATTTGGACACTAGATAATGAGTAGCTTTCAATCTCCCTGACAGACAACTCAAAAGAAACATGGGCAAAGCAGAAGAAATAATTTACTAAAGAAATACAGTTGTCAAATATACATATAAAAAGATGTTTATCCTCATTGCTTTTTGATTCAGCAGTTCTACATCTGGGGATCCATTCTATAGTAAGCAATACTTATGTATTTGGGCATAGATTGTTTCGCATCAATGGGAAATAAATATGTAAATTTTGGTTCCTTGGCACAATAAAATATTATGCAGCCATTAAAAAGAATGAGCTAGGTCTGTATTAAAAGAATGAGCTACATCTCATTTAAAAAGAATGAGCTAGATCATCATAAGTTCTATGTTAAATGAAAAACAGTTTGTTCAGCATGATTCTATTGGTAGCTAATTAAAAAAAACTTTTTTGAATGAATGTGAATATGTGCATGGTGGCAGAGAGAGAAAGAGACTGAGATGGAGAGATAGACAAATAGAGAGGGAGGGAGGGGGATAAAGACAGAGAGAGAGACAGAGAGAGAGACAGAGAGAGAGAGAGAGAGAGAGAGAGAGAGAGAGAGAGAGAGAGAGAGAGAGAGAGAGAAGAAAGGGAGGGAGAGAGAGGAGGGAAGAGGGACTAGAAATGAATACAAATGCATGCACATTAAATAGCTAAACATTTTACAGGGATTTCATATCCACAGAGGAAGGTAGGATTGGGATTAGATATGTACAAGAAAATAAATATTTCTTTTTCCACAGCTAGGTTCATGGCTCAGATCCTAAGTGAAAAACAAATTTTTAAGAGAAAAGCACATAAATATATTTAATAGAAGTTTATATGACATAGGAGCTTTTGGAAATGAAGAACCCCCCAAGTAGGGAATTGTATAATTTTTTTGGACTAGTTATGATGAAGAAGCAGAGAGTCATAAGAGGTAAGATTGCACAGAGGAGCCATGATCTCACGGTAACAAATGGGAACCTTAGCCAGGCCTGTTTGTTCAGGTCTGTCATGGTGCCTCAGTGTCTTCAGATGTAAGGATGGACTTTTTTTTTTTTTACCAAGTATAGGAAAAGCACCTATTGTATAAAGAACACAATCAGGAAATAAATGTGGGGAAAGTTTAGAGTTATCTTCCTAGGTTTTGTGACCTGCATTTCCAAAGAATGTTTGGGGAAAAGGTCAGAAAGACCTTTCTGCCTCTATGGTTTTCTTAAATTCTTTGAGCTAAAATATTTGAGGTAGGCCGGGCGTGGTGGCACATGCTTGTAATCCCCGCGCTTGGGAGGCGGAGACAGGAGGATCCCACAGGTTCAAAGCCAACCGCGCTGGCTTAAGAGACCCTGTTTCCAAATAAAAAAATCATGAAAATAGGTTTGAGAGTGTAGCTCGGAGGTAGAAGGGCTTCCAGGAACCCCAGTACCACCAAAAAAATAATAAAAAAAAAATGTTTGAGATAGCTCTTGTACAAATATATAAAAAAATATAGATTTATGTTTATATATCTATGTATCTATCTTTATATATATGTATGCATGTTTATATATAGATATATGCATATGTGCAGAGATATACATTATATATATATATATGTGTGTGTGTGTGTGTGTGTGTGTGTGTGTGTGTATGTGTGTGTGTGTGTGTGTGTGTGTGTATATTCCATGATCTTTTTTCATGTGTTTTAGTAAAGCTCAATTATTTTTAAGATTTAAAATGATTTTGTAGCTGGATCATGCCTATAATTCCAGTACTTGGGAGGCTGTGACTGGAGAAATACAGGTGTGAAACCAGCCTCATCAACTTAGGGAAACTCTCAGCTACCTAGCAAGACCCTGTTTCAAAACAAAAAATAAAAAGAGCTGGAGGTGTAGCTTGGATGTAAAATACCCCTGGGTTCAACCCGCAGTACCAAAAATACATAAGCAACCAGTAAGAAAGTAAATGAGTGACTGAATGAATAAATAAATAAATAAATAAATAAGTAAATAAATAAAATAATGTTACTATAAATATTATTATAATTGTTTTTATATATTTGCATTTGGAAAGATACTTCAATTTTATTTTCTCTGATATGTTTTGACTATAGTTTTAATGCTGGTTCCCTCCCAAACCCAAGCTGAAATTTACTGGTTATTGTAACATTATGAAAAGGAGGTGACCAGGCCATGAGGCTCTGTCCCCACTAGAAGCAACGCAGAGTGCACGGATGTGCTAGTTTTCAAGGACATTCAGAACCAAGCAGCACAAACTACGTGGCTTAAAACAGAAATTCATTCTCTCAGAGTTTGTGGTTCTAGAAGTCTAACATCACAGAGTCAGTGAGGCCAGGCTCTCTCAAGACTGGGAGACACTGTCCCTTGCCAAACCCCAGCTTTTTGGGGTGGCTGACTAGCCTTCGTGTTCTTTCCTTGCTTACAGCTGTCCAAGTGCAATCCTGCCTCCATCTTTCACATGATGTTCTTTTCTTGTTTCTACACATGATTGTTTTTAGAAAGACACTGGACATATTAGATTAAAAGTCCACTCTACCCCAGTCTGTCATCATCTTAACTAATTGCATCTGCAATGGACATATTTCCAAATAAGTCACATCCTGAACTACAGAGAGTTGGACTTCAACAGAATTTTTTGTGGGACATAATTCAAACCATAAAAATAGCAAAACAAAACAAGGCAGTATTTAGAAGTTTCAGTTTGTATTCTCAAATTTTACAGATATTGAGCATTTTTCAAAAGTTAAGATTCAATAATATATAAATAATGTTAATATGTAAATAACTGTATGTATCCATATTCTTAAAATTTATGAATAGTACATGATTTAAGAAATTTGACATTTATCCTATACTGAGATTTCAATCAGTCTAGAGAAGGATTTCTTTAGAAAAAGAGACTTTCAAATAGTATCCCCCAAAAGAAACCAGGGGAATGGGAATGTTGTATCCTTTCTGAAATTTTTATGCAAAAATGTTTATAATATTCCAGTATGGCCTTTTAATCACTTTTTTTTATAGAAATCCCTGTAAGACAAGCACTATAGGAAAAGCTGTAGTCAAATGTTTCTTGTATTCTTTTTATTTAGTTCTATTTTTTTGTTTTGTTTTGTTTTGTTTTGTTTTCTTCTCAGGCTGAAAGTCTTCATGGAGACAAAATTGGGTTTTTTTAATGCAGAACGATTAACACTCTTTCTCACCCTGACTTCCTGTCTCATCTTGAATAGAAAACAATGCAGAAATATCTAAATAGGAATCAAATGTTCTTGGAAAAAGAGGCAAAAGCAACATGAGAACAAAAGGATTTTATTTATTTCTCAGGGACAAGTTTGCTGAACTGCAAAAGTTGGAGCACCTGGGACAGTGTGCTGGTCAGGCAGATATGTGAACACCCCTGGAAAATGCATTTCGGTGTCAGCTCAGAGGGCTGTGAAGTATTATACCGTGTGGCTGGGGTGTGATCAAGCGAGATTTGAAACAGAGAGATTGTTTCAGAACTATACAAGTATAAAAGTAAATGGATAAAACATATGAACTTGTGTATTTGTCCTTTGGGGAAGAAGCATCTGTTTGGGAAAAACAAAATTTACATATTAGATTGAGGGACATCAAAAATGCTCCTTTCCTAAGAAATTCTTGTAATTATTGTTGTCCAGAAAACCTTCAAAAATTAAGGACTGAGAAAGATCCCCATTATCTATGGGAGTAAGAGTGTGTTTTAGGTTGGGTGGTCCATGAGAGCAAATAGCAAGAAAAAAGGCTATTCAAGGAAAGAAATCTCAAATACACGTTTTCAAATTATTTCTTAATGAAAGCAATAGCAATATAAGTTCTAAGTGTAAAAACTACAGCACTAAATCTCTGTCCAGTTCTCTTCATGCTAGGTTTGTAATTCCCCAGTTGTAATTGACCCCTTATGGCCAAGCTCAGGAGCATCCTGTGGCCTGACCCACTCTTCTGCAAGGAGTGGAGTGTTTGAAATAGGAATAAGGGGTTGTTTAAATGAAATATTGTAGTTAAAATGCTCAAATTTACAGGAACCAAAATATAATTAAGCCTAACCAAAGTGTAGAAGCCCTGGACAATTTTTACTTTTTTTTTTTTGTTTACTGATAAGAATCAATAGACTCGACACCAGCATGTAATAAAGAAATTAATTGATCATAAATGTTGATTTATTTTGTATCAGATATGAGAAGAGTAGGTAGAAAATTGGTACAAATAAATCCATTCAGGTAATTAAAATCAATAAACAATCTCTGAAGCTATTATAAGTAAATGTTATCATTGTTATCTTTAGCTTAAGTAGTGACCACTATTTCTATTTTGTCAACAAATTCCTAAGTGTAGTTTAGTACAAGTCATCCATAAACATTGAGGGTGCTAGAAGTCTTTTTTAAATTTCAATCTTTTTTGGTTGACATTTTATTTTAAAAAATGGTGATTAGCAGATCAGAAAACAATAACCAGTGATCTGCTATGAACTTCAATTTTAAAGTAAGCACGTAATGTAAGAAACAAGGCGATGTTTATACCACAGAAAGTTTTAGTATCTTTCCTTCCCTATTCCTACCAACCAAATTTCTATTCCTAGAGCCCACCGCAGTTCTCTGAGTCTCATTCTTTATTGCTTCCATCTTTTAGCATTATGTGATTTGGGAGAGGATACAGATGCTTCCTTAAGGATTCTGAGCTAGTTGCTAAAATCTTTTAGTCTACATGCTCTTGGCTTTGAGCTCTCTTTTTTACTTTTTTAATTTGTATGATTATATAATTTTGTTGCTAATATGGTTTGTTTTTATTTCTAATAAACTTTTAATTTCATAAAATGTGAACTTTTCCATTCTCTAGGCAAATATCACTAATCTAAAACATTATAGACTTCTATCTCTATTAAGTATCATCTTTTGTAATTTTATAAATTTTTATGGTTACTGCCTAATTTAATTACTGCCTCAACAACTTAATAAAATATACTTATTTTATTAGAGATCTCTTTAAAGTAGGGTAGTCAGAGTAAAGGTAGGATGCCTGGTTAAATTTAAATTTCAGATAAATGACAAATATGGTTTACTTTGTACTGAGATATGGTTTTTACATGGCCACTACTTATGCTAGAAAGTTTTTAAATTTAACTAAAATTCAAAATAATGTTTTACCTAACAATGCTACTTTAAAGAAAAGCATTTGAAAAGTTATTATTTTAAAATATGATGTATAAGGCCGGGCGTGGTGGCACACACTTGTAATCCCTGCGCTTGGGAGGCAGAGACAGGAGGATCACGCAGGTTCGAAGCCGCTCCATTCGAATCATTTCCAATCATTTCTAAAAATCTCCACCTCTCATCTTTGCTGCACTAGGGACCAAGCCTTCAACATAGATGCTTTTGGGGGCCATTTTGTATCTAAACCATAACAGAGGGTGATCTGAAACTGAAATGCTAGTTCTTGCTAAAGTTGAATTTTAATAGAAAGTCCAGCGATGAGCCTAGGAGAAGGAGGCTGACTAAAATTTGGTAAATCATTTGTCCAGACTAAGATCAAAATCTAAATGGGTTAAATTAGACAAAGAGTACAAGGGAAAAAATAGATGATTTCCATGAAGACGAGGCAGGCCAAGTGCAAGAATTGAAGGCAGATGTCTTAAGCTGATTCTAATAAGGGTTAAAAAACAAAGTGTTACTAAAACAAGTTACTAAAGTAAAATCTTTAAAGAGATAAAGGGGATCCCAACAGGCATCAGATATTCATTCTAAAAACAATGGGAAGATCTTACCAGGTTTTGAGAGAGTACCATGAGTTCCATTTGAAAAGAGGAATCTAGCAGCTTTAAAAAGGGGTAATTAGTACTGATGGAAAGTTTATAACCCATTTCCTGGGTGGTCTGTAAATTTCTCTAGGCAAAAGATCATGATAATTCAAGGTACATCAGAAGTTGACCAACTTTTTCTATAAAGGTCCAAGAATTTGGAGTCCTGGAGTCTGTGGTAACTACTTGGGTCTTCCTAGTAGCAGGAAAGCACCGCAAATAGTATAAAAACAAATAAGCATCTTTGTGACCCAATAAAACTTTATTAATACCAAAATTCGAATTTCACATCATTTTGATATGTCATAATATGGTAGTCTTTCTATTTGAAAAACATCTCAAAATGTGATTACCATTCTTAGCCTGTGGGCTGCCCCAAAACAGGCAGCATTCCTCCATGTTCCAGCTGTTGTAAGTGTATTTAAAGACTGTTGGAATCCTCTCCCTCCCTACATACACACTCATGCTAGGTATCTAACTCTGGGCCCTGTGCAGGCTAAGCAAGAACTCTGCCTTTGAACTACAAGTAAGCTGAGAGAGTTGGATGGGTTTAAGAGATCTTCTAGATTAAAACAACAACAAACAAATAAACAAAAAAGAACTAAGGAATGTTTATGGCTTAAATATAGAGGTTGAAGAAGAAAGAGTATCCAAAACAATCTTGTAGAGGTAGGCAGATTGATGATTCTAAACTTCACTGGAATAGGCAAACAATTTTGAAGAAAGAAATAACTAGTAGACATTGGGTTTTAACAAATTTCTGAGAAATGTACATGGAAGCTAGGTGTGGTGGTGCATGCCTATAATTCCAGTAGTTGGGAGGCTGAGAGAAGATAATAGGAGGTTCGAGGGCAGCCCCAGCAACTTAGCAAGACTCTGTTTCAAAATAAGACAGAAAGAGGGCTTAGGAGTGTAGCCTGGATGTAGAATACCCCTTGTTTTCATCCTTAGTACCTCCTAAAAATGTATGTGGAGATAATGAGTAACATCAGAAAATATTTCAGCTAGAACTAAAAAAAGGAGCATCACCCTGTTATATTAGGTCATTAAAGCCTGAAGAGGCTGACTTATTTTCTTTAATAATCTCTGAAGTCTTTTTAATACATGTCTCTTCTAGATAGGATTTATAATTCACTTCTCAGGTCTGTAGGCTTCACTTGCTGGTATAATTTTCTATGTGCTGGTGAGTCTTAGCATGTCTCCCCATTACCATCAATTTAACTACTTTGTGCTCTGCAGGTTAATATTATTTCCTCTGGTGCTTCCCAGTGAGTATGCAGGACACTATAGGTAAGTCACAGGGTAGCCTTGGGGCACCAGAGCAGAAGTTAGTTTGTTGGGGCTTTGAGTCCACTGGCTGCAGTCATCCTTTTTGGGTACAAGTAGATTTGTTAATTTCTATTGGTGTAGCTTTTCTTTTCTCTTGACAGTACAAGTATATCTTGATGGTACTAATACATCATAGTTATCTCTATGTGACTTGACTTTAAAAGTTTGGAAAGGACTGATAAACTATGAAGGAGCGAGTCAATGAAAGTCTTAGCAGAGACTCTGTTGATAGGAAATGAGATATTGGAAAGAGAACTATTTTGAGATCAGAAAAGTGGTTCTACTACATATCAGTTGATATGGCAGATAGTAGCTCTTAACTTAGATGTACTGGTTTGTAAAAAGGCAATAATAATACTTAGAAGTAAAAAATTTACTTGTAGGATTTGGGGCTATTTCATGATAGGATGTTTTTAATTCCTGTCATGGTGTTGGAAGAAAATCAATACAGGCTATGTAGGGGACGGAGGAGGGATTCAAATGGACTGAAAATAGATAAAATAGAGAAGAGTTCTAGTTCCTCTGCATGTAGGTGTCCTCACTAGTAAGAAACTTGCCACATACTCAGAGCTAAGAGTTCATATACCATCTTAACAAAAAGGGGTTAAAGACTTCAGTGGAAAGTATAGAAGGTTCCTCTGGTCTTATTCATCCTAATTCTTCTAATGCAAAGCCTTCCTCTTGACCCGAAGTCCCTTGGGAAGATTGTTTATGGCACCTGACTGTGCCTCCTGGTGCTAAGTGTCAGTTTTCTCCCAAGCAGGTAACTCTCTCAGAAATGCACAAATGGCAACTCTGGGGAAGGCTTTACCTAAAATCAGATACCCTCCCACCTAAAGGAGCCATGTATTTAGGTGTTTTCAATTTAAAATAATTTTTATTTAACTCTCTTGACCTGTGAGTCCCTTCAGCGGGTATAATGTAACTTTGCCTAAGTACTGATCTATCCCTAGATTGGAGAGAGCTACCTTTTCTTCTTAGAAAGATTCATTACTTTATGTTAACATTCATTTAATACAACATCAATGAAGTTTGGAAAGGTATTTCAGGTTTCTAGGCTACACACAAACTATTCATGGACAGTAGAAAGATTCATAGTGAATCATAAATCATTTTCATATTTTTGTGCTGACTTGAGGATGCTCTTCCAGTATAGAAAAAGTCAATTATAATGCTTTCTGTGAATTATTCTAACCTCTCTAAGGGAATGCAGAAACTCTACATCAAATATTAGGCAATGTATAGTTTATTACAGAAGACAGAAATGTACCAGTTATCAAAATTTACAATAGCTAATATCCCAGGTTGTTATTAGAATTAGAAAATTACTTATGGGTAAGAAAAATATCCCTTTTTTTCTCTACCTCCTTTTAAAGACTTGATTAACACAAAATGGAACAATCAGATGCTACAGAAAGCAGTCCAAATAATTATTCTACTATTGTTACAACAGAAATAAGAGAAAAACCAAGTAATTTTTTTCTCTCATGTTTGTGAAAAGAGGCATAAACAAGAACTAATACAGTCATTCACACACATACCTTTAGAAAAGAAAAGTTTGAAGAGACTTGAAAAATATCCTAGAAAGCATAATTTTTCTGGTATGGGGCTTCTACTCAGGGCCACTCTTCTCTCTCGTGTACTGAATTTACATACATTCAAAATTCACATGTTGAATTTTCATCTCCAATGTGATGATATTTGTGGTGAAGTTTTTGGGAGGTGATTATGTCACAAGGGTAAAGCCTTTGTGAATGAGATGAGTGCCCTTAAATAAGAAACCTTCATGCATTTAACCACGTGAGGACATAGAGAGAAGATGGCCCTCTGTCAAACAAAAGGAGGGCCTTTCCACACAGCAACTAACTCTGCCTGTATCTTAATCTTATATCTTAGCTCCCAGGATTGTGACAAATGAATTTGTGTTATTAATCACCAGTATATTTTATTTCGCAGCCTAGACAAAGACACTCTCCTTGAAACCCTACACCTGTACCTTCCAGATCAAATCCTGTTGTTCACTGCTGTATATGCATTACGTTTTGGAACAACTACCAGGTTATGGTGTGATTATGATTCACCTATATGAATAATTATATTAAAAATCTGTAAGCAAGAAACATCTGTCCAACTGTTATTGAAATAGTAGTTGAACAGAATGAAAAGCTGATTAATCACAGCATACATTTATTAAGAAGATGACTGGTAGAGATTTCTATCTGAATATCCTGTCAGTTCAGATTCTCTTCCCCTGCTCCTATCCCGCCTCCCACACAGTAATGGTCAGTGTCTAGTGTGCACTGGGAGAATCATCTCCCACTTCTGAAATGATGATAACTCACTAAGCTTAATAACTGAACTCTTGATAGTTTTCACAGATAAGTAATAAACAAGAAGGCATTCAACATGAAAAATTAAAGGTTTTATGAAGACGTCAAGAGACATACTCTTCATTTTACCCTAGAAATATCAGAAAAAGATGAAGAGTTCCAACCTTCCTGAACAGGCAATAGTAATTTTCTCTGGTTCCGTGGGACACACTGTGCTTAGCAACGAAGCTGTGTGTAATAAACTTTGTGGTTGAAATATTACCTCCAGCTTCCAGAACTTGATTCTGTTTATCCTCTCCAAGGGACTCTGCTATCGTGTTAAATCTTAGAATGCTGAGGTTTACCAATGTCCAACACGTCTGCTGGTTCTTTGTGTGAATATTTGACTAGGGAGATGCAGAACATTATAGAATTCTTTAGTGGAGCTTGAAAATGAATTCTTGGATGATGGCTTAGTTTCATGGTTATCTAGTTTTTCTTTCACCTAAAAATATTAACCTATGAAATTAAAGGAAAAAAGAACTGGGTGTGTTATATATAGTTTGGTATAATTTTGGTGTTTTCGGCCTTGTTTGGATTTTCTCTGCATGTAAACATTTTCCTGTAGCACTCATAATACATGTATTTAAGTGTTTGTGTTTGTCAATTAAAATATTCTGCTTAATAGTTTTTAAATAGCCAACTATATTAAGGAGATAGAAAAAGTGGAAGAAGGAGAGGATTGAAGGAGGCAGAGTGACAGAGGGAGCAATGAAGGAGAGAGTGAAGTAGGAGTGATGGGGAAGCAAGAAAGGAAAAGAAATAAGGCTTGTTTAAAAATGTGCCACACATGATTAGCCAATTCCTACATTAAAAATAGTTATAATAAATAAATAATAATAAATAATAATAAAGTAATTTTAATACACAGAAAAGAAATTCAAAAGTCAGTATTGTCTATATTTTAACAGCTACTAAAAGAAACCTTAATTTCTTCCTGTTCCTGAATCTGATCATAAAGTTTCTCCTTAAATAACACTTTAATTATGTTCAATGCTATTTGTAACTTTCAGGAGAGAAGGAAGAAAGGAGCAGTGCCCTTTACTAAAGCTGAAAGTTTAACTCTGTTGGATAACAATCTTTTCTCTGTGCATAAAGAATAGGTGTCAGTAGTAAATTTATAAAAATTATTTGCTCAAAACTAGAGAATAATTGCTTCTTCCAACTCACAAAAACCCTACATCATTTTTATATAAAATGTAAATTAAGGTTAAAATTTTGTCTGTCTTTAATAAAAATATGCAATTTTCTCTCAGTAGAGGGATATCTTCCTGAGTGCTTGCAGTTTAGGTGAAAATGGTTATCTTAGGATTTGCATTAAATGAACTTCCTTCCTCTTAGGATTGGATGATTGGCAGGGATTAAGGTCATATTACTAAAAGAGTTCTAAGCCAAGCTTCTTTTTTCCATGAATAATACCTACTTCTTTATTTATTAATGGTGTTTTTGACAGTTGAGGGTCAAGAAGTATTTGTGCTACTACACTGCTAAAATTCTCTGTTTAGATGAAGTGGAAGTCATATACAGTCTGTCCACCTACCCCACCATTTATGTAAAATTATGGACCACAAAAGAATCTAATGTAATAAAGCTATATTTAAAACAAGACATGCTTATAATTTTAGATTTTTATCCTTAAGTGGCACAAGGCGAACAATTTTCATAGATTATCCACCCATTTTTAATTATAAATTTTCTTGTATTAGTTAATTTTAATGAATTATTAACATATTTATGATGAATTAACTAGATGCAAATATTACTTTTAGAGTTAATTCTATGTGAAATATGTCTGTGTATCTCTATCTAATTAACTAGCCTATTGGTTTAGTTTTACTTCTCTGAAAGAAAGGCTTTGTCCCTATTTTTCATATATCAATATTATGTTTTCATTGTAGTGATTTCACTGAATATAAAAAAATTACACTCCTCTTTGTGGAAACTACACTTATTAAAATAATGAGATTAATATCAAAAGTGCAAGTGAGTACAGAAAGCATTGTGTCAAGTGAACTCCTTTTTAGAAGCTGCCTCCTGGTGAACGGGAGCTGATAAAAACATACATTTTGATTGTGAGGATCAGAGAAATGATAGCCGCCAGCAGCTCTCTCTACCAGGAGAAAATGCACAGTGTGAGTTTGTACAAAGGAAGGAGAACTGATCACATGCCCTGCCTTGCTCTTGTCTGGGCCTGGGCTTGCTATTTTGATTCCCTCTCTGATCCCAAATCCGCCTTGACACCAGATAGGGTAGAAATGGAGGGCTAAAAAGTAAAAAAAAAAAAAAAAAAAAAAAAAAAAAAAAAAATATATATATATATATATATATATATATATATATATATGGCAGAATCTGAATACCTTCTTTAATTATTTGGATATTATGAAACTATACCTTCTAATTTTTTGTTTTCAAGAAAAATATTAAGAACCTAGAAAACTGAGTTTGAATAAAAAAATGAAATAAGTAGAGTGATTGGAATGATTTCCAAGAAGGAAAGGAATTGAGAGTTAGAAAATGGATTTTGGGCCGAGCATGGTGGCACACACTTGCAATCCCAGCATTCGGGAGGCTAAGATCGGAGGATCGTGGTTCGTGAACAGCCTCATCTACTTAGTGAGGCCGTCTGCAACTCAGTGAGACCCCGTTTCAAAATAAAAAGAATAAAAAAATAGGGCAGGGGTGTAGCTTGGAGGTAAAATGCCCCTGGGTTCTATCTCCAGATCTCCCCCCCAAAAAAGGGTTATGGTTATAAAGTAAATAGTTATTAAAAGTGTATCTGAGCCAGGCTTGGGGGCACATGCCTTTAATTCCATACTTGAGTGAGAGGCTGAGGCATGAGGATGGAATGGAATATAGTCTCAGCAACATAGTTAGACCCTGTTTCAAAACAATAAACAAACAAAAACTAAATAAAAAGGGCTAGAGTTATAGTTTGGGGGTAGAATGCCCCTGGTTTCAATCCCTAAAACCAAAAAATAAATAAATAAATAAATAAAGTATCTGATTGCAGTCTCAGCAATTTATTTAGTTTAAATTAATAATCTGTTGATCTTTTAGAATCTTAAAGAATTGTGAATAGTGGAAAATATTGCCATTTTAACTTATAATTAGATTACTGTTGATGTTCATTTTAATTCAGAACAGCGCTTCCTTAAAGTTTCTATGAATTCATTTTCTAGATGTTAATGGTATGGCCTCATCCTCAATTTGTTCTGTTCTTTTCAGCTGCTCTTTGAGTTTTTACCCTATTGATTTAGAATGTACCTGTCTGCCAATTAACTAGTATAATAGCTGAGATGTGCTGACTGAATTTAGTATTTTTTGGACGTTTAATGTTGCTTGCATCCTATCTATAGAATTCTTTTCCAATCCCCAAATAACTTAGGGACAATATTTCTCAATAATTTTTGTCTTTTTGTTTTACCATTTGAATTTTACTATAAAAGATTATTTCAAAAACCTATTTGAAGCCAGGTATGGTGGTGAACACCTGTAATCCCAGGTTTTGAAAGGCTGAGACAGGAGGATCACAGGTTTGAAAATAGCCTCAGCAGTGTGGCAGTATTCTCAGCAAACTAGCAAGACGCTGTTTTCAAAACAAAAAAATAAAAGAACTGGGGATGTACCTCAGAGGTAGAATTCCCCTGGGTTTAATCTCCAGTAAAACACACACACACACACACACACACACACACACACACACACACACACACACCATAGCTATCTGAAACGGTTTTGCTTTTACCATAGAAAAATATATAATGGAATTAAAATGTTTTTTGGAGCCACTTGACTTTGGGTAGAACATTTATTTAACTGCAACTCATTTTATAAAGATAATGGGATGTATTCTTTTTCTCATTTTTGTTTTTCATTCTCTAATACCAAGCAGCTGTCATAAATAATTAAGGACATAATTTTAAAAGCACATGCCTTTTTTTCCTCATTCTAAAAGATTGCAATTTAAAGTAGAATAGAACCTTACCTTTAGTGCTTTCTAGAAAGATAATGTAGCTGATTTCCCTAAAGATTGTCTCCTTACACAGGATGACTTAATTAGTGATGACTAGTAATTTTTGTTTTAACCCTTCCATTTAGAATTTCTTTACTACAAAAGTTATCTAAGTTGGTAACACACTTGGCTGTGAGTTATGATAATTATAATGAAGAGTCATCAGATATTAATTGGGCATCAATAATACACACAACATAAGGTTGTCAGTTTTTCTTTTCTTTCAGGGGCATACCTGTGAATTATTCTTATGCATTTGTGGAGAAAGTTGGCACAGACTCAGCAGGATCCTGACCCCTTTCCTAGGGCTTCTCACAGTTCACACCCCTTTACCTGTCGGCACATATAGTGGTACCAGTCCTAAAGTGCCCAATGGTACCCAGGAGCACTTCAGTGCTCACTGAAATCAGCTGTTGTGAGAGTACTAGCTTCCATCCAGAGAAGACTAAAGAAGGTCTGGGAGGCTGAATCCAACCAAGATGTCCCTTTTTTAAGCAGGCCATCAGCTTTTTGAGGATCCTAAGTCTCCTTAGCATATCCAAATAGAGGGAGTTGGGCACAGTTAGGAAATATTAGGAACATTTCCTTTTAACCACTGATAGCAGATACTGTTATTTCTGCTGGTTTAGAAGGTAGAGAACAATACAAGATATATTAACTCTGGCTGTGTAAAGTTTACATGCACAAGCTGAAGATCCCCCGGCTTTTGCATTTCAGTTAGAAAATATCATAAGGCTACACTGGAGTAGTCTAGGTTCTCAGTTCCTGAAAACCCTTTATAATCACTTCTCCTGTTTTAGAAAGTCTGCTTTCTTTCTCCCTAGGCCAGTTGCGTATCCCTCTATCTGTGCTCAGAAAGTCCAGTACTTAACTTGCTTTGATCATCCTGAATTTTAGCTGTATGTGCATTTTTATGAATCTCCCACTCCACTCTTCCCTCAACTCTCAATCAGAGCGTAGGTCTCTTGAGGATACAGACACAACACTCGCAGGGTGCTGGGCATGTAGATCAAGCTCCATAGACATATATTGACTTTGGATATTCTAATGCCCAATCACCATTCACTTGCCAATTTTATCATTTCTATCCTTTAATTAGCATAATTCTCCTTGGCAGGAGCTTTTTAATTTAAATGTCATCACTTCCTGAAAATAATCATGCTATATTTATTAGAAAATGTCACCCAAAATGATTTCCCTCATTCTCATTAAGCAGAAATCCCTAGTTCAGGTTTATTCACTTAGAAATCTAATATAGTTAGGATGAAAGTTCTTGTTCACTAAAATTATTTGGGTAAGGGAGGTATGAATTTGGGCAGAAGCTAATTTTTCTATTTAAAAAAATACCAATTTTACATTATTTTTATAATTGACTAAAAAATAAATTCACATGATTCAAATTTTAAAAGTATAAAAGAATTAAGCTGAGTGTGGTGGCACATGCTTATAATCCCCGCGCTTGGAAGGCTGGGACAGGAGGATTGCACAGGTTTGAAGCCAGCTTCAGCTACTGAGTGAGGCTCAGCAACTTAGTGAGACCCTGTTTCCAAATATAATATAAAATAGGTCTGAGAGTATAAAGGTAGAAAGCCCCTGGGTTTTACCCCCAGTATCACCAAAAAAAAGGAAAGAAAAATGTATAAAATAATTAACAACAAAATTATCTCACATTATTTAGCCTATCTAGTTACTCTTTCCATTGGCAACTGATGTTATAGTTTCTTGGTCACTTCTCTTAAAATATTTTGTGAACATACAAGAAATAACATAATAGTGTTTCTCTTTTTTGAAACCACTATGAATGTATTACACATAGTTTCTTTGGGCCTTGAAATTTGCATTTGGTATATAATGGTTACCCTTCTCTATCCACACCAGAGAGCATCCTCATTCATTTTTATGGCTAGATAAGCTTTCCATTATATGCTGTACACAAGCTGAATTCTGTTGCATTTCACTTATGGAATACAAATCCATCAGACATTTATACACAAGTCAATAGTGTCTCCAAGACAATATGAAAGGTATCAGACCATGATCCATGGCAAGCCTCTCAGACCATTTTACCATGTTAACATGACTGAAGGTTATTAACTTACTGTAATAGGAGTCAGATATCTGATTCAGTTGGGTATATCCATTTCAAAGGAAACCCCATTATTTATTTGTGTTTAATCCTTTGTGTACTTTACCTAAACCTTTGCTATTCACTTGGACATAGCAATACTTAAATATAAGTGACTAATAGCAGTAGTTCTTCAGCCTGGCGGCAAAATGAAGCAGTTCAGAACTAATCAAGATACAATCAGGTATATGCCAGAGGTGAGGGATAATTTTTATTTTCTCTTCTCTGACTCTCTGGGGTTTCCTCTTTGCAGTAATTTAGGTCATGTCTACATTTACTGGAATAAAGCTTTATATACTACATTCTTTACATGGAATACCAGCTAAATCCAGTGCTTAGAAACTGGACTTTAGAAGCATGAATAAATTTTATGCCAGTTTTAAGGATCATAAGCAATATGTATCACACCTTATTTGAAGATAGGAGAGAAGCAACATTTTAAAAAATTACCATAGCTTTGCTGCAACTCCGGAGCTAATTACTATGATTCCCAGTTTAAAGATGCAGCTAATATTTATTGAGAACCTTCTCTCTGTTAAGAGAACTACATGCTTTACCTCTTTAAGTCCTATGAGGTAGGACATGTTACAATCCTCACTGTGTAGATAAAAGAAAATATAAGAGCAGAACTTATAAACTGGCTCAAGAAAAGAAGCAGGATGAGGACATAGTAAAGCCAGAATTAAAAAGAAATACAACAACAATGTGGAAAAAACTAGCTCCAGTGAATTCACCTAGCTGTCTAGATAAGGAAACTTTAATCTAATATGCTCAAAGCCATAAATCAGCTCTGTGGCAAAGCAAGGATTTGAATCCATCCAGGTCTAGTACCAAAATCCTTACAGTCATCATATAGATAGATAGATTAGATAGATAGATAGATAGATAGATAGATAGATAGATAGATACAAGCAAATGTCAACAAATAGAGGTAAAATTCTTTGAAATTGGTTATATAATGTCAACATGAGTGATTTTTCTTCTGTGTAACCTCTGAACCTTTGCCTAATTCCTTGAACTATGATATTGGCCCAAACTATGGCTAATAGTACAGTTGTTTCTGTATAGATGTCTGAACAGAGTCAAAGATTTGTTCAATTGTTTCTTTTGTGAACCGTTGTCTGGCTTTTCCTCCCCCTACCTGGCATACAGCATAAATCAAGGTTATCACTCTCTCCTTAGTATTGTTCCAGTACTTTTAATATAACTTACATAAGGTATTGACTCACACTTTACTATAACAGTTTTTATGCCTGTGTGACTTTGCTTAATTTGTAATTACCTTCAAGAAAAGTGTGATGACTTAGTTTTTATATCTAAAACATGCCAATGCTGTCTGGCCCTGGTAGGTGCTCAGTAAAAAAATATTTAAAAATATATAAATTTTTAAACTGCCATACTTTTGTCAAATGTAACATTTGCTTCACTCATATAATGAGCTAGAGTAGTACAGCTTGAAGGAATATAAAATTATTAGGAAAAGTAAAATTTTCTGTCTTGGTATTCTTGTTTGTATAACATTTTATCAACAATACCTTTAAGTGATTGTGAATCAACCCTGTTATGCTTGCAAACACTGGTGCTCTGAATGTCTCTTCCTGTGACACTAACTACCACTTTTCAACAAGCTCCTGCATTTTGGCAGATCTCGCCTGGCCCCATCACTCAGTCCTTTCCAAAGCTTGGTGCTCCCAACTCCTTTCCTTGTCAGTCCACTTCAGACCCCATTTGCTTTTCTATGTCCCCAGAGAACATCTCAATCCTGTGTCAACTCGGTTGTTAGCTTTCACCCTCCACCTCTCAGCTCATTGACTACAAGCGGATCATCTGTCTTTTTATCCCTAGGGAGAAGAAAAGTTATTTGGATTGCCCGAAAACACTCAGGAAGGACTTAATGGGTAGTCACTTCTAAAGCACTCTCCATTTTTACACTTTTACTAGGTGCCTCTGTGTAATTGAAAATAGTCTGCTGATACCATATGTCTGAAACAAGGAACATTTATTAAGCTAAATATCATCAATGGATCTTTTTTTTTCTTGTAATCAGCCCCAAGCCATACTTGCTTTTCTGGAAGAAATCAAAATAATACAAACTTTACTTTTGAAGATCAAACCTACTAGCAGAGGGGGCTGTCTAAACATTTCTTTCTTGTCTTTCCTACTGAAGTATGACAGCATTGACCTGCATGTACTGATTTTATGGAATGTAGGCTCATTATCTGTGCTCTCTGTCATAGAGAAAGAGGGAGATGGAAAGGTTGAGGAAAAGGTTAAAAGAAAGGCGATCTCAATGTAGCATCATGTTCAAACATCTTTTCAGACTAGGTGGAGAGAAATAAATACACACAGAGAAGAATGAAATTCAAAGGGTAAGGATGAAAATAACAGCCGGGACACTTTAGAATGTCCGAATTAATAAAGTTGGTGGTGCTTTCTGTTCTTATCCACACTTAGGGATATTTGGCTTAAGTTCCTCCCACCCCCTTCCCCCCTCTTTCCCCCTCTCCCTTTCTTTCTTCCATCACAGGAGAGTGACAGACAATTTCAGTGGTGAATCTGTGTGAGAATGAATGTGTCTTTCATTTTCTCCACTGACTAGTACATTCACAAGTGTTTTAAACCCTAATCTTTGATGCCTTTCCTGATCCCCGCCCTAGCCCCAAATTCAAAGAGAATAAGATCACAGTGTTCCATTTCCTTTTTTCCCCTGGAAAAAGAAACTGGCATTTCCTCACGCTTCTTCCTGAAGCGTAGAGTTTGGATAATCAAGGCAATGTTCTTAGATTTCCTGTTTCCATGGAATCCATAGTAAGTCTAAAGTATCCAGGATGCCCTGTTAGCTCATAAAACCATTATCAGATTTCCAGTCTCTTGAGCTTAGCTTAGATCTTCAGAGGTATAATGCAGGGCCATTTTCAACAGAGAAACTCTGCATGAAGGGTCATTTAAACATTCGCTTCTAAACTTTCAGTGTCCCTTTGATGATTTCACACTCTGACTATTTTTGCATCTTCCTGACATTTGCAGTTCCCTTGAGGCATATATTACAGTGCACACGCTACCCATGGTTAGATAATCACAAGTTTAGATATTCGTGAATATTTAGGCTCTGAAGAAGAAAAATGACTGCAGGCAAGGGTACTTGTCAACATAATCATAAAAAAAAACCCCAGGAAATTCCATTTGCATGTATTCACATGTGGGAGTACTTAGTTTGTTTTCCTTCAAACGACTCCTTTTTATTTTCACTAGTTTTGTTGTAGTTGTTCTGCTTTGGATATTTCTTTCTATTCATTTATTCATTATTATTATTTTTGTAGTGCTAGAGATTGAACCAAGGGGCATTCTACCTCTGAGCTATACCCTCAGTCCTATTTTTTATTTTGAAACAGGGTCTCACTAAGTTGTGGAGAGCCTCATCAAGTAGCTAAAGCTGGTCACCAACCTGCGATCTTCCTGTTTCAGCCTCCCAAGTACTGAGATTACAAGTGTGTGCCACCATTCCTGGCTCTATTCATTCATTTATTTATATTTATTTATTTATTTATTTATTTATTTATTTATTTATTTATTTTTGCAGTACTGGGGATTGAACTCAGTGGCATTCTACCTCCAAACTATATCCCCAGCCCTGTTTTTGGTTCTTTATTTTGAAACAGGGTCTCACTGAATTGCGAAGGCCCTCACTAAGTTGCTGAGGTTGTCTTCGAACCATGATTCTCCTGTCTCAGCCTTTCAAACGCTGGGATTACAAGCATGCGCCACCACGCCTGGCTCAAATTCATTTATTTGTAAATCAGAGTAAATTTATCATGAAGATTTTCTGATTTATTGAGGGACAAATCTCTATGTTAGTTTACTTGAAGTTAATTTTTCTAGGGAGGATTTTCACAAGTCCGGAGGTTCCATAATTAATTCTACCCCCTCCCCACATTTGTAACATATATGAAATTCTCAAGCACAGTTTATTCATGATGCTTTGTACAAAATATCAAAATATCTGATGGAGTTAGAAACTTTAGGGACATACTAACAAATGATCATATATGAAAATAAAGCTTTTTTAATCTAAAAAATACTTTCTAAATGAAAAAATGAGGCCAGAGCTGTCCTATGAGTAAAATTGTATAGTATAAGACTGAACCTATATAGTCAGGTATGGTGGTACATACCTATAATCTCAGTCCTTGGGAGGCTGAGACAGGAGGATATCAAGTTCATGGCCAATTTCAGCAATTTAGGGAGACTTTCAGCAGCTTAGCTTATAAGTAAACCAAATAGGGACATAAAGATATATATATTTCAATCAGGAAACAAAGTATTACTTTAATAGCTTCACTGTTTGTTTTTATTGGCTTTCACATTTTATCATTTTAATCTCATTCCATCAATAGAATGGAGGACTTAAATGATCAGTAAGAGCTGGCTTTCAGCTTCTGTGTTGACTTGCCGGGCACTAAAGTATGTCACCATTCAGATGTTTGTCACATTCTGGATAGCCCTTTTATCCATCATACCAAACAATGGTTGCCACAAACTGATTCCTTCTGAAAACTCTCAAGCCTTCCCATCTCTCTTTACCCTTTTACCATTGCTTTAGTTCAGGCTTTCCTTACCCCTTCCCAGTAGTATACACTTCAATCATGTTTTCCTGATCTGTCTAGCTTCAGGCCATTTTAAATACTGTGTTTTTGCAAAACAAACTATTGATAAACTTATATCCTTAAGTGGTAGCCACAGTACCTCAGTCTGTGCCCTTTATGTTATTTATGCCCATGATGTACTTATTGGCCTGTGTCTATTATTAGTTTTTTTCTTCTGAAACATCACTGTCCAGCCAAATTAAACCTGTCACTTTCACTTTCTTGAGTCTCTGCCTTGCCTTCATTCTCTTCCTGTAATTGTCCATTGTCCTTTTTTCTTCTCTTCTCTTCTCTTCTCTTCTCTTCTCACCTGCCTAATTTCTCCAATTCCTCTTTTGGAACTATATGACTTTATAACTTGTTCCACACAGCCTTGCCTTACCCCATCAGAAACTCTGCAGTTCACACACTGTTCCATTGAATCTAAAACCTGTGTTCATCCAACTTATCTCTTTCCCAAGGTCAGTCATTCTCCTGTGGCCTCTGGACCAGCACTGTTAGCCATCTGGGAATTCATTAGAAATTCAGATCACTGCCCCCAAACAACTAAATCCAAGACTCTCCAGGGAGGCCCAGTGATTGCTGTTCTAACAATCTCTCCAGGGGATTCTGATAAACATTCTGATTTGAGAACCATCTTTCTAGTAAAATCAGTTTTGCATAAATAAATACTTGAGGTTATTTTTATATCATCAGAATAATACATAAAGATTAAATGTGTTCACAGTCTTTAAGTTAAAAGGAATATCAACTTTCTGATAGTTTTACTTTATATTTTGTTATAAAGTTATTTTTATAAATGATTACTTATAAAATCACCAGTTTTTCTTTCATTTATTTTATCTCTTAAATTGGCAAATGAAAATTGTCTATACTTTTGATACATGTATGTGTTTACCTACTCCTTTATTCAGCTGTATTGAATTGTAAGACCCATCATTAGGATGCCTGGATGTTGAGCTGAGAGTTAACTAACTGTAATTTTTGTTAGTTTGTTTAGGTTCCTAAAAGTAGATACACTGATTTTCATCTAGAAGCTATTACATCAGGAACTCTCTTCTATGCTTAACCATGGAGGAAGAGGGGATTGACTAGGTGCCGCCAACAGAAACTTAATATTTAGGATGTTTTTCACTGCAATTCACTCTCACTTCTTTTCAACAGTGGAGATATTTTCTCCCATTATATAATCTTTAATATTTCATATGCTTTTCTCACTTCAGTTATTGTAAACTTGTAAAGATGACCTCAAATAAATAACTAAAAAAATGAGCTTTAGCTGTATGTATTTTCAGAGAAAAAAGATTATATTTGGAACACCTAATGTATTCAGGGGATACTTTCCAAGACTCCTGTAGAGGCCAGAAACTGTGGACCATATCAATATAAATCCTATATACATTTTTCTCTATACATACATACTTAAGATATAGTTTAATATATAATATATACTAAGAAATTAATAATAACAACTAAAAACTAGATATAATAATTATAACAATATCCTATAATAAGAGTTTCTTGGAACATATATATTGTTTATTTCTGGAGTTTTTTTATTTTACTATTTGACTATGGATAACTGAACCCAAGGAAAGCAAAAATATGTATAAGCTATAATAATTTAATACTTTAATACTATATAATACTTATAATACTATAATACTTTTTATATAACTTCTTTAAAAATGTAATCATAGTTGTGCATGGGCATGGTGGCACATACCTGTAATCCTTGTACTTGGAAGACTGAGACAGGAGGATATGTATGAAGACAGCCTTAGCACTATATTGAGTTTTTTTTTTTTTTTTTTTTTAGCAATCTACTGAGAGCCTGTTTCAAAATTAAAAAAAATAAAAAGGGCTTGGGGTATAGCTCAGATTTAGAATGGGTTCAATCTCTAGTAACACAAAACTTAATCATCACAAATCTATATAATATTTTGAATATCAATGGAAACCCCTTATCTATATAGGATGTATATTAGGCTAAAGTGAAATATATATATCTTCTCCAAGTGTGCTGCTAATCCTTGGTTCTCAGTGATTGATTGTATACTGTTTACTCTAAATTTATTAAATTCATTGACCTAAGACTCTTTTGAAAAAAATCCATCTATTTTCTGATGTGGTAGTCTAAAGGGGTTTTATGGCTCATTTTCTAGAAAATAGTATTTAAAAAAATTCCAGGATGAGAAGTTTCTCAAAAGACCTATCTTTGAAGTGGATAAATGGTCCTCTATCTGAACAAGAAGATAAATGTCTCTCTTCACTATTTAGGAACAGTTGAATAAGTGATTTCAGTTGCCCACTGCTTAGAAAATCATATACTCTTTGAAAACATAGCTTGTATTTTACTAATGGCCCTCTTCCTAGTACTTTATCTGATTTTATATATATATATATATAAAATATATATAATATATATCATATATATATCACATATATATGATAATAGATGTCATTTAATACATGAATCATAAATGAATGAATAAACAAACCTAAGTTACAAAATCTTTACATTTTTGTGTTTCTTATACAGTCACAAAGCATAAATAAAATGCAGTTGAAATTTCAGTTAAGAGAATTGGAAATATTGGGATGTAGTAAATGACTGTAGATTTCACTTATAGACAAGAATTTTAAATACTATAAGCCTTGCTTTCCCCACCTCTACTTCTCTAAAAATGTTCTTTACATCCAGATTCTGGATCATTGTAGTGTTAATTCTCTAGGAGACACTACATTGCTGGGAAATAGAATGTCCGCAATGTTTAGTTAGAATTCTGGCTGTGTGATTTCAAATATGACTTTTACTTGTTTGTTTTTTATGTTTATGAGAGCATCTGTAATTAATTTCAGTCAGTAACATGCCATTGTTTTAACATTCACAGTAATTATTATTTTAAGTCTTTTCAATATCTCATTGTGATGGCATCCATGTGAATTTTGAGTGGTAGTGTATGGATTTAAAAAGCACATGTAAAGAAAATTAAAGTTGGAACTGAATTTAGCAATGAAAACTCAGAAGAAAGAAAACTATTCTGATATTCTTGAGGAAGTACCCCAATAGACTTTTCATACCTAATTCTCTGGGTAAATTAGCTAGAATGAGACAAGTGCTTCATCCCAAGGGGTTTTTGCAGTGAATCTCTCAAATGATATACATCCACTAATGGCAGGATTACATGTTTGAAGTCCTAATCTTATAGACAGACCTTGTGTGTTCTACTTTGTATCAGTGAAGATACTGTGTTGTAGTGTTTACATGATTTATCCTAAACCCTCAGAAAATTGAATAATAAAACCTAACACTTAGCCTGTGATTTTCCTATTCTATCACTTCTAATCCTAATCTAAAAGTAAAATCTAAGCGGGTTTTAGTGATGCACATGTATGATCCCAGGATTTAGGAGACTGAGACAGTAGAATGGTAGATTCAAGGATAGCTTCAGCAACTTAGCAAGACTTTCAGCAACCTTGTGAGATTCTATATCAAAACAACAGCAAAAAAGACCTAGGATGTAGCTCAGAGGTAGACTGATCCTGGCCTCAATCCCTAGTTACCCCTCCCTACCTAACACACAGACACAAATAAAATCCAACAGCAACAAGCAGAGGAAAGAGAAACAAAAACTTATAAAATACCAACCTATAAAGTGAATACATAAGGATATTTATATTTTATGATGCCAGTAATAGCTGATGTTTATCTAGTGCTTCTTAGTGACAAGCACAATAATTAATAATAATAATTAAATTAGTGTTAAGCATTTTACTTGAATTTTATTATGTGATCTTTATAGGAACCCTCAGAATGGTTATTAATATTATTCCCATCTTAGAAAAAAAAGACATAAAATAGTTAAATAACTTACCCTAGCCAATAGATGTCCTAACTGGAATTAATTCAAATTCTGACTTCAGCTATGCTTCTCATAACCCATCTCTGAGTCTAGTTTACCACGTCTTCAAGACTGACATCATACCGAATGTTTACCAAAGGGTTGTCTCTTCTAATTAAAAAATCATCAAAGAAATCCTTAATTCTCTAAAGCACAGAGAAAATACTTCATATTTTTATTATAGGACTAATTAACATATTCAATTATAATTTAAATTGCAATCCTTCAAGCTTTAGAACTATTGAGGCCACATTTCTTTTAGTGTTTCACCAGGTACCCTGTTAGTAGCATCTGAGGTTAACAAAATATTTTATTAAAATGTTTCCTAAATTACATAATTGTATTACAGGGAAATGGATGGAACTGGAGAACATTATGCTAAGTGAGATTAGTTAGTCACAAAATATAAGAAATTGGATGCTCTCCCTAATATGTGAAAGCTAGGGAAAAAATGAGTATAGGAAAAACTCTAGAGAAGGAGAAACTATAGATGAACAAACAAGGCAACCTAAGAGAATGAGGGGGGGGGATCCTCTAATGCCCATGACATACATTAACAAACATATCAAAGTCAATCACTGAGCCAAGCGCAGAGGGAAGGGGGTAGAAACTGGGGAAGGGCAAATTGAGTGATGTGTGCATGTATGCCTCCTCCATCTTGTACATCATTAAGATGTATGAATAGAATGCACCAATAAAAAATTAAAAATAAAATAAACATGTTTTCTATCTTTTAAAATTTAGACTTAGCCTGGCATGGTGGTGCACGCTTGTAATCCCAGCATTCAGGAGGCTGAGACAGGAGGATCATGGTTCATGAACAGCCTCAGCTACTTAGTGAGGCCCTCTGCAACTCAATGAGACCCTGTTTCAAAATAAAAGAATAAAAAATTGGGCAGGGGGTATAGCTAGGAGGTCAAGTGCCTTTGGATTCCATCCCTAGACCTGCAAAAAAAAAAAAAAATTAGACAATCTGTTCAACTCAATTATTTTTTGGTGAATTAATTCTATTCCATCAAATGGGAAAATCTGAAGGTCAAATGTTGAAGTATTTTTTACTTTATTAATTAAACAAATTTTGTCTCTCTTGCCACTAAATCTATTTAAGTGGTCAGATATTTATAGCAAATTTAGTTATATTCTCTTAATTTCTAAAAGCAGTCGAAACAGTGCACAAGCACTCACATACACACATACACATGCACATATATATACATAGCTATTTCACTAAAAAGTAAGAGGATGCAGGGTTACTTTCTCAGTTTATGTTGAATAAATGGGCATGTGTTTGGACAATCCCTCTTCTCCCTTCTTCTCCTTTTTACCTTTACATATTCTTCTTTATTTTAAAAATATTATGTATTGCTAGATTTTCTTAGTATTTTTAAATAAAATTTAAGGCAGATCTACTGCTGGGCCCCCACTATTCCTATCAGTGGTATCTTATTTAAAATGTTTTTTGATTGTACATTAGGTCATGTTTATACATCCTTGTAATCCCAGTACTTGGGAGAATGAGATAGAAGGATTGCAGGTTTGAGGCCAGCCTTAGCAATTTGAGCTGTTTCACAATAAAATAGTGCTAGGAGTTTGAGGGTGTAGCTCAAAGGTAGAATACCTCTGAGTTCAATCCTCAATGCCAAGAAAAAAACTGTTTTCTATTGTACACATTTAAGGTGTAGCACATGATATTTGGATGACTTCTCTCACAGTTAATGCCAGGTTGTAGCCTGTGCTGGGAAAGAGTGATGTGTCTTAAGTATTTTATCACAGCTCTTCAATTTGTGGTCTTTTACAACCATAGTAAATTGACTGTAAATCAGGACAGAACCTTTATATACCAATAAAATCTATTTAAAATGTTTATTTTAAAGAGCCTTGTTCTCTAAAAGCATCTTTGAAATAAAGAAAGGATTTTAAATTGGAGAATATAAAATAAATGTAGAGTTCCCTGCCTAGATTTTTTACTGTATTTTAACCTTTTCCCTCCACAGTAGCCACCAGCTGTCTTTGCTTGTGTACATCTACATTCCTTCCTTTCCTCTTACCTTTCCTTCCATCCTTCATTCCTTTCTCTTTTCATTCCTCCTTATTTTTTCCTTTCTTCTACTCTATTTTTTTAATACGTTGACTTTTATTTGTTATTTTTTTTTATTGTTTTTGGTGGTGTTTTTTGGTGGTATATTTTGGTGGTTTTTTTTTTGTTTTTTGTTTTTTTTTGTCTTCTAAGCCAGCACGTGCGGCTGGCTTCAGACCTGCGTGATCGTCCTGTCTCTGCCTCCCAAGGGCTGTGATTACAAGCATGCAATGCGCCACCACGCCCAGCAATACATTGACTTTTAATCTAAGCCATTAACATTTTCTTGAACAATTTCAGCAAGATCACTTTGGTGTATATTCACTACACCACTTGCAGCTTATGGACGAGGATTGTGCTAGTCATATTTCCAATACTATAACACATACTTGAGTTAATCGACTTTTTAAGAAAAACAGGTTAATTTTGACTCACAGTTTTGGAGGTTTCAGTGCATGACCTGTTAGCCCTGTTCTTTCGGGCTTGTGGAAGGCAGTTCATCATGGCGGTGAGTGCAAAGTGGGACAAAACTAGTCAGTTCATGGCATGGAACTGAAAAAAAGAGAAAAGGGAAGTGGCTGGGTCCCACTATCCCTGTTAGTGGTATCTTCTTAGTGACCTGACAAACTCTCACTAGGTCCTTCCTCTTAAAGTTTCTACCATTTCCCAATTCCACCAAGCTGGAGAACAAGGGCCTTTAGCCCATGATCCTTTGGGGGCTATTCAAGATCCACACTATAGCAAAGATAAGAAACAGAGATGCTTCTCCACTCCATGGAAAGTCTGGGCTGCACTGTGGCTTTATTCCTGATAATATCAAACATGTTCACTAAAAAGGAATTAAAAAGGGATTTTAGCATTGTGGTTTTTACACCTAAGTATATAGTTAGTATATTACCTGTGTCCAGAGAGAGAAAATAGGTTTTACCAAATACAAATCTTGGGGCTGCATTTGGCAACCAGAGGCAGTGAGACAAGGATAGTAAGGTGCAGTTCCTTAGGCCAGTTCCTGAGCCCCTTTCTCTACCGCAGCCATATACCTATGAGTATATCCCAGACAACTCTGAGTATACCATATATGGCTTTAAGTATAATAGAATTCCTATTTTTCTTTACCTGTAGACACATTATAATTTGGCTGAGGTTTTTCTCAAAAAAGTGAAAGTGTCATATAAGAAAAAGTTCTAATCCTATACTTTGGTAATTTTTGTGATTCTATTAATTTATAAGCAAAATATAATATGAAGAGTGGACACTTTATACATATATATGTATTTGGGGGAATACTGAGGATTGAACCCAGTGGCATTCATATATATATATATATATATATATATATATATATATATATATATATATGTATATATGTATGTATATATGTATGTATGTATATATGTATATATGTGTATAAGTATATGTATATGTATATTCATTTTTTAATTTATTTTCAGTACCAGGGGTTGAATCCAGAGGCATTCTACCTCTGAGCTATAAGACTTAATTTATTTTTTATTTTGAAACAGGGTCTTCCTAAATTGTTGAGGGCCTCACTGAGTTGCTGAGGCTGGTCTTGAACCTGAGATCTGCCTGTCTCAGCATCTCAAATATTGGAATTACAGACATGCACCACCACTCCTGGATTTAAATTTTCAATTTTGGCTGGGCGTGGTGGCACATGCTTGTAATTCCCTCACTTGGGAGGCTGAGCCAAGAGGATCGCACAGGTTCGAAGCCAGCCTCAGCTACTTAGGCTCTTAGCAACTGAGACCCTGTTCCCAAATAAAATATAAAATAGGTCTAGGAATATAGCCTGGATGTTGAGAACCTCTGGATTCCATCCCCAGTAGGACTAAAAAAAATAAATTTTCTATTTTGGAATAGAGTTTTTAAATTCCGGAGGGTCTTACTAAATTGCTGGTGCTGGTCTGTAGTCTGCATTGTAGAGATCAAGTGTCAGCAGGGTAGAGGCTCAATGAGTGATGTGTGTATGTATATCTCTACCATCTTATACTCCATTAAGATGTACGACTACAAGACTAAATAAAATGCATAAATAAAAATTTTAAAAATAAAAAAATAAAACCAAAAGCATTATTCTGGGAAGGTGAGAAGTCTGTGTACCTTATATATTATGGAACATCTCTTTTATCTGTGTACCTTAGATATAGTGGACCATTTTATTGGTACCTATTCCTTCTCATCCCTTAAGACTTCATCTTTTGAAATCTTAATTTTAACCAGGCCACCCATAAACATTATCATCTAGGGAAAAAAAATTGCAGCGTGAACTGAGACCAAGCAGTGTTGTTTAAGAAAGCTTTGATGCCAATATGAAAGTTTGCATTCGAGTTTGGAAGTGTACTCATCTATTCTTTGACTTCATAAATCATATTTAAACTATTCATGGCTATAGTAATGAAGTTACTGGGGATTATAGAAATGAAGTATTGCTTCTGTGGTTCTGCATGTGCCTCTAATAGACTGATTTTGAACTGCTAAAATTCAACCTATATGACTCTGTCAGAAGAGTTTTAACATTCTTCATTGTGCAAACTTTGTTTCTGTCACCCATGACAAATCCTAATAGGAATCAGTTTAGTTATGGGTGACAGAATGAGCTCCCACAGTAACCCAGCATTCTGTCGTGGATCCAAACTAGTTACAAGCTTGGCTTTTCTTGCTGCAGGCTGGAATTTTGCTAGACGTAGTCACACCCATCTTTTTGTCTCTAGCTTGTCCTTATTTAACAGACCTTTTTTTTTTTTTGAGTGGCTCAATTTGAAATTATATATTGTGGAGGTATTTGAAATTGCAGCAATAAATATGTGTTCTACAAATTTTTAATCACTTGCCAGTTTGCATTAGCCTTTTAATTATTAATAAAGTGAAATCCATTGATTTCCTCCAGTTGTTCGAACATGAGGCTGACCTAATCCTGCCTCAGGCTTGAGGGGTTCTCAGATGAACAGCAAATCCTTGAGCTAAACATTAATTTTGCGGGATTTAAACATAGTACTTTTTTTTTATTCCTAAAGGAGGCTGCTCCTTTGTTTTATTTCTTCTGAATTTACAGAAGAATTATGAACTTTGTTTGGTTTTGTGTTGTACATACCAAGTAAATCTTGAACAAAACAAGTTTGTGATATCACAAAAACATGCTGATATTAAAAATTTTTGCCATGACAGTCATAAAGTAGCAGATTCATAAGACTTTAAGAGCATTTTACCTTAAATTGAAACACCACTTATTAATAGATCAATTTGACCTTTTCTGTGGTAGAAAGAGCTATTTTGTGTAGTTATGTTTAAAATTATACTCAATAACACATTTGGACTTAATGTAAATGTACTTAATGAATCTTATTTTCTGTTGTTCTTTGTTCATTGACAAAATATCAGTTTATCTATCTTCATTTTTTACACCTATAGCAATTGAATGATATGTCAGTTTCCTTCTTGATCTCTTTTGACTGATGAAGAGATTAGGCAGGATGACAGGATTGCTTTTGAGTGAAGATTTACATTTGGTCTTGTTTGCTTATTTTGTTTTGGAAAAACACAGTTTAGAGCTTGAGAAGCTGGTGATGATAATAAGCTCAAACTTCTCAGACAACCACAAAGGCAAACACTTTATTTTATTTTATATGCTCAAATTTTGTTTGCCAAGCATAGAAAAATTGCATTATGACTACAGTACTTCACAATAATTTGTAAATAAATATGTGAAAAATTTTGTGATTGAATTAAATAAAACGGTCTAAGGCAGATATCTTAAACAATGATGTTTGATGGCAGTACTTCACAGACCTTAGAATATTCATATTTGGAAACAATTTATTACAGTCTTTACGTACTCTATGGACTGACCCCCGATGGCATATACTATTATTCATTAGTCATTAATTTACTATTCAAAGCAGCTGTTGATTATTTAACTCGATAAACTTGGTTCTTTCTTGAAACCAAATTTGGAGTTATTTTTTGTTATAATAAGTTTACATAATTTTCTATTTGCTCTTTTATTAAAGTCTAACCTAGACTTTATTAAACTCAGAGTTAATGTAAATATTCATAATTGAAACCTAAGCAATGAAAGGTTACAAGTGTTTATTTCTCCAAATAGTGACAACAGTATGGTAGGTTTAAGTGTGCATTCTTGCCCTATAGAGCAAGCACTCATTGCTGCCTCTAATCCTAAATCTCAGGGAATTTATTTCCAACACCATAATAGTCTTTCAAAAGCAGCTGTGATTATAGTAACTTCAAAGCACCAAGCATCTGTACTTTAAGATGGGCCAGCGGAAGCCAGCATCCGTCTTCCATAAAAAAGCAATCGTGCTTTTCCCTGCTGCCACTTAGAAGGGCTTCCTTGGGGACCTTGTTAGATACTTTCACGTGAAGACCATTTGACCCACTTCTGATTAGTGTGCAGGTTTTCATGGCAGTGGCTTCTGGGAGTGAGATGCCGTTGGCTGGTCGCCTCCGTATTCTTGAAGAGAAAGAAAACTCTCAGTGGAATATATTAAAGATAATAAAGGAAAGAAGAAACACCAGTTAAAAGATGGGCCAAGTATTGAACTACTATTAAAAAAAATCCAAGGAAAACATATTTTCGTACTGATTGTTAAGAAAATAATAGAGCCAACATCACAGCGTCCAATTTCATGTTCAGAAGTGTATTGCTTCCTACTTCTTTTTCTTAAAATATTTTATAAATATGTATTTCCAGGGTACAAAGAGCAAGTGACTCTGTGGCCCATTCATTTTGAGTCCATACATTTTTTTAGCCTAAATACCTGTTTTAGATTCACACTAATTTTTTTTAAAAAATCTATAAAAGTAATGAAGACACCAATGTCTATACTGTTAATATTTCTAATAATTGGTTATTATTTTGTTTATATATATATATATATGTTCCATTTATGAAATTATAGGCTTATTATATATTATTCTGTTTTGTTTTGTTTTGTGGTAATGGGAATGAAACCCAGTGGCATTCTACTTCTGAGTTACACCTTCAGCCCAATTTTATTCTTTTTTATTTTGAAACAGGGTCTCACTAAGTTGCAAAGATCCTAAGTTGCTGAGGTTGACTGTGAACCTGTGTTCCTCCTGTCTCTGCTCTGAAGTAGTGAGATTACAAGTGTGTGCCACCATTCCCAACTGTTATATATGTTTGTTATTATGTTAGATATTACATTATTAGTTGTTATACATTATATCTATATTCACTCAGCAAATTAAGTTTTATATTATTATATTTGATATTGTTATTTTATGTGTTGTTATATATTATATATAGGTTCCCTCATCAAATTAAGTTTTATATGATTTGTATATTAACATATGAAGGTATCAACAAACTAACATATCACACTATGTTTAGTTCCAACGCAGTTCTTCAGCAATAACTATTGTTCAACTTAAAATTTATTGAAGCTCCTACTTGTTCAATAGGTCTAGTATTAATCCAGTTTTTGCAATTAGCAGAATGCTTACATTTGCAACCTCAAACTAAGTAGAAAATAATTTACTTGGTGGTTTATCTTGCTATAATATATATATATATATATATATATATATATATATATATATATATATAATAGTTGCTGACTTAAGTTAACATATCCTCTCTTTTGTCCTTTTCTTCCCCTTGAAGGATTGCCACAGTCTAATTTTTCATGTGGATGTTAGATTTAATGTAATTTAGTACATGTGCGAGTAGATTCCACACTCAGTATATAGGTTCTCTCATTTTTAATTTCTCCCGCTTTCTCCCTTTAAATACCACAGCTGTTGCTAGGATAACGAAAATGATGTTGAGTAACTGCTTACTTTTCCACTTTCCCTCAGGGGTGGGGTAACAGCAGGTAGCATAGCCTCATTCCCAACCAGATGTTACTTTATTAAAAATTGAACATTTTGAAGGGAAGAAGAGGAGATTTGTGTTTTAGAAGATCAGTGGAATTAGAAAGAACATGAGCTATTCTAATTCAGCTTTTAAATTCAAGCTTTACTCCTATTATTGAAAGTATTTTAGTTAAAATGAATTTTAGAGGTGGCCTGACTAATAAAATGCCTAAGGTTCAACCTGACACTAGATAATTACTATATTAGAAAGTCCATGCAAAAATGTTTTCCTGGTCTTTGCATTTAAGGATGTTGGCTAAGTTCTGTGGAGGATCTAGATGTGATTGTGTGTGAAACAATATAGCTCCTCTCTTACAAATTCTTAACTATTGATAATTTACTAAATTGTAACTTCAGCTGTTAAAGCAATTTAAAATGTGATGCATGATCACAGTGGTGTTCTATGTAAGTTTATTTCACTGATTTTACATAGGTTGGCAAGTACTCCTTAAATTTTTAAAAAAAGAACAAAGCAAAATGTTTTTTTTTTCTTTTATGGTGCATTATAGTCTCACATCATAATGTAAATCCCTTTGATAATTACATACATGCACACAGTACTTGGTACTCCTTCAAATCTCCATTATTCCCTCTCCCAATGCAAATTATCCAAATTGACATTAGTATATATTCACATGTATACACATAGTCATGGTAGTATTTCCATTAATGAACCTCAGTCTTCTTCCTCTCCTATCCTTAGATCTCCTTACTGGCTCCACTCAGGTTTCTTCTCCATTACCTGGAGTCTCTCTTTTATCCTAAATACTCTCTTTCTTGCACATATTAGAGAAAACTTAGTACCTTTCACTTTATATGATTGGCTTAGCTCACTTAAAAGTGTTCTCCAGGCTCTTCCTTTTTTTGCAAATGATAATTTTGTTCTTCTGTATTGCTGAGTAGAATTCCACTGTGTATATTTCCCATCATTTTGTAATCCATTCATTTGTTGAAGGAAACCTAGGTTGTTTCCATCATTTCATTATTGTGAATTGTGCTGCTAGGAACATGGGTATTATATATTATTGTAGTTTTCTGGTTTCATCCCCTTTGGAAAGATGCCCAGGAGTGGTATAGCTGGATCCTGTAGTAGATCCATTTCCTCTTTTCTAAGGAATCTCCATACTGATCTCCATAGCAGATAAACTAGCTTGTACTCCCACCAGTAGTGTAGAAGAGTTCCTATTTTCTCACATCCTTGCCAACAGTAACATGTATTGTTATTTGACTTCTTTATACTTGCCAATCTGATTGGGGTTAGATGGAATCTCAGTGTAGTTTTGATTTGCATCTCCCTGATTGCTAATGATGTTGGACATTTTTTCAGATATCTGTTAGCCATTTGTATCTCCTCATTTATGAAGTGATTATTCAATTCAGTTGCCCATTCTTGATTGGGTTGTTTTTCTAGTTTAAAGTCTTTCAAGATCTTTGTTTATTCCAGGTAATAGTTTCCTTTCAGAGGTGTAGCTGGTAAAGATCTTCTCTCATTTTGTGGCCTTTTTCTTTAGTCTCTTGATTTCCCTTGATGAGAAGATACTTTTTAGTTTGATGCCATTCCATGTATTAATTCATCTTTCAATTTTCTGAGCTTTGGGGTTCTTGTTGAGGAAGTTTCTACCTGTGCCTATATGTTGGAGTGTTGAACCTATGCCCTCCTTTAATAGCTTTACAGGTCTGGTTTAATTGCTAGGTTTTTGATCCATCAGGAGTTAATTCCTGTGCAGGGTGAGAGGTAAAGATTTAGTTTCATTTTTCTACAAATGGATAGCTAGTGTTCCCAGAAACATTTGTTGAAAAGGCTGTCTTATATATATTTGGCCCTTTTGTTAAAAATCAATTGACTATAAGTATGTGGATTTGTTTTTGTATTTTCTATTCTGTTCCATTGGTCTGTGTGCCTGTTTTTGAGCCAATACCAGGCTCTGATAATTACTATAGTTCTAGCCAGGCATGGTGGCACACATTTATAATCCCAGCATTTGGGAGGCTGAGACAGGAGTATCCCAGTTCAGGGACAGCATCAACTACTTAGTGAGGCCCTTTGCAACTCAGTGAGACCCTGTTTCAAAATGAAGAATAAAAAAAATAGGGCAGGGGTGTTGTTTGGAGGTAGAATGCCCTTGAATTCCATCCTCAGTACCTCAATGTTTCTAACTCATGATCAAGCTACAGATTTGAGAAACTGTAATTTTGTAAGTATTGTTTTATGGTGAGAAGCTTCGAAAAAACAAGAACAGTACTTTAAGCAGTCTCATTTTTATCTCTAGGTCCCCAAGTTACAATTTCAGATTTGGTTTCATTTGCTACCTGGATCTACTTTATATGATATTCTTTTCTTTCTTTTTTTCTTTCTTTCTTTCTTTTTTTTTTTGAGGGTCTGGGGTTGGAACCCAGGGGCATTGGATCTCTGAGCTACACCCCCTGCCCTATTTTTTATTCTTTATTTTGAAACAGAGTCTCACAAAGTTGCAGAGGACCTGACTAAGTAGCTGAGGCTGTCAGCGAACCACGATCCTCTGGTCTCAGCCTCCTGAATGCTGGGATTACAAGCATGCACCACCATGCCCGGCGATATGATATTATTTTCATTTCCACATTCTAAATTATGATTGTAGCTGGTGTTTTTCAAACAAAAGATAGTCATATCTTGTGGAAAATTATGGAAAACTGATGAAGAGTTCAAAGCTAGACAGTCTATTACACACTTAAAAAATCTTCCTTGCTGTTTCAGTTGTTTCATCTTTTAAATAATCAAATTACAAAGAGCCTTCTAATTAACTTCCAATCACAATGTAGTGACAAGAGTAAGACATAAAACACTTTGATCTTCAGAATTATTATGAACTTCATTTGTATTACTGCTGTTGCTAGGGCCACTAGAGACTAATTGAGGGCAATTATGCAGAATCATTGATTTTAGTTTATTGTATTTAAACATTTGTGTCTCTTCTAGGTGTTAGTATCTCTTAAGTGTTTTTCTTCTTCCCACAGTGTTAAATATCTACTAGATATGACCATCCTATTAGACTTTGCCCTGGGTAGATTTCTGTTCTTCAGTGTCTCTGTTTTATAACTCTGTCGCCTCCCAATGAGGATGGATAGTTTAAATCTTGCAATTAGTCAGTCAGCATAAATACATCAAGTCATTTGTCTTAATCTTGTCAATTTCACTTTATATCATGAGAGAAACAAAGGAAAGGAACACACTTATTTGGGCAATTTATTCTATACTACTGTGAACCTATGTGTGGAACAATTATTAGTTTATCCTTTGTGAAGGGAATGGAAAGTTTATTCTTTTAGGCCAAATATAAAAGCAAATGCAAAAAGACAACTCTGACATATATATACCTTAAATGTAATCGCATACAAATTTCCAGGTTACTTTTAAAGGTGAAACATATCTGATTTTCAGAAAAGATCTAGCCGTGTGTAGTACGCATGTCATTATATCATCCAGTTTTGCAAAGCAAGTATTAAAGTATCACTATAGAAATAAACCAAGTGTCTGAAAAAACTTGTTCCCTTACCCAAAAGGAAATTCATTTATAGATATTGAAGAAATGTTACCAAAAAGCTTAGTCCATGAAATTGATCAGGGCTTGTCCATCTGTTGCACTCACCAATGAAGAGATTATGTAAATTCAAACTACAAAAAAAATCTATACAGTAGAAAGTCTCTTCATGAAAATGCATTTAAATCAGCCACATCAGAGAGCAATCATCAATGGAATTAATTTCAACAGAGGAATGGAAATGCATCCTCTAAAACAATCCCGCCTTCATCCACATGCACCTAGAAGGAGATATGTCCAACTTTTGTTTGCCAGTCTGTCTTGGACTGGAGATGAATGTGGAAATGTAGCCCAGTCGGTTGCTTTGACTGAAATATCCCAAGTAAGAAATCCCTTGATGTGCTCCGTGGGATTTACTTAGTATCCACATCATCATTAAAGATGTATATATTTCTCTTGCCAGTCTGTGATGTTTACCTATAACTAAATGCTTATTAATATTAACACCACCAATAAAATGCTTTTTGTAACGCTTTGGAGTTTCAAAAAAGTACATTTACTTTTTAATATTTTCTTAATTTTTTTTACTTAGTACAAGTTGTAATATTTTAGGGTTCTAAGTTGTCTTAGAGTAGGAAAAACTGGTGAAGTGATTTTCCAGCATTGTTTTGGTTTCTGAAAACATCTGAAAAATCTTTTACTTACTTTATTAGAGTAAAATATGGTAGTTCCAGAAGTGAGAAAAAATAGAGGACAGAATGAGACAAGCAAAACAAATTTAAAACACCTTTAATTCTAATAGTTAAAATAGCTTTAACATTTAGGGATATAGTATAGTCAATGTTTTCTACACATGAAAATTATAAAGTGTGTAAGCATGTGTAATTGACATATTTAATATTCAAGTTAACTATGGTAGTATATGCTTGAAATGCTTGAATAATCGGATGTTAAGGATCACTTGTAAGTAAATTACATGACCTGCACTTAACTAGCTTTTAGACGTAAAAGCTGTTTTGGGCAGTTTGGGATATTTTGTGGGAAGAACAAATTGTTAGGAGAAAAAAAAGGAGATTGTAGAAATTATGCCAAGTTGAGTTTATTATTTATCTTATTAACTTTGGCAATAATAGTATTCTGCTCTTGACATTTCTTTTAATTCTCTACCAGTGACAGAGAATCAGAGAGAGAAAGAGAGAGATCCTAGTAGGATGTTTATAATATATTTTGTGCACTATGAAAGTATCTATATAAAAATCATTCAGGGTGTATTCATTTCATGTCACCCCTCCATGCCAGTCTGGTATGAAGCTGTATTTCTATTTTCTGTATTTCTATCTTTCTAATAAACTTTTTAAAATCTTCAAACAAAATCATTCAGTTTGGTAAGAGATTTTTTTTTCAGGTCAAACTTGTACATAACGCATATTTTTAATATTCCTCATTTTAATGACTTTACTAAAGTCAGATCTTAAAAATAGCCTAAAGTTAACAAAAGTCACTTTTCCTTGCTGAAATTGATAAATTTCAAGCTTCTTTTTCAGAAATTTACAAAGATGAGGTCTTACCTCTTAGTAGTTGGTTGTTTAAACATGCCTTTGGGGGATTCTTTGAAAAGATATTTTCAATTGCCAGGTTTGATTTTTTTCATATTTACTTCTTTCAGTTATAATTATATAGAGATTTCAAAAAATAATTAAGCAGTGAATGTTTCTAGAAAGCCATATAAAAAAATTAACCACAAGAATAGTCTGGTTAAATGTTTTAAATAAATGATACAGGCCCAGGCCAGGCATGGTGGCACATGCTTTTAATCCCAGGATTTGGGAGGTGAAGATGCGGGATTACGGTTTGCAGGCAGCCTCAGCTACTTAGCAAGACCTTTTACAACTCAGTGAGACCCTGTTTTAAAAAATAAAAAGCCAAAAAAAAAAAAAAATAGGACTGGGGTTGTAGCTTGGAGGTACAATGCCCCTGGGTTCCATCCTCAGTACTGCAATAAATAAATAAATAAATAAATAATACAGAGAGTTGAACTTACTTTGGGCACATTAACTACCTTAATATCTAAGGTTTTCTGGGAAGGTTTAGCTGACAATATGTACCAAGGAACAACACATATTTGGTTATTAACATGTTCCACATTTTTGAAACTGGGCTTTGAACCAATTTGAACCAGGGTATATTAAAGTTCTGAGCTACACATCCAGTCCTGATTTCAATTTTTGAAACAGGTTCTTAGTAAGTTGCTGAGAGTCTTGCTAAATTGCTGAGGCTAGGCTTAAATCTGATAGACTCCATTCTCAGCCTTTCAAGTATGGGATTATAGGCATGCTCCACTGTGCCTGGCTGAAAAGTCCCCCCTCCCCTTTTTTTGCCATAATAGGAATGGAACCCAGGGGCATTCTAACTCTGAGCTACACCCCTAACCCTATTTTTTATTCTTTATTTTGAAACAGGGTGTCACTGAGTTGCAAAGAGCCTCACTAAGTAGTAGCTGAGGCTGTGTGTGAACCATGATCCCAAAGTTCCATTTTTAATGGACGTGTTCTAGAGATTTCATCAAAATATTTGACTTGATAAACAAATTTTGTTTTCTTTAAATTACAATTCAGTACAACTTCAATTACTAGAGCAGGAATCTAAAATGTGTGTTTTGCAGCACAAGATTGAAATTATGCCTATTACAGTGTCAATCAAAGCAAGTCCTACTAAGTCTCAAGATTCCTTGAGGACAGAATCAGATCTTAATGAAAATTAGACTGTATATCAAAAAGGAAAATTATTTATTTAGTTTTGCAGTACCAGGGATGGAACTCACAGGCATTCTATCTCTGAGCTACATCCCCAGCCCTAATTTTTATTCTTTATTTTGAAACCGGGTCTCACTAAGTTGCAAAGGACCTCATAAGTAGCTGAGGCTGTCCGTGAACCGCGATCTTCTGCTCTCAGCCTCCCAATTACAAGCGTGCGCCACCAGGCTCAGCTAGTAAAATGATTTAGATGGCCATGATAAGGACTGACACTTATGTAATACTTAAGGCTACAAAATAGAGTCTGTGTATTCTTTTATCAGTAAGAATACATGTGTTTTACATATGTGCACATTCTCTCTTTTTACTTAAAACAAGTATATGTATATAAAGTCAAAATTTGTATTAAACTCAGAAAATAGAGGCTCTGTAAACTTAAGGAAACTGCTGAAATCATATAGCTTTCTATATTTCAGTCCTGTTGCTCAAACTGAAACCCAACTCACTGGTGTAGGGCCGACTGAAATTTACGGCATATAGACTTTGGCTAGGTTGAAATTTGTAGTATGGTTCTCTGTATAGACTGGGTAGGAAAAGAGAGGAGGAGGAAGGAGTGTGTGTCCATGCAGTAGGGGAAATAGATGTTCAGACAAAGAACAGGATGGAACCAGTAGTGGAAGCACCAACATTGATCCTTAAATTGTGATTTCTAATAGTGCCATTTTATGAATAATCTAATCATGGAGCTTAGCTTTTAAAAAGCATCCATTCTCAGTGCCACAACAAATAAACAAACAAACAAAAATATAAAATGCCTTCTGGCCCAGGATGCGTTTTCGCATCCCAAAATTAAGACACTAAAAGTAATAGGCTTAGATTAAGGGACTGCCTGGGTGTTGTGAATCATCTGATTTGCTGAAGTCTAATCATTCAGGCAAAGCTATTGGAATGTTTTAATAACATCTTGAAGGCCTAGTAGTAGTATTTCTGAACTGTACTAAGTCTCCTTTTTGTTGCTTTTATCAATGATTGATAATGTGAAATTAATTACAGATTTATTTGAGTCTGTATTTGAGGGACTCATTAAATAAATCAGATGTTGGCGTTAAAACCTATCCAGTGTTCTTCTAAATGTAGCACTTTATTTAATATTAACCTTCCTTACCGGCAGGTTTTCTTTCTATATTTTCATTTATGTGTGGTCAAATCTGGTTCAAAATATTTTTAAAAAACCTAGGAATTAACAATTCATAAGCTTGAGATTAGGCACCGTTTTGAATGATCTGATGAAACTTTATATCATTACTATCCCTCTGCCTTTGACTGTGACTCATCATAGATTATACTACCAACCTGTTAGCAGCCCTCTTCATTATATAGCCTCTTATAATATCATAGTATATTACAGGTTTGTTATTCTCTGCAGTTTCAGGCACCACCGGAGACCTTGAAATATATCCTTCAAACCCAGGCGTGGTGGCGCACACTTGTAATCCCAGCATTCGGGAGGCTGAGACCAGAGGATCGCGGTTCACGTACAGCCTCAGCTATTTAGTGAGGCCCTCTGCAACTCAGTGAGACCCGGTTCCAAAATAAAGAATAAAAAATAGGGCAAGGGGTGTAGCTTGGAGGTCGAATGCCCCTGGGTTCTATCACCAGACCTGCAAAAAAATTATATATATATAATATATTATATATAAAATTTATATATATGTAAAATATATATATTAAATATATATATTATATATAATATATATATAAATGCCTCTGATTCCATTGTTTCATAATCAATCCTTGCAGTGTATTGAAGAATCCAGCTGAGTGGATGGATTATGAGTTCTGCTACAGAAGGGGTGTGTGTGTGTGTGTGTGTGTGTGTGTGTGTGTGTGTGTGTGTAATTCAGGAGGGGGATTTCAGTCCTAAAAAACAAAAAGACTTTGGCTTTCCAGCCTTCATGCACTGTTACATGAGTTATTAGAATGAAAAGTGGAAGATCATATTCTGCAGAATTAGTGAGGAATGATAGAATGCGCACCTTAAAATATATCAATTAAAATTGCACATATTTATGGTATCAACATGTTTTGAAATATGCACACATTGTATAATTGCTAAATCAAGCTAATTAAATATGTGCTTTTTATATATGCATACCCTATATTAATTCTATATGCTGTATTGAACAAAAGATCTCTTGTCTAACTGAAATTTTATGTCCTCTCACCAACATCTCTCCAGTCCCCCAGCCCCATACACCCCAGTCTCTGCTAACCACTACTCTGCTCTTTACTTCTGAGTTTGCCTTTTTAGGTTGCATATGTAAGTGAGATCCTGCAGTATTTGCTTTTGTGTGGCTGGCTTACTTACTTAACATATAATGTCCTCCAGCTTCGTCCATTCACCCATGTTATAGTAAATGATAGGATTTTCATTTTTAAGGCTAAATCATGTATCAAATTGTCTTTGTCCATTCATCCACCAGTGAATGCTCAGGTGGAGTCCATACCTCAGCTATTGGGAACAGACACAATGAACTTGAGTGTGCATCTCCCTTCCACATACTGATTTCATTTCCTGTGTGCTTATATCCAGTAGTAGGATTGCTGAACCATATGGTACACTTCAGTGCACCAAACATTTCAATGAAGTAATAAATCCAAGAAAAAATAGTGGCGTTTAAATCAAACTAAGGGGGCAAGATTTTTTAGGGAGTTCTTTCTCCTCAGCCCTGGATCACCTAGAACAGGTCAGCGTTGTGTAGTGGCAGCGTTCTTAAAAATGGGTGTTTCTTCAAATTGACATTTACTAAAAGAACACTAGCAAATGGGTATATTAAATGAAAGGTGCCCCGATACTGTAGCCCCTTTAGTTTTTAGAAACTATGAAGGGGGTAAATTCCTCAGTACACTAAGACTACAAAGATTTTATGTAACAGTCTCTAAATATTTTATCATTACTAATGGGATCTTAGTTTTAAAATAAGCACTGGACATGGGAAAATCATTAAGTAGGAGCAAAGTCTTACACAATATAATATCTCATAAGTTTATACACATAGTTCCTCTATATAAACATTAAATGTGTGTGTATGTATAAGATGTAAAGAGGCAAAAACTACTGTTAGTTGTGTTTATATGAAACAAGTAATTTTATGATTACATTTCTTATTCTGTGTCACTTAGAATATTTCTTCTCACAGTTGTTGGACAACATGCTTAGACATTTTAAGAGCCTACAGATGTCATAATTAAACTTAGCAATCAGCCTAGAAATGAACATATAAATAACAAGAGATCACAAAGGTCAGAAATATGGCACAGCATAAACGTGGAATTCTCATGCTTGCTTTTAATGTAAAAAAATGCACGTTGCAGTTCCAAGCATGTCATTCTTTGCAAATGTTCACATGAAATATGAAAGAAAGAAAATTCTCTCCAAATGATTAATGTAACATTTTACAGGGGACATATGGATGTTCTTAAAATCATATGGGGGAAGGGGAAGTTACCTGGAATCAATTATGGGAAATTTGGCAAAATGAAAATGAAACAATCATTTTCTCTTTGTTATAATTACATTTGTTATGAGCTTTTTAAAATACCAAAGAGTAATACGAGAGTAATTTCAGTCAATGAGAATTAATCGTGTTCAAATAAGAACACGATAAAACAGATGCCCTCAGGTTTTGAAACTAATTCTGAAGGACAGATGTCAGTGTGTGCAGAGGAAAGCTTTAGGGCCTATGTTTTTTCTTCCCTGAAATTTACTCCTGGAATCCCTAAGTGATGTTGCTTCTCTCACATATTGTGTTCTTTGCAATCTGTGTCCATGCACATACTTCTCTGAGAGCAAAAATCACAGGATTGTTTGTTTACATGCTTACCCCAGAAGATGGTGGGTCTCCGAAAGCAGCGGTCTCTTATAATACATGTTTGCATCTCCACTTATTTTCTGTATATCCATGATGAGCTTCCTATTTTTTATGCTAATAGCTCAGTTCTTGGAGTACACAGTAGATGATGAATAGGAAATCAAAATTAAATGAATAAGTGAATAGATTAATACATCAAATTTGTACAGATACATTCTTATTTTTATTTAAGATTTTTTCAATTTAATTTTTTTTGGGTACTGAGGATGAACTCAGGGGAATTCTGCCTTTGAGCTATACTGTCAGCCCTTTCTTTTTGGAACAGGGTCTCTCTAGGTTGCTGAGAGTCTGGCTGAATTGGCAAGGCTGGTTTTGAACCTGCAATTCTCCTGTCCCAGCCTCCTGAATACTGGTATTTTGGAGTGTGCTAACACACTTGGTAGCTCCATTTTAATTATAACAGAATGTGAAAATTACTATTTTACATAGAGGTAAGATAATATTTTAGAACTTTCTTCATTAAAGATATATAATTTACTTTAGTGTAGGGACTGTGGTTTTGATTTAGAAAAATATTTAAATTACCATAATAGCATTTATATCTTTATATTCTACTTAAAATTAAGCCATGAATAGCAGTCAGATATTTATAATGACTATGGAGCCATGTCCTGCCCTAAATGTAAATTAACTTTGCAGATAAAATTAGGCAAAAATCGGGAAAATGTAAAAGTCAGAATAATAGTTATTGATTCTAGGGTAAATATTGATTTTAAATGAAAGTATAAATACATACATAGTATAAATATTAATTATAAAGTATATAACCTTCTGAGAAATCTAAAATTTTCTAACCCTACTGAAACATTAAAATTTTTTAGGAGATTAGTTGCTCGATAGGAAAGAAGAAGGAAAGGCTTACCCTGGAATGCAAAAATACACTTTGATGATGCACAAGTCAGTATGGAAGTCTCATTGGCCAAATCCAGAAAAATGTTTTTTGTCTCATCCACTACAAAATATTTGCTGACCCCTGTAAGATAAGCTTAAATTGTATTTGGATAGAAAATACTAGAGGTATAAACAAAGTAAGAATTTATCCAGAACATTTGTGATGCTCTTCTGTGCATAATCATGCATCACGTAACTCTAGGATTCTGCTGAGGAATGTGTTGAAAGACCATTTTAGTCTTGCCCCAAACCCTTAAAGTGTACATACACAAACTAAGATGACTGCTGCATTACCGGCAATGTAATCCTATGGAACCACTGTCATATGTGTGAAACATGGCTATGCATGCATAAATGTAACAACATTTACCTTTTACATAAAAGTTCGATTTAAAATCCATTACATGGTGGCACACACCTGTAATCCCAGTGCTTGGGACATTGAGACATAAGATTTTCAGGTTCAAAGACCGCCTCACCAGCCTCAGCAACCCAGTGAGACCCTGTTTACAAACAAACAAACAAACAAACAGAATAAATAAATTAAATAAATAGACAGACAGATAAATGTGAAGAGGTATAACTGTGAGGTAGAATGCCCCTGGTTTCAACTCCTGATCTCACATAAAAGGAAAGAAAGAAAGAAAGAAAGAAGGAAAGAAAGAGAAATAGAGATAGAAAGGTAAGAAATTAGTGGGCCAGTTATTTTTCCTGATTCCTATATGAGAAATTTGAGATGACAAATATTTATCAACAATATATGAATTCAATGCATACTGAATTTCAGCTAGAAAATAATAATCATTGGTAATAGTTATTATCTAGATGTCCAGTATTAGATTTGTCTTTTTTTAGTCTTTCCTTTAGATTTTAGGATATAGTTATATATAAGTTGAACATTTAAGTATGACTACAAGTGGTCCATTTGGTCTTCACACATTTTTAAAGTTCTCATGTTCGGTGCCCCCTTCTTGTCCTGGCTTCATGCTTTTGCATTTTTCAAAGGCAAGCCACAATTTTGAATTACTTTTGTTCTTTGGATAATTTTATACTTCTTTTCGGTAGTTTGGGACCCTGAGTGAAAATATACTTTAAGTGATTTTGTCAACATTTACATTTTAAACTTAGCCAGTGTTTGACCTTGTATTTGAAGTTCAGGTTGAATGTGTTGAGAACTCACTAATCAGATTTCTTTATGACACAGAAGAGAGAAGAAAAATCCTATTATTTTTTTGAGTAGCTATAATTCCTTTTGTGACTGTAGATATTTTTTGGTGCTAAGTGACAAAAGATAGGGCTGATTCACATTGTCTCATGATCTCAAGAATATCTGAAGCAAAGACACCTGGAAAATGGGTTTTTAGGGAGGTAAAGAAGTAATTAGTGGGTTGCTCAAATATTTCACACAAAAACTCAGCACGGACTAATTTGCCTTGGGTCTTTTAGAAGATCTTATTTAGCTATGTATGTGGCCTTGTACACAAATATAATGAATGTAATGTAACCATTGGCTGACACATTACCTTGAGAATGTGCTTTCTGTGCAAGAACAAATATGAAAAATAGCATTATATCACAGCAGCGCAGCTAATCACTATGCCCAATGACCCATCAGTTGATCTTTTGAAGGAATTAAGGGAAATTCAAAAGAAAGATTATCATGTGCAAACAAAGAGAGCTTAGATATCTTGCCCACCGGCCTAAGGTCTCTTCATGATTCCTGCAGCATTTACTTTTTGTATCAGGAGTTAATTAAGGTGAAACATGAGGTAATTAGGGATAATCCTCATGGCCTCCTGCTGGCCAGTTGCCTCCTAGGCCATCAGCTAAACCAAAATATTTTCACAGTGTAAGACAGAAAAGAAGATTTTTGAAAAGTGATGTTTATGCTTATTTTAGCCATGACTCTCAATCCTTTCAGGCTGTGAATATTTTTTAATATGGCCTTTGCACAAAAAAGTATAATGGATGATCAACTTCTTCCTTAGTTTTGATTTAAAAAGAAAAACAGAAATTTAATATATATTTGCTCAAAGTATTACAGGGTTACACTCCTTCATTTTATTTTTTTATTTTTTACCTTTTTATATCGGTGCATTGTAGTCATACATCTTAATGCAGTACAAGATGGTAGAGGTATACATGCATATATCACTCATTAGCCCTTCCCTACTCCTCCCCATTCCCTAACCCTCCCTCCTTCTCATGTTTGTCTTGGTGATCATTTTATATATTTCTAACAGGTGCATGGAGATTTCTGATAGTGTAAATTTTTAGCTCTTATGGAAAGAGACACTCTTCCCAAGAAAAGTATATTTCTTATACACATTTATTAATGAATTATGTGTTTATAAGTATATCATAGTAATTGGAATGGGATAAAAATCTTTCTTTTATTTTGAGGTACATTCTAGATTTTACATTGCAACTAATGAGTCTTTTAGGTGGTAACAACTTTATTTTTCTTAAAATAAATATGTCTATGGGTGTTAAGTATACATAGATCTATAAGTTTTGTGTGAGTGTTTGTTCTTATTTATTTTTTCCACTTAAGAAAAGAATAAAAAGATTTACTATCCTGCACAAATTGAAAGAAAATGATATGTTCCTTTATAGACGGTGAACATCTAATTTACTAACCATTATAGAATCTGTACTTTTTTCAAATGCATTTTATTAGGACAAGATTTGACACCCCCTTGTTAGTTAAACAGCAAATTGCCAGCGTAATTTCCATGATATTAATAAAAAGAGGAGACTTGTAGAGGGAATAATTTCTTTCTATCATATTTGATAACATCCTATCAGGTCCCTGGATAAAAATCCTATTATTATTACAAATTTGATTTTCTGTTTGTTTTTCTAATTGCTATAGAAATTTTAGCTTTTATTTAACCTATGCTGATTTCTTTTCTATCACTTCAGACACACTTTCAAAATAACTGTTTGAGCTGTCACCTCAAATATATAGAGATGTACGTGACATAGTGTCTTTTATTAAGATTAAAATTCTTTCTTCTAAGTAAACAAATAAAAAGTAAAAAAAATTGCAGGGTAATAAGTTACTAATTCATATCTTCAATTTCAGAATATGAAGTAGATAATACTTACATTGGTACATGTGTGCCTAATCAGAAATTATTATTTTATAGTCAATTTCAAATTTTTCAAAAATTCCAGGGCTACTATTTTTTCCTTAATGAAAAAAGCTCATCAGTTTTATTCTATAGGCTTTAAAACTAGTGAAAATTGGGGGTAGCCTTTTTTGGTGTTTATTTAGTGAATCTCATATCAGTTTCTTCAAATGGAAGTAGGGCTTTTCTTCTGCAAAATTGCAAAGAGAGCATTTGCACCATGGCATTTAAGAATATATCAGATGAGATTTTCTATTGATCCCAGTGGCAGGGATGAGAACCCCATGAGAATGAATGAGCCGCCTTTATGAGGCTCCTTGTCATCAAGGATTTAGCTGTTTCATTTGCAGATTCCTGTAAATGTTCACCAGATTCATGACCAGTAATTTTCACTGAAGAAGGACTGGACTCTGAGTAAGCAAATGACTCTTTGTCATTAATGGTTTTGAATAGCATTAAAAACGTTCGAGCAGCTCAATTGATTCTGATGAAGTTACAGAGCCCAACTGCAATGTGTCTCTTGCTAATATGTTCAATTATCAGGCCAAAGGGAAGATCAAAATGAGTAATATGTAATCCACACACATATACCTACACTAATTTTTATCACACAGTTTTTCAGTATAAATATTTAAATTGAAATTTAGAGACATTCACAGAGAGAAGAGTATACACACACACAAACACACACACACACACACACACAACTAGAAACTATACAATTAAATTTATACCTGCTTATCTTCACTTCTTTAAGTGGGTTATCTTCTAAGTGATCAGTAAATTGCTTGTAATAATTAATTTACATGCCCTCTTAGAAATGCTAGCTGCCTAATGATTTTAAGTATCTACTAGTATCAGAATTGGTTCTGAATTAATATCAAATGAAGAATTCTTCAAAATTTGTCAGACATGACAGCTAAATGGGTTAATACACTTTTTTTCTGTGGAATCTACTTTTATATATGGAAGTTCTTGGTAGACATAATAATATTTAAATTCCCTGCCCTTAATGGCAGATTTCAGTTTCTAATATTCTTCTTCTTATTATTATTATTATTTATTTTTGCAGTACTGAGGATGGAACCCAAGGGCACTTTACCTCTGTGCTACATCCCCAGCCCTAATTTTTAGTCTTTTTACTTTTGAAACAAAGTTTCACTGAATTGCCAAGGGCCTCACTAAGTAGCTGAGGCTGACTGGGAATCGCAATCCTCTGGTCTCACTTTCCCAAATGCTGGGATTACAAGCGTGCACCACCATGCCCAACTCTCTAATATTCTTATTATTAATAATACATTTTTAGCTAGCTATCAGAAAGAACAACTAAAATTCAGATTATTAGGCAGGTGACTGATAGCTCCCTACCTCCCAGGCATATTTTTTATTTAAAAGAGAAGAGTCCATGAACTCACTTGGAAATCTGGCTGGTTGGGTTTCAGTCAGCTTGTAAAAGTACTTTCCAGGCAGTACTTACAGGATCCTTTGATTAAAGTTAGGTCAGCAACCAATGACATCTATAGGGCTAGGTCCTATTCCTGACAGAAGGACCAGGTGGTCACTGCCACTCACACCAAAACTGTGCCTGGAGATTGATATCCAGAGAGTTCCCTGGGAACTTAATTGTTGGAAAACTCCTCATACAGAAGGGACAGAGCTGCTGAATGCTAGGCCAGGTTATCTCTAAGTGTGTTAATGATGTATGTGCCATAAGACACATACCACAAGACATATGCTCAATGCTGGGGTGCTTGCTAAAATAAAAAGATCTCCAGGGCCCTCTCTTCTTAAAATGTGCCTTGTCAGATACTGTAGGAAGGATCCAAAGTTTGAACAATGACTAACTCTTCTAACTGCTACTTCTACAATCCAAAAAAAGTGGTAAGAGTGGGAACTAAACCAAGATGTGTTTGTTCCTTGAACTCCCAAGCCCCAGGCATTCTCTGAACAGCCAAGCCCAAGGTTCTTGGAATTAAATATATGAAAGTCTTTGCAGAATGCTTTAGAGTCCCAGCTAAAAGGATTTATCTTCCCAAAAGCTTCCTATTCCATTTCTTGAGTATTTTTTGTTTACTCCAAAGGAGCTGCATAGGTCCTGCTGTATACTGCTCTTCCCTAGGGCACTGGGTTAATGAATTTGTGAATAGTTCCTTTTCTACCCTAGCTAATGTGGCTGGGCATTTGGAAATGAGTTATTACAGAGGATTTTCTAAATTCTATTTATTTATTTAAAAAAATTAAAAATACTGAGCATAGACGTTGAGCCTTGGAGTTTCAGAAAGGAACAAAAGAGATCAAAATGTCTTTATGGAAATAGATATAGAAAATAAATAAAGCAAAAAGAAAACTTAGCTGAGTATGGTGGTACATGTTCCTAATCCCAGTACTTGGGAGGCTGAGACAGGAGGATTGTGGTTAGCTGACAGCCTCAGCTACTTAGTGAGGCCCTTTGCAACTTAGTGAGACCCTGTTTCAAAATAAAGAATAAAAAATAGGGCTAAAGGTATAGATTGGAAGTAAAATGCCCCTGGGTTCCATCCCCAGTACTGAAAAAAAAATAAATTATTACATATACACATATATACACATGAAAATAAAGAAAACTTACTGTTTGGGGCAATAAAGTTACATGGCAAGAGAAAAAGCAGTAAAAGGAAAACAAAATGTGTGTGTGTATGTGTGTGTGAGCATGCCCACGTGTATGTGTGCACACACGTGCAGGCACCAAGGGGTTGCCAGCAGGTGCAGTTTTAAGTACCAAGGTGAGAAAAGATGACCATGAGAAAGTTATTTTGAATTAAAACTTATAAGAAAAAGACAAAACAAACAACTATGTATGTGAGAATAGTAATGGGGACAGAGAATGTTCTAGAAAGAGGGAACAAATGCAGAGGACCCAAGCTAGAAAAAGCAGGGAGGTAAATGTGAGTGGAACAGCCTGAGTGGGGGTCAGGCAGGCAGAGCAGGGTAACTTCCAGTGAGGGTAGAGAGCAGAGGCCAGGTTGAGTTTGTTTTTGGAACTTTTTTTTTATGCTTGAGACAGGGATTCACTGAAAGGATTGGAGGGAGATCATCAGTCTTACTAAAACATTCTTGGTATTTATTTGAGAATTTCTTAACTGGTGGCAAAACCTGGAAAAGGAGGATCAGTTCAATAATCTAGGTGAGAGTTAACCAAGGGCAGGGGGGTAGCTCAGTGGTGGAACCGGAACCCTTGTTTACCATTTGTGAAGCCCAGAGTTGAGTCCTCAGTACCACAAAAACAGAAAGCTAACCAAATGGAAGCCTTAAAGGTTGTGAGAAATGAATAAAATCTGGTATATTTGAAATAAAACCTATCAGGATTACTCATTTTATGTGAAGTTAGGATGAAAAAGCCAAGAGTCAAAGATGACTCAAGATTTTTTTGATCTTACTGAAAGGTTGGAAGTATCACTTATGGAGATGGAAGACTTTGAAACATGTAAAATTTATGTCATGTGCGTATTTGACATCTAAACACAGAGATCTCACCTAGATAGCTGAGTGTATGAGTCTTAAAGAGGTCTTGATCAGACATATAAATCTGGAATTGTACAATACGTGTAGTACTTAAAGTTGTGAGTTGATTGAACTACAGGTGCAGTATGTGGAGGCAGAACAGATAACAACACTGGGCTTTGGGAAACTTTATTTTTAAAGGTTGAGGTGATAAAAGTGGTCCTACCAATGGACACTGTAAACAACCAAAACAGTTAGATGGCAGAGAGAAAATGCTAGGAGTGTGTCATCCCATAGGTGAAGTTGAAGAAAAGATAGAACATTCCACTCTGTTATATACTACTGAAGGGTCATGGAAGATGAGCAGTAAGAAATGCCTATTGGAAATAGCAATGTTGAGATCATTGGTCACCATTATTAAAAGCAATTTTGTTGCTAGGCATGCTGTCAATGGACATGGTAATTACAAGATTATACTTATAATCTCAGATTTGGGAGGCTGAGAGTGGAGGATCTTATGGGACACCCTCAGCTACATAGTGAGGCCCTTTGCAACTCAGTGAGACCCTGTTTTGTAATAAAAATATATAAACAGGGATGGGGGGTATAGTTTTGAAGTAGGATTCCCCTGGATTCCATCCCCAGTACTGAAAAAAAGCAATTATTAGAATGGAAAGGGTGAAGTCTTTACTGCATGAGATTCAAGAGAGAATAGTGAAATTATAACAGCAAGTAGCAACATCTTTTCTATTTTCTTACAGCACAGGAATGGGGGGTATTCAGCAAGGATGTTTTGGATTTTGTTTTAAAAATAGGATACATAAAAGCATATTCATATGCTTATGGGACTCATCTAGTTAAGAGGGAACCGTTGATGAGAAGCATAGAAAAGGGGAAATTCCTGAAACAAAGTTCTTGAGCAGACCAGATGGGCGCTAGGCATGGTGGGAAAGTTACTGAATCTTGGGCATCCCCTGTCATGAGAGAAGGTAGATCATGGGCCAAATCTGTCATATGAGTAAAGAGTAAAGGAAACAATCATGTGTGAAAACACGGTACATTCATTTTTCACATTTGTGCTTGGGGGAAAAAAAAATGAGATCCCTGACTTACATTGTTTAGTAGAAGAACAATAACTGTGTTGAAAGAGAACAGATTTCCAGACAGTGCTGAGATCTGAGATAATGTATTACATATGGCTCCTTTTATAACCAATTTATATAAATAGAAAATTCTTTTTCCAGTTTAGTTTCTTTACACAATGAAACAATGAGTGCTCATGAAGATGATTAAGACCCCACCACTGCCTTCAGGGAGCTGCCTATCTGGTGAGGACAAGCTGAGAAGTATGCTGACCATATTTTCTAGATAAAAGTCAAGACTGATCATCCCATCTACCACCTGACAACAAGAGAGAGAATGTTTGACATTAGGGCCATCCAGGAATGTTCAGGGCATATGTTCACCATTACTGTAATTAGTGTCAGATGTTTATAAGTGCTGATACAGAGAAATAAACAGTGTTAGAAAACAGAAGAGCAAATTTTCAACTTTGCTGGAAAAGTATGAGGAAGCAAAATTAAAGCTTTGAAAACAAAAGAAGAGGACTGAATGAAAATTATGCTAATAAGTATGGACATTTTTCTGTAAATATGCAGGGTGACATAAATAGGTCTGCATTTTAGAAAGATAAATCAGGTACTTTTGTGGAGCAGAAACGGGTGAGATTTGGCGGTCAGTAGGATAGACCATTACCATGATGTGTCCTCTGCTACTGTAGACAGTATTATTGCAGTATTGCAGTCTGTATTATTATATAGACTAATATAAGGAAGTGACATCCAGAATAAATATTGAAAAAGGGAGTGGATCTTAATTATTTTTTAGGGGAAGAAAACAATTTTTACACTGATTTGCAAAGTTAGAGAAATTGCAGCAATAATTAGGAGGTTTATGCATGGGATAAATGTTATATTTTAATGTCATTTGTCCAGATAAAGAACACCTGGTATGAACAATTTTGTTCAGGAGAAATGCAGATACTTTGAGTTTAGCTGTAAGATCAGGGATTTTTTAAATTTTTATTTATTTTATTTATTTAGCTATTCAATTTTATTTACTTGATTAATTATTTTTTTTTTCTTTTGCGGTGCTGGGGATTGAACCAAGGGGCATTCTACCTCTGAGCTACAGCCCCTATTTTTTATTCTTTATTTTGAAACAGGGCCTCACTATGTTGCAGAGGGCCTAAGTAGCTGAGGCTGGCCACGAACCTAAATCCTCCTGTCTCAGCCTCCTAAGTACTGGGATTACAAACCTGTAGCACCATGCTTGGTTAGGGATGTCGTTGTTTTTTTTTAACACCTGCTTTTAATGGACACAGAGTTTATAATTTGAAATCAAAATAAGATAAAGGAAATGATCAATATGTGAAATGAAAATGACAGGATAGACACTAAATTTTAAAAAACAAATTCACTTCATGCTTAGCAAAGTTAAGGTTTTCAGTATTTTTAGTGGAGTATAGCCACATTTTTAGTCTTAAAATACTTTTATAATTAGTAATATTTACCAGAAATGTTTTAATTTCTTCTTGCTATTATGTATTCATATTCAGTAAATTAATTGATAAATAAACCAATTAAAATGCAGAAAGACGCTTAGAAGAAAGTGAGAAATTAAGATACCATGAAGAGAAGAAATAATAAAATTGAAACTATCCCTTTCCTATGGGATATGTGCCTAGTTTCCTACAGGTTATGTGCCTAGTAGGAAATACTTTGGAGTATAGTTTTAAGATTTCCAAGAACTTCAATAAAAATACATAATAAATTCATCAAGCTCCCTTTTGTATCATCTAAATAATGAATTATATAACAACACTATTTATTGAGAGAATAGCATGCCCTTTTGACAGTCCACAAGGACTCCATTGATTCTTACCTCTCTTCTTTATGAATTCAATATATTTACAGACATGGTGGTACTACCTATAATTCCAGAGACTGACAAAGCCAAGTTAGGAGGACTCCATGTTTAAGACCAGTCTCAGCAAGTTAGGGAGACTGCCTCAAAATGAAAAATGAAAAGGGCTGGGGATATAGCTCAGTGATAGAATACCTATGGGTTCAATCCAAAGTACCACAAAATACACAAATAAATATTAAAATAACTTATCTCTAAATATCAAAATAAAAAGAGGAATATAGTATATTAGTAATCATTTTTTTAGTGGTATCAGGGATTGAAACCTAGGATTTTGTACCTCCAAGTTACACCCACAGCCCCATTTTACCTTTTATTTTGAAAGAGAGTCTCATTGAATTGTGGAGGGCCTAAGTTGCTGAGGCTGGTCTCAAACCTGAGATCTTTCTGTCTCACTCCCAAGTACTGAGTTTACAGGCATGTGCTACCATGCCCAGCTAGTAAATTCATTCTTTAGCAAACTAAAGAACACCATAAAATACCAGAAGCTTTCATTTTTTTATAATTTACACTATCATAATATTCTTAACCTCAGAAAAAATTAGTGACATGTAGATTATCATATAAATATGTTATTTTTATTGATATAATGTATACTCAATGTAATGTTTTTATTTTCTTGGAAATCTAGAGCTAAATTAATTCATAATCATGGCAAATATATCAATTACTATTACTGTTAGTATATTTAAAATTTTCTAATTTTATATTTAATCATATTTTTGTTAGTTTTAACAAAGGAATAGCTTTATTATTTACTTTAAACCTCTTTGGCAATAGAAAGATAAATAAATGAGTAAATAATATATAAACTTTTAACAGAAACAAATAAGCCTCACTGTGACCTCAGGTTATGTTTCTTTCTTTTTTTTTAACTCATAGTTGGAACAGTATTAGTAGTACAATAAGAGTAACATCCTTGCATGATTTTCTCACTTGCCGAAAAAATGTGAAAAATTTAGTGCAGGAATTTCTGTTCTTGCTTCTCTTCTAAGAGATGCTAGCCATGCCTAGCATTGATGGGTGGCATGCCACAACAGGTTTTGTTTTCACTCTTCCAAATATTGTCTGAAATAAAATCTCTTTAAGTGATGTTAATAAAAATATTGTCATGCATCCATCCATATGAAAGTCACTTCTATGCAAATTCCCCTTTTTTTTCTGGAAGGTAAGACATGTAAAAGGAGTTGGGCATGGTGGTGCACACCTGTAATCCCACTGCTTGAGAGGTGAGACAAGAGGATCACAGATTGGAGGACAGCCTTAGCAATTTAACAAGACCCTGTTTCAGAAATAAAAATTAAAGGGCTTGGGTATAGAACACCCCTGGGTTCAACACCCAGAAAGAGATGTAAAAGTAAAAGAATGAAACTGTTAACTGGTAATATGATGAAGAAAGACATTTATATAGCAGATGAGAAAAATCCACTGCCTTGTACTGCAGAACTTTTGTAAATTATTATGAACTGGGTTGTTCAAGTTACAGGAGCACCGAGAGGGAAAGAATGGGTTAAGGAGTCAAGACAACTGTCTAATATTGACCGCTTTGCATATGCAAGGCTTGATAGCAGAAGAGCTTTACACAGGTGCAGAAACGGCAGCTGGAGAGAAGGAATGACTGATGTGTTTGGTTGGCTAATGCTGTCATGAAAAGCCATGAACTGGTGGCTTGCAGTAGAAATTTATTCTTTTTATGTTCAGGGAATGAAAATTTAATATCGAGGTTTGGATTCTTTTGGAGAATAAGAAGGAAACCATCCTATAGCTAGTCTTGAGAAAATGTAATTTTTCACTATTCAGTGTTTTCATGTTGTTGTTTTTTTCCAGAAAGCAAGAAAGAGATACTGTAAAGCTTTCAAAACAGTATAATATCATACATGTGTTTTCAGTAATAATCTGCTGGAGAAAACATTAAATCATACTTTGTCAGCTTAAAGAGATGCACTGAAATGTCTAGTAATAATAATTATTATTAATAGCTATTATGTATTGAACACAGATAAGTGTTTCACACATATATCTCATTTAATACTGTAATGGTAGTACTAGCATGGTCTTAGTAAAGATAAGAAAACTGAGGCTTAGAGAGGTTAATTAATGATGGCATCTGAAATATTTCATGTGATAAGCAGAATAATAACAAAATAAACATGAGATCATATATTATTGTGAGACCTAGAAAAGTACATAGGCATAAATACTGAAATGATAGCATGGACTGACAGAGAGGAAATGGAACTGTGTAAATTACAAGCAACTTATATTTTAAGTACTTTCTCCTTATTCCTTATGAAGCAAACCTTTTACATAATATAAAAATGTACATAATATAAAAAGGTTATGTGGCTATTTACTATGACAATAAAAATAAAAACTATAGTACTTCTGGCTTTGCAACCCTAGTGTTGGGGATTTAAATTTTTTAATCTAAGGAAGTAGAATATAATATGAAGTGTCATTATAAATAAGTGGGTTTCTGTTGAAAAGGACACGGAATCTAAGAACTTCTCTGAAATAATTATAGTTTTATGCTAGATGATCTGAAGGTTTTTTGTTTGTTTGTTTTTGTTGTTTTGGGGTTTGTTGTTGTTGTTGTTGCTGTTGTTGTTGTTGTTGTGTTTTTTGCAGTACTGGGGATTGAACCCATGGACATTCTACTTCTGACCTACATCCCTAGTCCTATTTTTTATTTATTTTTTTAGTTTGAATCAGGGTCTCACTAAGTTGCAGAGGCCCTCAGTAAGTAGCTGAGGCTGTCCCCAGCAAACCAGTGATCCTCCTGTCTCAGCCTCCACTGAGGGGTAGTGGTTGTATGCTTGTGATTCAAAGATATTTGAACCTCTTTGTCAGGCTAGTATTTTTTAGTATAATCACCATATTGCCTTTCTGAAAATGTGAGGTGGAGAAATTGTTAAGAGATATTATTATAATGCCCAAGGTCATACTTTCTGAAAAACGTCTCAGACTAGGTTGAGGATATCTGCATTTCAGACAGATGTCTAAGATGTTTCTTTAATAGTAAACACCCGAGAAGCTTTGAACTATGGGTATTTGCAACATTTCTTCTCCCACCAAAAAAATAATTTACTTCATTTTTTAGTTTAAAATAATGATGTTTTTAAGATAAAAGAGAGTTTCATAGTATGAAAGAGTGATTTCGGTCTGCAATGGTTCCATAAATGTATTTCAAAGAAGTTTCATATTAACATAGACTGCTTTTGCTAATCAGTTAAATATATTGGAGAATACAATTCTCTTACTGGAAAACTTTTGAATATGCCTGATTTGTATCTATGTACATGATATAAATGCTTGTTTTTCATAAGAGAATGAAATCAAATAGTAGATTTTGTGTTGACGGAAAGAAGCTATTCAGAAAGAAGCCTTCACATTTCCTGGGATTGGCTCTGCCAATCTGGCTAAATTTCCTGGGCATCCATCCTTCTGGGAGTGGCTTCTCTCTTTACTTCCCATTTAGCAGCTGTAAAACTGGGAAACATCCAACAGAATGAAAGCCACCTGCTCCTCTAATGGTTTCAGCCAAAGAGACAGGAGTGAGGCTTTACCAACTGTGTTGTCTGTCACTCTGATTCAGTTTTAAAAAGTAATCAAACTGGTCAGATATTTCTATAGAGAAGATTTGCCATCCGTTAACTCCTATCAGTGCTTGAAGTTCCTTTCAGGCTACCAGATTCCATGGACTTGGAAATCCCATTTTAAAATGAAGAGTGGAGATCATTTGGAGAGATAAATTCAGAAAAATAAGACATTTTAGAGTATGTCTCTCATCACATGATACGTTGTACTCTCAGGCACATTTTTTTCCTATTTACAATTTATCATTAGCCTGTGATTATATATGTTTCCATTCCTACTAATTATACTCCACAAGACGTTTCCAACTCACCCCTCTTTCCAGTTGAGTCTTTCTACAATCCATTCAAATTGTCTACAAGACAAGACAGTGTATTATGGAAAGAAAAGATCACATTGGAAAGTTACACTGGAAAATCACATTGCTCATGGAAGCCTGCCTTCACCATAATTTCCTCTCCAGGCATTCCTCTTTAACCTCTCTATTGTTTTGTAATCTGTAAACTAGAATCACTTTTATTGATGAGACATGTCTTCAAATGTTGCCATAGATCCTCTGTATTTTATGAAAATATTTAATAATATTTGCTTTTTAAATTTGTGATACATATGTGTTTTACATGTTTAGTCATGGTACTGATCTGTCCATTATGACAAGAATCCAGAAAAGTTTGAAATCTGTTGTTTTCTTTTGTTTTAACACAGTCTGACCATGTATAGCATTTGTTCTTATTTTATTTTTCTGTTGTTATCTTCAGCATTATGTTGTCAATAGTAGCCCACAGACCAGTATCTGTACCATAACAGCAGTATGAATTTGAATATAAGAGTATGTCTATAATGATAGGGTATTCCTGCTGTGTAAGGATTAGCTCATATAATACCATAAGTAAGTATTAAACCACAAAATTCTGTTTAATACTTTCAGAAAAATGTTTGTGTATGCAATTTTTTATTGAACCTCAGATGTTTTAATCACCAAAAGTCCTGAGGTACTGAACACCTTCAGTGAGCATAAGGCTGTTAAAGGCCCCAAAGACATGAGATAATTGAGGCAAAAAAGAAAAAAATGATGTATAGTCAGAAATAGAAAAACAAAAGTGAATATATAGGATTTGAAATGATCTCTTGATTCTCTTACTTTTACTAGGCAAAATAAAACTTTAATATTATCAGTAAATGAAGTGTATAAACCTTAAATATTTTAAATGTAAAAATAAAAGGCACTGTTCAAAAAACGTTACGGCCTTTTCTCCAGTATAAAGTTATTAATTTAAACTCCCAGAATTTGTAGTTCATCAAGATGCATTCGAGCGAATTGAAAATAATATCACAAAAAATTAGATTCACATGCTGATTTGTATTCTTGCATGTAATGGGCATTTTGCTTTACACTCTTCTGGCAATTTTGAATGCTGAGGCAGCAGCATAGAAAATGCCAGCATCGGCAGATTAGTCAAAAAAGTCAAGAAGCCATTTACCTAATTACAGCGTCAGTCTAACTGCAGAAGCAGCCTGTTTTTATAATACTAGTACCTGAAGGCAAAATCAAGTTGGGGTAGAATGAGATAAAGAATGAATGGAGTCTTTGACATTTTACAACTTTCTCTTCCATCTTCTACCCACTCTATTTTTTGGTGTCAAGGAACTCTTCCTTAGAAATGGACACGAAAGCTAAGAAAACTTCTGCAGCTGACACATACCTTTTTGCCCAACTAGACGATTATAGGCCATAGTTATCTGCATCCCACATTACTCCTGGCACAAAAATTGCATACAGTAGGCATTCAGCACACATTTAAAACTGTCTTTGCCATGGGATATAAGCATTACTTGGTAATCAGTCTGTTCCCATGAATGCTATTTCATAAATTAGAGTCAGTTCAATGATACTGAACCTCAGAATTATTTCAATAGAACTACATTTCAAGCATGGATTTAAAATGATTATTTTAATGTTTTCCTGCAAAACACCACTAATGTGTTTTTTCACATTTATTTGTCTGGCCCTAGTTGAATTGCTCCAAATTTACTGCTTAAGCATGCTGCGTGGCCTGGACACTCATAGTGATTTGCACCTATTTTTCATGGGTCTGTCAGCCTATGATTATATAATTATATGACTTTTTATAAAAGCATTGAAGGCTTAGAAAATAATGTGCCTTCACTTTATGAATACTCAAGTACCCTTTGAATAAAACACTTTACTCACTTTTAGAGACATGCTATGCCTCTGGAAGGCAATCATTGGGTCTTTTATGTAAATTACTATTTTTCATTATTTACCAATTCCCAATTGCCTTATATTTAGTACAAGTATAGTCTCTGTGACATGTAGAGGTGTACAATCTAGAAGTCAAATGATTAAGAAAAGAGAGCTTTCTTGGGATCAGATGCAATTTAATGCTATCCTGATATAAATAACTGGTGTTTCTTCCCCTCCCTGTTTATTAAGCAAAAATCACCAAAATCTATAGTAGCCATGTAAATTAGAACACTATAATTTTAACCAACTCAGGAAGCAACATTTAAAAAAATACCATTTAGTCCCTAAGATGCCATTCAGAAATTTCTTTGAAAGTCTAAATGGCTTATGATGTTTTATTAATTACTTATTTATTGGGTAGCTACTATGTCCAATTCAATGACATTTTTATATTAGAAATGGACCTTATATGACAAGAGCTTTCACATCAAAGTAATTTTAGATCACCATAAATGTGGAATATAAAATAAAATATTCAAAGTAAAGATTTTAAATAGATAATTAAGTTTATAGTAGGTTGAAATACATGAAATTGCCAGTCTACTCTTTTGACCTAATATGTTGCTTTATTATAATTTTACTTAATATGTAACATTTTATTAACTCTGTGCTTCCATCCTTATTGGTCCTTCTTTCTGGTATGCCCTTTCCTACTTTGTATGAAAAGAATACTTACCTTCCATTTCTATAGCTTAAACTGAAACTCTATACATGCTCATTATTTTTGTTGATACAAGAAGAGGTAGGTACTACATGACTTATTGCACATGTTTTACCTTCAAAATAGTACACACTCTATAGCACACTCTATAGTACATATTGTATATGTCCATAACCCTACTCTAGTACTTTATGAAATACAATTCTTCCAGGATAGTGTCACAACTTATTTGGATCCATCAGGGTATGTGTGAAGATGTATTTTTTATCTATATAGCTTATTAATATGATTGGTATATTATTGGTATAGTTTTGAATGCATATTTGAATGTATTAATAAGTCACTAACATTCTTTTATGAACCAGGAGATGTTAGTTTTTCTAGCTCTGTCCCCTCATATGAACATAAATTTAAAAAGCTGAGGTTCAGAATAATCACTTGTCATTCCTTCTTAGAGTTGAGCTATATCTGGTATAGCACAAGCAAAATTTTAAAATAATCTAAAAGACTATGAGTAGTAATTAGCACAGATATTTAAGCAAAAACTATCAACTCTGATATAACTCTAAGCAGCAGTAATCACAAAAGACTGTGGAACAGCTGGATTTAAAGTAGATCTTGAAGGATGGAAAGGATTTTGATAGAAGAAATGGGAGAATAAGTGAGATAATATGACCAAACAAATTGAGGAAGAAAAGCCTAAAATGTGCAGAGAAGAGTAGGCAAGATGATTCAATTAGTCAATGGTTCTTCTTGCATTTATCCAAGATATTGTAGTTTTATCCTGGGAGCATGGGATAGCCACTTGGACTTTTTGATTTTTATAATATTCCACATATCTGAAATTTTAGAGACTATTCCATATGGTTGAAAAATAATAATTTATATTCTATAAGACAGAATAATGTTAAAATTTAATTATCTCAAACTTTTAAACTTGTTTTGTACGTGTATGTTATTCTTAAATAAGACAACTCGGCTTCCACCCTTGATAATGTCAATGTTTTTTTCCTTTCTTTTATTTTTTATACCCATCAACTTATTTCCGCCAACTTTAAAAAATGCTGAGGAAACAATTACAGAGTTTAGTTCTCTTTTATATATGAATCTCATGTGTGTATGTTGAAAAGTATTTCTATGAAACTAAATAGATGATACGGTAAAACGTAGTTTAGGAGGATGTCTTATTTTAGAAGTTGCCAGAGATTTTTTAAATGGATTTACATATAATCTGAGACCAGAGGTGAAAGATAGAGTCACCTATGTAAAAAATAGAAAGTGCTAGGCAGGCAGGTGGAACTATATATGAAGTGGTCCAGAGAGTAGAACTTTATATGCTTAATGAAATCATTGAATTTAAGTGAAAGGACTCATAATGAGTGTGAGAGAAAACTCGAAATGAGGAGGAAGGGTGGTAAAGTGTAGGAGGACCAGGCAGAGAGGTGTATACCAGGCCAAAGGTTCAGATACTGTTTTTTAATGTGATTAGAAGCCATTACAGAGTTTAAAATAGGAGTGATAGAAGGAGTTCATATTTGCCAGAGATTTTTGTTATTATTGTATGGAGGATAGATTGGAGTGGCAAGAAAGAGTAATGCCATATAGGAGATCATTTGGTTGTCCAGATCAGAAATGATGGTAATTGGGTAGGGTGGTAGAACTGTGTGGTTAGTTAGCTTTCTGTCACTGTGATGAAATATCTGAAGTCAGTAACTTAAAAGGAGGAAAGTATTTATTTTGGCTCATAGTTTCAGCCCATGCATGTTTAGCTCCGTCACTTTGGGCCTGTAGTCATGCAGAATATTATGGTGAAGGGCAAGTAATAGAGTGTTGTCTCCCCTTATGATGTCCATGGTGAAACAAATAGACAAAGAGAGGAAAGGGCTGGAGTCCTTCAAGATTATGTCCCTGGTAAACTAACTTCCTCTCACACATGTCCACTGTCCCATCACCTTATAATTGCACCTCCAGCTAGTGACCAAGTCTCCAACACGTGGTCTTTGGGAAACATTAAAAATAACAAATCATTAATGATATGGCTGATAAGGAGAAATAAATTTGACTATTCACCTTGCATTGATCTTTGATATAAAAGATTAATTTTATTCTATTTTATCCTTACAGGCAACACTTAGTCATTTCCTTTCCCAGAGTTGAGCCTAGCCTATTTTTTAATTAAAAAGTGGCACTTATTTTATGTTGTAACTGTGATGTCTCATTCCAGGAACCAAAAAAAAAAAAAATACTGTGACTTCCTAACTATAACAATGTGGTGGAAATGGAGAGAAGGGAATAGATTCTAAAATCACTTTGGAGATACAGAAACAAGAACTTGGTGGGCTGGCTTTGTAATGTAAGGGAAAGAGCCTGACCTAGGAGCTTATGGATTTCTTTTTTGTAAAAACAACATTGTTTTACGTTGTAATGTTTATTTCCCCAAGACAGCCTAGCCTGCATTCCACTTAGATAAATTTTACAAGCTAGTTTTCTGCTGGTTCTAGTTTGAAACTTTAACCATGTTTCTGATGACAAGGAATGCTGCAAAAGTACTCTAGTTCAACAAAGAGTTATGATCACAAAACAATTTTTATCCATTCCACAGTGTTTCAGAATTACCAGTTGATTTTTAAACGCAGAATAGATATAAATGCTAGTGGTGGTTAATCTGGTATGTTTCTTATAGCAAACTGTTGTTCATGCGACACTTGTGCTCAAAGGAGGAGGCATGGGATTTCTAAGATAGATGAAAGAGTTGTTAGTGGTGCGTAGGTCTGTGGGAGAAGCAAATGACCTCAGCTTTCTGTGATAAACTTGAGGTGCCTGATTTTCATTTTTATTGAGACTGCATGGTGTTTAGAAATCAGGGGTGAGATTTAATTGACAGATATAGTTTTGAACAACGTGAAACATTAATGATATGAGATTATGTTCTTTTTGTTTGATCATAGGAGCAACACACTATTTGCATATGTCAGAATAGAAATATATATGTATACTTAAAATGTAAGCACACATAAACAGAGACACACATAAGTAAAGCCTAGGGAGTAAAAAGAGTGATTGATTTGGACAGGAAAGAATTAAGGAAGGGAAAGTGCAGGAAAAAAAGGAGAAAAATTTTGTTTGCTAAAGAAAACTGTTTAAATCTACTTTTAAAACTGACATGTTATATTAATTCACCTCATTATCCTCATCAACAAAGTTGACTGTAAATATTAAAAGAAACCGATTAAAATATAAGGTAGACTTACCTTCTAAAGTGCATGTTAGAGTAAGGACTTGCATTGCAAATATGAATGTATTTCAACTCTTATTTTTATATAAGACTTCTATTCAGTATTTGCTAATAGTAAACTTCACATTTCAACATGAGAATAAACCCTCTAGCACTTCTACTGCTACATGAAAGGTGTCCTAGTTTGCTGGAGTGGGTATGGAACTTATGTAGCATATGAGAGATCATTTGCGGGTTGTTGAGGCTTTGGAGCAAGGAGAAAGTTGACATTAGGAATTAGCCACTGCAATTTATAATAGTAGCATTGCCAGACAACAGAATATGGCTACTGAAAATATAGGGCCCTATTAATATTAAAAATAACTCATGTATGTTTTATTTATGATATAGTAGACAGTATTATGAGCACTTGGTGTATTATCTAATTTGATTTTTAAAATCCTTCTAAAATGTGTCCTATTAATGCTATTTTATAAATGAATAAATTGAGGTGCAATTAAATATTTTAAGTTTGCATAGTTCCTAACTGGTAGAGCTAGGACTTGAACTTTGGTGTGCTGGAATTCTATAGCAGAGTTGTCATTTGTTGGCTAGGATGAATGATTAGGGGCTAGGAGTAAAAGACACTAATACCAGAAAAAAGAAAGCTTAGCAGTTTTCTGGAGTGAATGGTCTGCTAGCTTCCACTTGCAAAAAAGGGAAAGAGAAGGAATATAACAGCGAGTCATTAATTCATAAAATGTAATTTTCTCAACTGCAAGGCTTGCAGTTTATGCACCTGCTACACTGCTGAATCATCTCACCTGAATCATTTAGTCAGCTCCATTGTGTTTGCAAAGATTGCTAATTGCCTCACCAGAATAATTTAAACTATCAATAAAGAATGCAATAAATCATTAAAGATATGGTTAATAAGGAGAAATAATTTCATCTATTCACCTTGCATTGATCCTTGATATAAAAAGATTAATTTTATATTCTACTCCTAACCTTACAGGCAACCATTAGTCGTTTGTTTTCCTAGAGTTGAGATGAGATGAGTTTTTATTTAAAAAATGTGGCATTTTTCTTGTGATTAAATTCTTGCTCTGATATCTCATTCCAAGAACAGAAAAATATTGTGACTTACCAAGGAAGCATAAGACAAATGTTAATGTTTTAGTAAAAATTATTGCAACAGAATTTTAAAACACATGCTGTTTTAGTGCTACTATGGAAATTTTTATCCTTTTCAATATATTCAGGTACATGCACACCTAATTCTTATTAATTTACAAGATCATTGTCTTTTCCCTCTAGACCTATAGAAAGTATGTGATTTTAGTTACTGAAATTTTATGGCAACACAGTATCAAAGTTATTTAATCTGTAATACATAGCAATGAAAATATTTTATGCTTGAGACATTTCTCTCAAGGCTGTTGTCCATTTGAATGTCCTCAGAACAATGCTCATTTTTCAGAGCTGTTAATTTATTTATATGTTTTTGCTACAGCTGGACAAACTTATATAACAAGGAATCCTTATATTGTATAGTAATATTGATCTTTTGCACATTGGAATTATACTACATAATGCATATATGCATGCTATCAAGGAGTTTTGAGGGGAATATTTTCATATTACCAGCTGGAGAACAAGATATTTTGTGTCAAAAATATTACTTGTGGAAGAGAAAGTCAGAAACATACTATACAATTTTTATTTATTTATATATTTGAACTAAATGAATAATTAATATATCAACTAAGCAACTTTTACATATACAATTGTTTTACTTCCCTAACTGGAAAAACACTACAAACATGTATTTCAGAAATATATCTATCCTTTTATGAAGAAAGTTAGCTGTTTACATTCAAATTATAAAGTTAAATGTATCTCTGACTACATTGAATATGGGAAATCAGATGATTACAAATCTCTTTCCCCTATGTTATTTTTCAGTCACTGATTCTGAGAATAGGCAAGGATCTATGTTTTATTATCATTTCTTAAGTCCACCTGTCTTGTTTTCTCAGGCTTTGACACATGATTTTATGACATACTATAGCCCAAATAGTACCTAGTTTGTCAGAAAGCATAACTTTGCAAAGAAGTTAAAAAATATTTCTTCCTTTCCTCAAACTTGCTGGAAAAGTTTCCCTTTATGTAACCAGCATTTAAATAGAATCCATCTTTGCTGTTCTCTGATAGAAATCTACATAGTACAGAGTACCAAAGACTTTGTACTTTTGTTCCATCCAAGAATCTTTTGGTTGCAAATAAATAGAAAGTAGGTCCACACTGCTTCTGCAAAAAGCAGATTCGCTTTAAAGACACTCCTATGTTTTTACGAAATTTAAGGATTGAAAAGGAAGGTCATGAGAATCAGACCTGGGAAATTAAACACTAGGCTGTAGTTTTTTAGACAATAGAGCCTTGCATTCTCTGCACCCCATTTTTCTGCATTCTACTGTTCTTTGCTCTACTTCTTAACTATAGTTTGAAACATGCCCATCTAAAATGCAAATTCATGGCCTCTTACTTATGGAGCCCACTCTGAACTTCTGTATCTCAACATGGAGTGACTGGATCAGTATGGTGGAGCCCAAGGGTGAGAGCCTTCCATGATGCTCCTTGCTATGACCCTGACGTTAGATGGAGTGTGTTTATTAGTTCAAAACCTAGTGATATCCATGGTTTCATTAATTCTAACCTGGGAAACATGGCCATGTGGGTAGCTAGAATCCCAAGCCAGTGTTCATTATCAGATCTCAATAAATTCAATGGATGGTCACAAATCCAATTTTGAACTGATTCTGGAGGAATGAGTGGAAGCTAATGTGGAAAGAAAGACAGATCATGAGGCTGGTGGAGTAGGATGAGTAAAGGCTGAAGATTAAAACCTCATTTGATAGATGGATGGACTTGAAATCTACATGTAGATGTTATGGAAAACTGAGGATGAAACTCAAAGATAAAACCCTTGCCTAGCATGTGGAAGGCCCTGAATTTATTGACCAGTACCATAGAGGGTGTGAAAAGATGGTAAGGAAGATGGAAAAGAAGCTTTGTGAAAATCTTTGGGTATAGATGATGGATTACTTCTGAAAGAAAATACTTGGAAATTTTACTGTGGCTACTTCTTTTGTCTGTGTATATGTGCATTAGTAAGGAGTGGCTATTAGAGGTGTTCTAATAAGTATTTAACACATCTTCACATTTATTAACAATTTCCAGATATAAGTTATATGGAACCTAAAATTTATAAGTAATGACAAAATATATTGCTACTGTTTCAATGTTTGTTTCTCCCAAAATCATGTGTTGGAATCCTAACCCTAATGGTGATGATATCAGAATATAATGTAGGGCTTTGTAGGAAATGAAAAGACAAAGAGAACCCTCATAAATGGAATCAGTTTCATAAAGGAGTCCCCGGAAAGTTGTCTTGCCTCTTCTACTATATGAGTACATAGCTTGCAGTAAATGTCTGTTAGGAAGTGGGTCATCACCAAACACTGCTAGTAAATATAAAAACAAATTTTAGATGTTTATAAGTTATCCAGTATATGGAATCTTGTTATAACTGCCCAAATAGACTCTGAGACGTATGTGAATGGCTCCTACATTTCATATCATTGCTTGATTATCTCAGAATATTGTCATTGATTTTTTTCATTCTGGTGTATGCAGGCTGTCCATGATTGCTGTGATTTCCTAGGTGGAATTTTATCCAAATTTTATCATTCCTTTCCCATCTAAATTATTATCATTAAATTTAATTTGTAATCTATTGTTAGACTATTTCCATGAGATAAATTACATTCTTTAAACTGAGAACTTTCCCAGTTTCGGTGTCAATTACAAATGTGTACTGTTCAACAACAGACTCGCAAAATATCTTAAAATTTAACATTTGGCTCTTGTGAACCAGGATGAGCTGTTCTAGAAAACAAGACTTCATAGATGAAGGTGATTATGACCTCAATTATAATATCAATGGAAAGTAAATTTGCATGTGAGAAAATCTGCAATATAATTAGTGAATTTTAATTGGACATGGAGCTAAGGAAAAGTTAAAGAAGATTTTACAAACTTGGTTGAAAGAGTTGTGAAAATCTGTAACAAAGAAAGGATATAAGAATCCATTCATTTAACAAATCTTTATGTAAGAGCAAATACTAAGAAAAATATATGCATTCTATATGCTATAAGATAGTCTTATAATTAATTGTTGAAGTCACCTACAGTTCAAAAGTAGATGTAAATAATTATTGACTTCAATTAATTCAAGCCTCTGTTTTCAGCTTTTAGTGATGACCCCACTTGCACAGTTTTTTCTGAAATGGTTCGCTCACTGGACTCTGAGTCTTCCTAAAGCTGAATCTGTCTTATTCCCACTGTGAATTCCCAGAATCTAGTTCAATTTTTGTCTCACACTGTTTACTAAATGTGGAGTTGAGTTAATAAATAAAAAATCTATAATTAGCTCCATAAAAGAGAAGGCTAGTCAATGCTGAAAAGGGGGAGGCTGCCTGACTTCATTCCTTTGCCAGGCCCAGAGAAAGTATTGACCAACATTAAATTTAGAGAGGCTATCTTTAGTTATTTCCAAATTCCAGCTGAGCCTATCAATTTATAACAAAGTCTTGAAGGAAGATTTGATAACAAAATTATATTGCTTGACATGGATATCACATTGTCTCTGGGATGACATATCCAGCAGTCATTATATAAAAGTATAACCTTGAATTCCAAATCCTAGAATTAAGGATACAGATTAAGAGACTCATGTTGGATATTGATGTAGCTATGAATGTGTAACAAAATATAAGCAAATCAATTCCCTTGGCAGCACACAATTTACATACCATATGTCTTTGATATTTTTAACAATTTAAAATAATATTTTGGGGATTTGTTTTGGCTTTACTTCTTTATTAATAAACCCAGTTAAAAAAACAGGGCTATAGAGAAGATTTTAAAACTTAAATTTCTTTTATATTTAAGCTAGATAGGTGGAATTTATAGAACTTTATAGGAAAATAAGAAATGACATTTTATATATTAAGATTTCAAAAATTCTTGTTTTAATAAATTTTGTATTTTTAATGCAGGATACCTTATGTGAATTGATTATGTTTCCAAAATTTATTTGTCAACAATGTTTCCAATGTGGATATATGTTTTTTTTTTCAGAGAAGCACTCTTAAATGTAGATTTTGGTTATCCTGGACCAGTTTACAAAACCTGATTTAGTTCAGTGCCTAAAGTTCATGAAGCAACTGATGAAATCATAGATTGGGGGTTGGCAAACTATGGTTATTGGGCCCAATCTGGTCCACTTCTTGAGTTTATAAATATAGTTTTATTTATACAGTTTATATGTATTGTTTATGCCTTAGTATATTGTCTATGGCTGCCTTCAGATCACAGTGACAAAATTAAGTAATTGCAAACTAGATCTTTTGGTCAGGAAATCAAAATTTTCAGAGAAATATGTTACCTACGCTTGGATAGTCTTTCCTGAACACAAGGAGAACTGACTTGTGGGAATGTTTACTAGAGATTTGATTCTGGAGATGGATTGTGTATTCATCTTACCACCTCAAACTGTTCAATGTATCTCATATCTTCCCCTTCTACAAACTTACCCCTCCAGATAATGATAACCCGGTCAATATTACGTGGCAAGAGTGGGTTCTCAAGGTCCATGGAGAGGACTCCAGCAGGACAGGCTAGAGATATAAAAGAGTGGGACTGGATTATTTCTTCTGCTGTTGCAAGTCCATTGTATAAGTGCGGGTATATGACTTTATTTGGAAACATTACCTTCTGCTGAGAAGTAGTAGTGAAGGAATTGCTCACAAATTGGATCTTTTTTACTTCCTTCTTTTCTTCTCACTTACACTAATTATCATCACTAGCCCCTCTGCATCTGACTCTCTGCTCTAGAAGGGTCTTGTGGTGAAGAGGTACCATCTGGACATGAGTCAAAAGTTAAAATTTTTATAATTGGGCAATAGATCAAGAAAGGAAGACATAAATAGGAATAATAATTGTGAGAAAGAAAAGGAGTTCCTGTTGGGGGTTTTCAGATCGGCTATTACCTTGTGGAGAGGAACATAAACTGGTTCTATGTTTGCTGTCAGTGTCACTGCCAGACAACACTTAAGGGATGCTTATCAAGGAACAGGCAAAGTGTTCCACATTCCCCATGCACTGCACTCCAAGGATTTTCCTTCTTTTTCTCTGGTGACTCCTCTTCCCTCAATATATTGTCCTCCCCCTCCATCTAATTTTAAATGATCATCTTTCACCAGACTTAGTTGTTATCTCCAGACTTAGTTGTTAATGGTGATTGGGTTTTCTATGTTATAACCCTAGACAATCACATCCAGCTTCAATTGTGTTCTTTAAACTGATAGCTCTCAAATATATTACTTTCTCCTAGACCTCATTTCTGAGCTTCAGATCTGCATATCCACCTGCCTACTTAAAAACATTTCTACCCCATTCCTCCATGATATTTTTATCCTGCTGTTTTATTAGAGCCTATCTTAGCCCATACACCCACCTTTCATGTAATTTCCCAGTCCAGAAATTCTTGTGCTGATCTTGTTTCTTCCCTCTCCCTTATCTCCTGTATAAAATCACTAAGTCCAATAGATTTTCTCTTCTAAGTATCCCTGCAAATCAGTATACATTTTTTCTACTGACATTGCTATTGTCCTAGTCAAAGCAGCAAGATTTCTTTCTAGGAATATGAAATAGCTTCTACCTAGACTGCCTGAAGTCACTCTTACTTCTAATCCTGCTGCTCTTCCACTTGAAACGTTGTCATAACATCTTTTACTTTTCAAAACTCATCCCATACTGTTAATAGAACCTACGGATACCTACAAGATCCCTCTATAATTTCCCTTCTGACCTTTTCTACTTCTTCCAAAAAATGTCATTTGTCAATCTTTGATTATGTTGCTTCTACTGCTAAGAAGGCTTCTGTTTCCTGATTCTTGGGTGAGACAGACCCTGACATAATCCTCAGTAGAACATAAATTATATCCTTCAAACACAACTTTCAAAAATGATCAGACTAGGTGAGGAGCTCCTAACTTTTCATATGCAGCTGGAATAAAAATTGACATTGCATAAAAGAGTATGTAATTGTGTAAAATCTGTTAGCTTATCTAAAATGTGATATCTAGAAAAGTAAATGCTATATTCCCCTTTGCACTTAGGTTTATGGTTGAGTTTCAGTCTCCTAATAAAAGTCTAAACTTTATTTTTATAGTACTGGGGATGGAACCCAGGGGTATTCTACCTCTGAGATACACCCCCAGCCCTATTTAATTTTTTTTAATTTTTAAACAGGGTCTCACTAAGTTGTTTCACAACTTTTTTTTTTTTTTTTGCGGTACTGGGATGGAATCCAGTGGCATCCTACCTCCAAGCTATACTCATAGCCCTATTTTTTATTCTTTATTTTGAAACAGTATCTCACTGAGTTGTAGAGAGCCTCACTATGTAGCTGAGGCTGTCTGCAGACCTTGATCCTCCTGTGTCAGCCTCCAGAATGCTGGGATTACAAGTATGCACCACCATATCTAGCTTTTCACAACTATTTTAATAATATCTTGACTAAATATCACATATGGACTTGAAAGATTGTTATGGTTATTACCATTTATGGTAATAGTAGAACTAGATTTGAAATAAAAGTGATCAAACTCTCAATCCATGCACTACAGTATACTGCCAAGACATTTTAAGGTTTATATGCTTTCCTACTAGTCCACCTTTACCATAAGTAATGGAAAGAATGCAATTCAGCTCCTAGATTTTAGGTAAAGAAGAGCAAATCAATGTATAATGCTGTTTTGATGCTAAAGGTTAAATTGAATAAATGTTCTATCTTCTTCCCTTTATGTAGATAATGGTTTCATTGGATATTTTTTTAAGATTGCTTATTCTAAGCATTATTATTTTTAATCCATTTACATTTAAAATGAATAAATGGACAAATAATGAATACTTGATCTCCAAATCATGAAATCAATTTTAATATGCTTGGAGGATTTAATATTTTCTTAGTGCAATGAGATTGATGAAGTCCTGTTAATGAATCTATTGATGTGATTGAAGGAAAACAGGCTCACTGTTTTTTGTCACCAGGAGATGAGCCCTATAATACAACCTAAGAAATATGTAAAGGCAATCAAGCAGCTGTATAATTGTAAAATATTCACTCAAGATCTCTAAAATATTTTGAAATAAATATGGATTTTATATGAACAATAGTGTAAAGCATGTTTTACTGTAAAATTAATTTAAAATTAATGCATTTAAGTATCTTAAACCAAGAATCCATGTTTCTGTTTATTTTCTTCCTAAGCTAAGTAGTATATTCTCACTCTTTTCCTGATAAATTAATAGAAATCTTGGTTTTATTTATTCATTAATAGACTCATCTAATAAGAATATATCTCTTTACACCATGTAAATTCTAAGAAATACAAGAAAAACTACATTTGAAATTTTATAAACATTCATATTGTAGAAATAATTTTTGAACACAGATATAATACTTCCATACATTTTTTTCTATTCAAATTTCACCAATCAAGCTATATTCCTATGTTAACTAGCCTGAAGACAGATATTAATTGTACTCCCAATTTGCAATGCATCAGTTTAGCACTATCGATCTGTAAAAAAAATGAAAGTAAACTAAGCAAGAGCCAGTCTTAATACCAAAAGAATGATAAATTGATTCCATCTGACAATGAGTTGTCTACAGATCAATGTATATGTGCAGCATAGAACAGTTAAGAATGAAACAAAGGTCATAAAAGAAACAGGGTAGCTAAGATTATTGGAGACCATGAAAAAAATATATATATATAGTGGTTTACATATATATGTTTACATATATATAAAGTTTGATAGTTGCTTATAAGCAAGTTCTCTAAATTAAATGTACAAAAAGTTCATAACATTAATATTTAATGACTAAAATACCATGTCAGTGTCCTGGGAGTTATTTTAAAGAAATTGACTCATTTATTAATCAAGAATGACTCTAATGAATTTGGAAAATAAAGACATGGTTTAAAAAAACTCAGACTTCTCTCATTCACTGTATGTGAAATCTATTTTCAACAGCCTGTTTCTATTCTCGGTATCAATAACTTAATAGGGTTCAAATGTCTTCAAGTCCATAATTCTCTGACACCTTCTTCTAGGTTTTATTTTAGATCCTAATGGTTGACTCTGTAATCCTTTGGGAGCCAAAGGGCTGGTTTATCTGTTGGTTGTTTAAGGTATTTATTAGACTACACTTTTCTCTTTCAACTTGATAATAGTATTTAGTATGGAATATAGAATAGTTTATTATTCAATAAACAATCCTTGATACCCTGGTGGCATCAAGTTGACACCTTCCTAAGAAGTTCCATTTAATTAGTTCATAATTTGATTAGCTCTTTACAGACCTTTCATTTTTGAATCCTGATTGATTTCTTTATAATACATTTTTTATTACTTTGAGTATAATATATGTATTATGAGTTTGGGCTTAACTCCCCAATTAATATTTATCCTACAGTTATGCTTGGTCCTAGAGCACTGAATGTGTTTAATTTATAATATAGTTTCTTTTTAGGTTCTCTAATCCATGTTTCATATTACCAGCAGATTTCTTTACATTTCAGAATAAAAGATGAAATGTATCATATTGAGCTCCTGAGAGGTTTGAGAGATGGGAGAAATATTACCTGGCATGATCATAATTCAATAACTCATCAGATTGTTAGTTTTTCTACCCTGTAAAATGAAATATAATGTTATATTAAAATATATACATATACAACAATTATTTTTCATCATCTGCTGTATTCTAGAACCCAAATTGCATTATAAAATCAGAAAAGGCTAATTGTGAAATTATACTATGAAAAATATCACTTCCTAACAATATTTTTTGTTGTGTCTTCTGTACAATTTTCATTTTCTAGAACTTGTTATATTTTGAGAGTAAAACTAGGTGCAGCCTGTATCAACAATACTATTTTAAAAATAAAAATATTTTATGAATTATTCATATTATGTCTTTAGAAATTTTTGAGGATTTTAACATGGTCATGTTTGACCTTCTGAGATGAAATAAAAGAAATAAAAGCTAATTTATGTGCAGAGATACTATACTTAAGCATAAACTGCTACTTTAAAAATTATCAGAATGTAAGATCCAATCTGATTTTTTGTTGCATTTAAAATCTAAGAAAAAAGGACAAACATATAGACTACTTCCAGAAGAAATGTCAGTTAATCTTAAAGTTCAGTAGCTCTTCAGTAAAGCAGGATGCATCTTTAGACTTTATGTAACTTATTTTATCATGAAGAGGTTTGGATCCTTGGACATCTTGGACAACTAGTGTGTGTGTGTGTGTGTGTGTGTGTGTGTGTGTGTGACAGAGAGAGACAGAGACAGAGAGACAGACAGAGACAGAGACAGAGAGACAGATTTTTCACTTTTGCTTACCTTTAATTCTGGCCAAAGGAAGTAGGAATGCATGGAAATTATAATTCATAACAGAAAATATGTTCCTGATTTTCTTGCATAATCCAAGTATTTTGTCATTCAACATCTCTGCATGACAAATTTTTGTTTCTAACCACTGAAGTGGTACTCTCTGTGGAAATAGCATGAACCCAGTTCACCATTCACTTGATCAGCATTGAAGTTATTCGATTGCTTGAGAAATTATTGATTTTTCACAATAGATTTAACATAATAATTCAAACAAGCTAAACTATTACCTTGTCATTTTCCTTTTATCTTATAACATTTGTGCTCTGAAATCGAAGTTACAATGTAACTAAGGTCTTAAATTTTCAATTTTATTTTATATTTTTAGTTTTTATGCATTTACATTTATTTTCTGATCTTTTATTTCAGTTTCATGTTATCTATTTTGATATAACCTTTTAGATGCATATGCTAATTATCTTGTTTTAGTCCTACAATGTATACATACATAAAATATGCTACACACAAAAGTATGTAGAATTTTTATGTCAATTAGTTTTTGCTTTATGATGAAATTTCTGCCAATGTCTTTTGTAAAAACATGTTCAAAATAACTCAACAATATAAAATGACAGTAGTAAAATTCAAAAGTATAAGCTATTAGATTTGTATAAAATAGTGATTATCATATTATAAAATATATGTTTATTTGTATAAGTAAATATTAAGTATCACATTTTAAAACATCTAACTTTAGTTTTTTTAATTTCTGTTACAGTGAGAAGCATTTATTTATAAATGGAAAATGTCTAAGTTTTCTGAGGACAATAGATTAATAGAAATATTTCTTTAATTTATCAATCATCACAACTATAAAGATAAGCAAGGAAAATTGTCATTTTTTCATAATCTACACACACACACACACACACACACACACACACACACACACACACACACAATAACCCAAGAAATAAAAGCAAAAACACCATTCTTATTTACCAGATCTATCAAAACAGGCAACAGGTGAATTTGACTCATGGGCTATTCATTGCAGATACCTGTGCTAAGCTACACACTTTTAGTAAATACAAGTAGAGAGAGATTTATTTTGTGGAGGGGATATTACTCCATAAATATCATAGGAAAAGTAAGTGGAATAACTCATATTGGCACTGTAAGAAAAATTAAATCATGTCTTAAGACAGTAGTACATGCTGAAATATTTAATCTGTAGTCTACATTGTCAAAGTAGCTAAAAATAAAAGACTCTTTCTTCATTCAAGGTAAAGTTGAAACCACAACCATGACACTCGGAAAGCACAACAAATGCAAAATCTCAAAAAACATTATGTGGAATTGAACATTTTTATAATTACCAGTGCAATAGCTTTGGCACCTAGTTTTCTGAATACTAAATAGAACAGAAACTTCTGTATTCCATATTCATTATCCATTCAACTAATAGGAAAATGAGTAATAGAGTGTAAGTCATTAAGAACCAATTAATAACTAATTTATAGGTTCTAGACTCACTTTTATATTGTTATGGATTTGACATAATAAGGAAATATAATATGAAGACTACATCATTTGTAAAAATCAAATAATCTTCTTTCTTTCTTTCCTTCTTTCTTTCTTTTTCTTTCCTTCTTTCTTTTGTGGTACTAGGGATGGAACCCAGAAGCCTTCTACCTCCAGGCTACACTCCCGGACCTATTTTATATTTTATCTGGAGACACGATCTCTTAAACCAGCTGAGGCTGGTTTCAAACCTGCATGATTCTCCTGTCTCAGCCTCCCAAACTCTGGGATTACAAGTGTGTGCCACCACGGCCAACCTGATTGTTTTCTATTGCATGAACTCTATTTTATCAAGCTGTATAAGCTTTGTGGCCTGTAATCTTATGAATTAGTAATTTTGGTATGTAAATTAGCTTTGAAAATAATGGAATGAGTTCTTTTCTTCCCTCTCCTCTGTAATATACTCAAATAAATCCTGATAGTGTTTGGAGTAGAATAAAATGAGTCCTACAGAAAATTATGAATATTTTGCACTCAAATGAAAAAATATACCTTATTTTTTATTTATTTATTTTTTTGGTGGTACTGGGATTCCTGGAAACCCTTCTACCTTCGGGTTACATTCCCTGACCTATTTTATATTTTTATTTGGAAACAGGGTCTCTTAAGCCAGCGTGGCTGGCTTCGAACCTGTGTGATCCTCCTGTCTCCACCTCCCAAGTGCGGGGATTACAAGCATGTGCCACCACACCAGGCAAAAATATACCTTATTTTTAAATGAGAAGATAATATGCTCATGATCATTAAGAAATGTAGGACCAGCTACTCAGGCAAGATTTTCAATCAACTTCGAAGACAGCATTTTATTCAGTGTTTTCTGTTCCTTCTCCCATCTCCGAGTTTCCTCTTATTTTCTTTCCTCAATCTTTATTTCTTTATTCCTAAACATTGGTTTATTAACTAAGCATCTCATGTTCTGTTTTATGTCTCTCCTATATACTTTATGTAAATTATGCCTTATTTTTAAATAATTTTTAACCAAACCGAATACACTTTGACCTAGAACTGGTCCAGCAGGGAGCTTAGGGAGTGCTTATTGAGCGGATGATGTGGCAGAGGATATCCAAATGGAAGTAAAGTTTTTTTCTTTAGAGTTTTCATCCTACTATGGATTTAGAGTTACAGTGGGACTTCAGTAAAAATGACCTTTGTTAATAGCATTACTTTATTGTGATGATTTTAGCTCATTTTTAAAATAGGATAATGATGTCATTTTTACCACTCCATATTGATGGCCCTAGTGTACTTACTGAATCCAGACATTTTTCATACAATTGCATTCAGATGCCGTTTTACATCTTACTTTTGTATTGCGCAGCATAATTCATCGATGACGGGGGAGTCTTTGATATAAGTACATGTTGAGACTGACATCCTGGCCTATTGCCTAGTTTTCAAATGAATGTAACAATTTTGCATGTATAGTAATAAATAGTTTGTTTTACAATGCCAGGTGCATATACTTTTAGTAGTTGTAATGTATACTGAGTAAATGTCTCAGTCCACATCCAGGGATTTTAATGTGGTAAATACATTTTTTACCATTTTAATGTGGTAAATACACAAAAATATAATGATCAACTCACTGTGTTGATAATAAAGAAAATATTTGATAGGTTTTCATGTTTTCTTCCTGAATAAAATATTTTAAATCCCTCTGTATCTCATGGCCTCTGTGGAAAACCAGTTTTACATCTCTCTATTGATTCCTATTTAGAAAGAAGAAATAACAGAACCCAGACAGTCTGTGATATGGTTAATTTTTTTTCTGCTAGCTCTCTTTCCCGTTTTCACTCTTATGGACTGACCTGGTTCTGGAAAAACCTTTGTAGGAATACTTGAGGGCAGAAATGAAGACAAGAAACTAGAGAGAAGGCTACCTCATTAAGCATCCAGACTCAGAAAAGGCTCCCATTCTGTGTCTCCCCTTTTTAGTTCTGTGTCTATTCCAAGTCTGTTTAGATTTTCCAAATTCTGTGCTATTCTTTCAGGCAAAGATCTCATCCTGATTCTGGAAAGATTATGTCCAAGGGAGAAGTGTGATAAGAGTAGGAAGATAATTGTTCTATGTGTCACTCTCTCCCTGTGAACATTTCCTCTTTCACTCTGGAACTGGATCCGCCTGCCTTTCATAATCCAATTTTTTATTTTTTTGGTACTGGGGATGAAACCCAGGATCTTCTACTTCCTAGCATTACTCCTATCCATTTATTTTTATTTTGAAACGGTCTTCCTAAGTTGCTGAGGGTCTTGACAAGTTGCTAAAATTGGTTGCGAACCTGTTATCCTCCTTTCTCAGCCTCAAGTTCAACGGATTTGACAATAGTTGAGCTTCTTTTCATTTCTCTTCATTTTTTGGCTTTCTCTTCTTAAGTTTAAGAAATAAAATTTTAAGTCTGCCTTATAAAATATGTAATATTTTCAAAAGAATTATAGAACTGTTAATTCTAGACTAGGAGATATGGATATGTGACTTTTATTAAAATATAAGGGAATAATTATATATATATGTATATATCCATTTATATACAATATTTTATATATAATTAAAATTGAGTAAATACTGATTATATGTGTGTATAAGTGTGTGTGCACGTGTGTGTGTGTGTGTGTGTGTGTGTGTGTGTGTGTGTAACAGGGGACTGAACCCAGGGGCATTTTGCCTCTGAGCTATACTTCTAGATATATTTTTTTAAACAGTAAACAAGGAACAAGGTCTTGCTAGGTATCTGAGATTCTTGCTATGCTATTGAGGCTGTCCTTGAACCTGTGATCCTCCTGTCTTAGCCTCCCAAATACTGGGATTATAAGGGTATACCACCACTCCTGGCTAACTACTGAAAATACCAACACTTTCTGTTAAGCATTGCTGTCAAAGAGTATTTTGTAAACATTTTGGGAGGACTAAAAATAAGAGATAATAAGAAAATATGTAACTTCTTGACTGAATTCAATAAGAAAAAATTCCTCCATAAAATGACTTACACTGCATAAGAAATTAGTATTCAAAGGACATCTTTGTGCAAGGCCTCAGGGATCTTGCTGAAGAAAAATGATCACTGAGAGTAAAAGACACAAGATAAATGTCTTTAGTCACAGTTTTCAAAGTGACTTTTTGCCTCTTATGGAAAGCAAGCTGCTAGTTTCTAAACTTTAAAATTCAATTTTGGTGAATAAGCTTATAGATACTAGCAGAATGTTATTTTCAGTTACTCTGTACAGCAAATCAAAGAGAACGAACACAAACTAAGAACAGTGATATTTTGCTAATGCTTATCAACACTTGTTCATAAGAAAATGAGAGCTTTAAACTATTTTAAATTGAAGAAAATTTCTTTTTAGATTTGGACACAACACATTGTAGAGTGGTTAAATCTAAGAATTATATAAAATTTACAGTCATAACTTGATGTATGTCCTATTTTCAGTTCAAATTATAGAGGATAGCCCTGGTGCAAGGCCATCCTATGATGTAGGAGATGACACTACAGTTTCAAACTTTATTTTCAACCAATGAAAAATATTTTTCAATAGCACTACTCCATCATATGAAACATAGATAAGATGGGCACAGTGGTGTATATATGCAATCCTAGTTATTGGGAGGCTGAGACAGGAGGATCACAGGTTCCAGGCCAGCCTCAGGAATTGAAGAAAACCTGGTTTCAAAACAGAAAAGAAGAGTGGGCTGGGGGTATGGCTCAGAAGTAGAACGCCTCCAATTCCAAATGCCCAAAATAAGTAAATAGATAAAACATAACTAAATGGTGTTTAAGGAGATATCATGAATATAAATGTCTGAAAACCATCCAAAATGGATGGAGGTCAAAGCAGTCTCAAGTATAAGAACAAAATGACAGGTCTTGATATCTCAGGATGATTAGCCAAATGACTATAGCACATAGCAGATGCTCCTAAATATTAATTGGCCCCACCAGAGCACGTTAGTATTCTCATTTGTTTGGTTTTACAAGAGAATAAATTGCAAGCTTTAAATGAGAAGAATCATAAACTCCAGTGTGATATCACAATCTTACGGGATCGGCTGAGATAGAAGAATTGCAGGCTGTGACATAGTGTGTGTGACTATCCCATGTAAAGTATCTGAAATGGTTTTGCAGAACTTACAGTGCAAAGGCTAGTAACAACAAACACTTTCAAGCTGGGTATGTTGAAGCTTGTCGGGAGTGCCAGTACTCCGGAGGCTGAGACCGGATGATCTCAGGTTCAAGGATAAAAGTAAATTCAGTTGAGTAACATATGACTGAGTAGAATTTTAATATTAAGATCTTCTATATTTTATTAGAAAGACTATCCTTTTTTTTTTTTTGGTGGTGGTACTGGGGTTCCTGGAAGCCCTTCTACCTCCGGGCTACACTCCCAGACCTATTTTTACATTTTTATATTTGGAAACAGGGTCTCCTAAGCCAATGCGCACGGCTGGCTTCGAACCTGCGCGATCCTCCTGTCTCTGCCTCCCAAGCACGGGGATTACAAGCGTACACCACCACGCCCGGCCAGAAGACTATCCTTTTTTAATGTGTGGTACTGGGGATTGAACTCAGGAGCATTCTACCTCTGAGCTATACCCCCAGCCCTATTTTTTATTCTTTATTTTGAAACAGTGTCTCACAACTTACAAGGGCCTCACTAAGTAGCTGAGGTTGGCTGCAAACCTGGGATCCTCCTGTCTCAGCCTTCCAAGTACTGGGATTTATAAGCATGTGTCACCACACCTGGTTAAGATTATTTTCTAATTAATGCAGAAGATGAAGTTTAAAGGGATATAATCTTTTTATGGTACTTGGTGGATTTTAGTATTTGTCTACTTACTTTGGATATATATATAACTTTCATATTTTAATGAATATAATGTAAACATTAACTTCTGCCTCTATGTAAATATTCTTTATTCTTTTTTTTTTTTTTGGTGGTACTGGGGTTCCTGGAAACCCTTCTACCTCCACGCAACACTCCCATACCTATTTTATATTTTATTTAGAAACAGGTTCTCTTAAGCCAGCGAGGCTGGCTTCGAATCTGCACGATCCTCCTGTTTCCGCCTCCCAAACGCGGGGATTACAAGTGTGCACCACCACGCCCAGCCATAAATATTTAGATAACAATGTTCAACAACATCTTATATCAATTTCGCTTGTTGATATTTATCCCTCTGCCCTTTGGAAAGGAAATTATATTTTCTAAGTTTAGTTCATTGAGATTAATATTTTTGCTACCCTGAGAACTTTTAAAGATGAAAAGAGGTTATAATATTTATTAGAATTCTTAATATAACAGCGTTGAATTTCACACAAAGGAGAACTCCTGCTTCCAGAGTAAGGTCTCTGATATGATTCTCTGAGTGAATCAAATAGAAGATACTACCTGGAAAAAAAAGGTGGCTATTACTGAGAAGATCACATCTGTTCATCTCAGGCTTTGGGAATTAGGAAAGACCTTTTTCAAGCTACGTAATATATAGGGAAAGTGCATGGATTTCATGTCTGATTCGTTATTATATCCAGTTAGGAGTTGGGAGTAGACAGAGAGACTTGTCATCTATGTTTAAAATGTCAGGAAGCATCCCTACTAATTGCCATAACTGAATCAGGATACAATATGTGCTTGCAGGACATTCGAGTTCCCAAACCTGAGCTAGTTTGGTTTTCTCATTCATTCTTTAAATGGCATATTGCTTGTTTTTTGAAAATGAAAATCAGCAGGTGATTGATAAGCCACACTAGTTTGGAAACATCTCTTGCCATATTGCTGACAAATTTTGCTTCTTCCTCCAAATACAGACTTTTTAAGGACTCAAATAAATTCAGTGTCTTAGGAGATTGACTGACAATAATAGCAGAAAGATTGGCACCTGGCCTCCAGCATCATTAGCAACTCTGTGCCAATAATAGAAATACAAGTTAAAAATCAATCTTTTAGTTGTTAATTTAAGGAACATTTTGAAATTAAAGTTAAGACTATTTCAGGATTGCTTAAATCAGGTAAACAAATGCGACATTCAATAATCATCACATAGATCTAAACATTTGATGGAACATAAGTTAAATCAAACAAGTAGAATGCTTAGTTGGTATGAGTGTTAGACTACCCACAAAAAGATGCTCCTTTGCCAGTGATTATTACTTCTTTATGCTATCATTCTTAAAAATATATACATAGAAGCTACTAATGACGTTTGATTAAAATACCAAATAAAAAGACCCTTGAAACTATAAATAATTTTGGAAAAGATAAATTTAGGGATTTTACAAGTTTGCACAAAAATAAATAAAATAAGCACACATATAAATACAGGCAATAATAGCTTGGTAACTATTAAAGCTAGAGTGAATTTTCATGATTGGGTCTTAGAAGAAAGAAATATATAAATTTGTCCTTTATAAACTTGTCTCATTAATTTTATTATTATATAAATGTAAGTTGCCTTTTTACTGGTTTAAAAGTGTGTTTTACCATTTTAATAGTAGGAAAGCTTTTCTTTGAACTAGAAACCACAGACATACCATTTTGAAACTATGTCTAATATAAAGCATAGGTGAAATAATTACTGAGGATGACATGTAGTAATTGGGTCTGTAACTCCAATTACCCTGAGGCACTGACTCATTTAGACTTATGCCTTTATTCATCAGGTTTTTGAGATAAGCTTTTCTGAGAAATAAATCTAGAGTATCTTCCTTTGAATTCAAGGATTCCTCAACTCTCCAGAGAACTGGCAAGAAATCATTGAATTATTTGCTAATTGTGAGCAAAATTTGTATTGATTTTCTTCTGTCTCTGTAGCTGATGTTAATAGCATCATACCTCAGGTCACTAAATACTTTTCAACACCATCTAATTGTCAAAGAATCACTTACTAAGACAAAATTGTAGACACCAAAGGTGTGCATGCACATGTGTGCACGAACACACACACACACACACACACACACACACACACACACACACACACACAATGAGGACACAGTAAGTATTTATTATGTCTCTGGCTCAAATGGTAATATTTTGCAAGGTATGTTACCTATTTTTAAACCAGTAATAATTTGAAAGAGCATTAAAGCACCCCAGGATTGCAATCACACAAATGTACGCAAAATAAATATTTATTAGTATTTTATTATGTTTTTATTCCCTTTGGGGAGTTGAAATGCATAACTTTTACTTGTTGTTGAAAGTCATTTTATGTATATAAAAATAGACATTGAATATTTTACAGTGTTCAAAGCTTATATGTGGTTTTTAGTAAATGAATATATTTCCATGTATTATAATTTTTTACAGTATACTAGTAGAGTATTTTAAATTAAAAATGCATGTCAGTTTGTTCACTGATACACAAAACTATTGCTCAATAAATTTGACTAAATTTAGTAAAATATAGTGGTGAAAAAATAAAAAAAAAACAATTCCTTGAATGCTCACAATAGGATTTTTACATGGGAAAAGCCATTCCTCTCATGGCCCCTAAATAGCTGTTAAAACCAATGTACCTCATCTTTGACATCTGTTTGAGCAGAATGAATCCATTTTAAATCCCCAAATCAGTTTCACTGTGACAGAATGCAGTAAATGAAGCAAAGTGGTTTGGGGAAATGAGAAAGTGTAAACAAGCCAATCAGATGCTATTTAATTTCCTGGAGGGTGAGAAGTTTTCTTAAAGAAAAGTGGAATCTGAATTTGATATAGGAAAATCTACTTGGCTATTTAACAGAACTTTTCTTAAGTATAGTGAGATTTAAATTGATATACACTAAAATATGTCATAGCAACAGTCAATACTTAACACTTTTGGTGACTATTCCATGAATAGCTATTATAGCTACACAGGACTAAGGTGCCATTGCTGTGTTTGATCAAGCATGGTATACTGAGAAACATGGTATTTTAAATGGTTTGTGGTATGGATTGAGTGTTGTTTGTGCCACAAGGCATCATGTATTGAAGGCTTTGTCCCTGCTGTAGTTTTGTGAAGAGGTTGAGCACAGTAGGAAATCCTTGCAAACTGGGAGTATGCCCTCAGAAAGGATTAGGATAGTTCTCATAGGATCCCTGTATTAGTTCTCTGAGTATTGCTGTAAAAGAAAAAGCCAGGCCACTCCCTACCCTCTGTGCCTTTGTGTCTGGTGATCTGAGCCCTTTTATCCACACACTCCCACTTTGTGATCCCACCCACCCTCAGGCTTTCACTGGAGCTGAGCTTGTGCCATGACATGCTGGTGCCATGCCCATGAACCTCTCCAACTGTGCACTAAATAAACCTATTCTATAAAGAAGCTGGCCTCAGGACTATTTCATTATAGTAGCAGAAAATTGAATAATATGTCTTGTGTTGAAATAGTATATTCTTGGGTTTTTTTCTGTTCATTAGTAATGACTAGGGTCAGGGTCTTCTTCAGTATTTCTATTGAGTTGTTAATGCATATTAAATTCCAGAAACATTAGATTAAGGGCAACTTTTAAGCATTAAAGTTTCCATTAACCAAACTAATGCTTTTGGTGCTATGGATCAAATCTACATGCTCCACCACTGAGCTATACTCATAAACCCTATAAAAGCTGATAATTATTTGTACTTTGCCATATAACCCCATGTAATTTGTTCATGGAATGCATCTAGAGGGACATGTAGGTACACAGAGTGCATTATTTAAATTATAGAAAAATTGACATCACATCTTGCTTGGAATGGAGTTCATGGTTGACATTCTTGTAATTCTTGTAGGAACATGATTGGCAATTTCCTTTAAACTAATAGCATTTTTAAAATTATAGTATTGTTAAAATCTTATCTGCTTGTTCCAAAATCAAGGTTGCTAATTGAGACCTTCTAGATCACAACACAGTAAAGAGGATCTAACCATTTTATATATTTGATAGTTTTACTTTTAGCTAAAATATCTTTGAGAGATACTAAAAAATGGAGACAAGTGTGTGCAATTTCGAACCATTTAAGGCTATATGTGTGAGGAATAATTTTTGATATAAACTATTATTGTACATAAAAATTGGAAAGCATCACAGTAAAAATTTAAGTTATGGTAGGTAGTGTTGGCAACACAGGTACAATGTTATGTTATCCATCCTTACACTTAAATTCTTTGTGAAGTGATTTTACCAATTCTCCTATCAGGAGTTTGAGTTCATCTTTATTCTACTTGACTCTGGGCTCGTCTTGAGACTTGCTTTGACTTATGGAATGCGGTGGAAGGGATCTGCTGAGCCTCTACTTCATGGGGCCTTGCTGAGTCCACATTTGTCCTTTTGAAATATTGATGCTGCCATGTCAAATAATCTGGCTTAGAACCTTTGAAGTTGAAATAATGGGTAGAGGAATAGCTGTACAACTATGGTTGTCTCAGGGACTATAATCAAAAATGTGAGGGAGGTCATATTTAACAATCCAGCTGGAGGAAAGAAAACTAGATAACTTAGGTGAACGAGTAGCCCCAAGGAATTAATTCAACTCAGCTAATGACTGACCTATGTCAGTGTGAACCAATGAATGTTATTTTGTTATTGGTCACTAAGTTAGACCGTGTGTGTGTGTGTGTGTGTGTGTGTGTGTGTGTAGGGGTTGAACTCAGGGAAGTTCTATCGCTGAGCTGTACCCTACCCCATATATATTATTTTTTAATATTGAAGCAGGATCTCACTAAGTTGCTGAAAGCCTCATTAAGTTGCTGAAGCTAAGACAAACCTGTGATCTTCCTATAGTAGCCCCCCAAGAACTGGGATTACAAATATGTGGCACTATGCCTGGCTAAATGAGACTTTTGTAAGCTGCTAAGTTTTGGGGTGATGAAGCAGCAGTAAAGTCATGTATATAGCGTTTAATGGAAATGACAGATAGTAATGATGCCTGTGTACCTCTCACTAGTACAGAATGATGCATATAAAGGAGATATTACTGAATCAAATGACATGAAGTGGCAGAAGGCTTGGATTCAAGAGATTAGCCACTTCATTGGGGAACTGAACAAGGGAACCATATCATTACTGAACTTATGCCTACATGAGTCACACCTCCATCCTCTTGCTAAATTCTAGATTGGAGACCAATATTAACTCTTTTCCTCATGAAGTCATTTATGAGAGCCAAGATAAAAATATTTATATGCAAGTCTATGTGCAAAAAGTTATATGAGGAAATGTTAATAAAGATCATTATGTACTTCACTTATTGTGGTTATATTTTAACTGAAATGAATTTCTTAGCTATTTTAGTTTTGCAAGCTACTAATTATCAAATGAAAGGTAATCATTCCCCAAACTACTGTATATCTAATCAAATATTTCAAATGATTTCATGTGAAGTTATAATAATCATAAAAAATTAGAATGACTATTTCAGAATCATAACTACCAAGTGCTCTGTCCCATAACACAAAATTAATTAAGGTTTAAGCAAGAAAACTCAAGCTTGTTGTTTAGAGCAGGAAATAATCATATTAGCAATAGACAACAAATGATTACTACTGTTATAAAAATATGTATTGAGATGAAAAGGTATATATCTTAAAATTTCAACTTTACATTTAAAATGCATATGGGATAAGTGAATTTTAGGTTGCTAGATATGCAGATGGATGGAAAATTTATTTTTAGGCATGCAAAGAGATAATATATGTGTGTAATTCTGTATATTTTAAAGTATCCTGGAATGGAAATTTTCTCTATTTAGCAAAATGTGTTAATTTTAATCAAAGAGAGGACAGTTTTAGTTGAGTTTCATTCAACGAAGGAAAGAAAGAAATCTGCATCTTTCATTAAAATCTCCATCCAGCCATGTTTCCATTAGAGTTCACTGAAAAATGACTCATAAAACCAACAATTTTATGCCTCAGGTGACAAGTTTTGACAGAAACAGCACTGCAGTTTTTTCGATATGCTACGTTTTGAATGCCTAAACTGTGTGATTAGGTGAGCTTTATATGACTTCCACGTGCTTAGCTAGCAAAATTTGAGTTTATTTATACAAAATTATTCAAGTGAAAAAAAAATGGTGTCTCTCACAGTGAGCAAAGTCAGACCCTCAAAGGGGCCAGGGGTGATTGCCTAACATTTTATTACCAAGTGAGCCCTGCTCTGTTAAAAGCTAGGCAAAAAGCTTTCTTAGTCAGCACAATGGGCTTTTTATTTTTAACTAACTGGTCCAAAAGTAAAAATAATAAAACCTCACCATTTAATAAAGTAATTTTCTGTTTTAACTTCTATTATTTCAGCTTTAATAAATAAAACATCTACAAGCCCTGTACAAACAGGAAAGTGATTTTTTTTTTCTCTAAAGGTATATATGTGCCAGAAGCTTTTGTTTTTCCACACAAGATATTACCTGGGTGTTAATACCTGGGCATATTTTAGAATGATTGCAGTGTAAAGTCAGTTATTTTTTTATTTAGAGTTGAAAGGCTAGTTGTCAAGATGTTTGAATCTATTTTTTATTTGCTTAAGAATGAGACATCTTACTCTATTGTTAACATTGACTATAAGATACTGCCATATAAAATAATAGAAGCTACTTTCTAGTAAGGGAAAGGAAAAAATACATGATTCATCAAAGAGTGGTGGATTTTCATGTCTAGACTACATGACCTTTGGAGTAACTTTGTAAAACTCAGAAATACTTGTCGTTGAACTAGATATTAATGCCTTAAAAGGTAATGTGGATTTTAGGGATTATATACTAGATATGCTCCTGGATGGACAACAGGTACCTGAGAGTGATATTTATTTATAGCTATTAGAATTAGTGTAGTCAATAATGTTTACCTTTTCTTTCGTGAATCTAATAGTTCACATGAAATAGTTTTAAATATTATTTGTAAGTACAGTGTACTTTCTAATTTGCTATCATGGAAATGTAAAGTATATAAGGTAAGTCTAAAGACTTTATGTTTTAGACTAGGATTTTCTTGTGATATTGATAAGCAGCAGAAAGGCAAAGATGAAGGTAATGGAATGAAAATATCTTTGTTACATATTTAAAATTATACTTTTATTTTTTGTTATGGGAGTCAAATCCAGAGCCTCACTCATGTCTAGAAAGTGCCCTACCACTGAGCCACATCTCCAGCTATATTTAAAATTATTTTTGAGAAGATCAATAATAAAGCTGGGCCACTACAGAATTAAATTTTGAACTCTATTAATTGAAATACAGGTAATAAGGCAACTGGTTAAGAAATTGCACACTTAACTGAATTCACATTTGAAATTGTACCAAGCTATAAAGTATATTCCAAACCCCAGTGTCCTTTTATATTTTATTATACTAATCAGTCAGTTTTAATAGCTACATTCATTTAACTGTTTATATAAAAGTTTTCAAAAATTTAAATGCATTTGAGAAATGTTCTGATTCGCAAAGGAAATAAAAATATTTACTATCATAGTGGATGTTTATCTGTTTTTAATTCCCAGTTATTTCAAATTCTCCTTCAAACTTGAAATTCAATTTGAGCAACTCTCACTAAGAAGCATTTATGATTTTAAAATCTTTCCATGTAATTCCTTTGAGTGCTAAAGTTTAAAAACCACCTTTCTATATAAAACCAAAATTATCAATTGATGTATGCTAAAAGGATTTTTCAAAGTTCAAAAAGATGTTCCTGTTTTTTTAAATGTTTATGATCTATATTATCCCTTTCCTAAATTGTTTCTCTCTTTTCTTATTGTCCCTACATTGTTGCTAAATCATTATGATCGCTCAGTTCTGTTCTTGGAATTCTAAAATGTTTCACTATCCAGATCACATACTTTTGGCTTCCTTTCCCCGTGCTATCTGAAGGAAAGTCCACAGGGTTCAAGTATGTTTTGGCTCAGGACTGCATCTCCTGGTGCTAACATCAAACTTGCCCAAAGTGGGGTATTCTTTAATATTTATTCAATAAATAAATGAGAAAATAGTTACAAGATCTCACCCTTTGAAATTAAAATAGACCACCAGTATCTATTAAGGTGTACAACAGCTATTTAATATTTAATTTCTTTTCATTCCCACTTCTCCCTTTTTTCCCTTCCTTCCTTCCTTCCTTCCTTCCATTTCCTCCACAGAAAACAAAAACACCTTACCAAATTATATTTTTTCAGCAAGAAATACTTTTGAATATTAGGCAAAATTACATAAAATGATGTTAACTTTTTTTCAAATCCAGAGTATTCCATAAAGATCAGAATACTGAGATCCTCTCATTGCATGTGGTCACGAGTATACTGGAAAGCAGATTTTTAAATACTATTCCACTGTGTCTGGAACAGACTGAATTGTGAATATATAGTCTCAATGTCTCTCTTTCTCCCACGTGCTCGCTCGCTCTCTCTCTCTCTCTTACACACACACACACACACACACACACACACACACACACACACATATACACACACACACTTAGGATATATAGTTACATTCAATTACATTCAGCATGTTTATGTCCCAACCTTAAGTTCTAACTGCAAAACACTTGACTTTGGGTACAACAAACATGCATTCCCATCCTTTTACCCTTTGCTAACACTAGAACAATGAACAATTTATTTACCAATTATGGATTTATGTGGCTTAGTATCATTATTTTAAAAATGGTAATATATAATGCATCTTTGGAGAATAGGTAATACTTAGCCAGGTATTTTGACACATGATTGTGATCTCAGTACTTGGGAGGCTGAGACAGGAGATTCACAGGTTTTGAGCCCCCCTCAGCTACTTAGTGAGGCCCTTCACAACATAGTGAGACCCCTTTCAAAATAAAAAAAATAAAAATAAAGCTGGGGGTATAGCTTGAAGTAGAATGTTCCTGGGTTCAACCTCTAGTACCTCAAAAAAAAAAAAAAAAACAAGTAATACCTTTAAATTATTTAGAACTGTAGTGAATGTACAGAAAATACCCAGTAAATGGTAACTACTATTATTAGTAGACCTAAATTAAGGTAGAAAAATAAGCTTTAATTTGTTTGTAAGTTTTTGAGAAATTGTTTAACTGTGCTACACAGACTGGTCTCTAATTCCTAGGTACAGTTATCCTCCCACCTCAGCCTCTTGGGTATTTAGGACTATAGGTGTATACCACCTGCCCAACGCAAAATTACCTTTGTAATGATCACTTTGATGAATGTGATTTTTTTGTGTGCCCTAAAATCAGTTATGCTTTCTATATAAGTTTACTTAAAAATAATAGAAATACTAATTCTATATTTCAGGCAAATGTTTGAATGTCAAGAGCACACACAGCCAATGCAGAGAATTATAATATTCTTTGCAGTTTTCATTTCTTCTGCTTGAGCCTTAAGGTAGATATTTCTCAGTCTTCAGGAATCTACTATCTCCTTGTGTAATGTCTTCTAAACTCATATCTTCATTTATTCATGGGTGCTGACATTTATCCAACAAACATCTAGGGCTAGGGCATCACAAACTATACATCCGTGCTTTCTCAATCTTACCACCTGAAGGCCGGGCATGGTGGCGCACGCTTGTAATCCCAATATATATATATATATATATATATAAAATTTATCTCCACCTAAAGGTCTTTTAAACAACCTGCTCTAAAGGTGGTTGCCTAAAACTAGCTCCTTTAGTTTGCTTAAATGTTTTGAAAGTACTTATAAAAGAAAATATATATGCTACATGAATAATCTGTCACATCATTCTGCACTCGTTAAACATTTACTGGGAGACTTTCTCAGATCCATATTAACCTTCGGGATACAAAGTTGAATAGAGTGCTGTGTCTCTTCACATGCTCATCTACTTGGATTGATTCTTAATAGTTACAATAGTATAGGCTAACTTTGTTTTTACCTTTATCTAATTTTGCTGCCATAGCCACTAACTGAAACTTGCAATTTTGCATTCATGGACTATAGCTACTTTTTCCTGTTATTGCTGATGTAGTCAGTAAATGTGAAATTACAAGGTCCAATTGAAATTATATTAGAAAATATGATGATTTCTTAGAGTATGTAAGGATTAATTGGAACAGGTGAAAACCAGCCCGAATCTACTCAAGTTATAGATGCTGACTGAAACTCAAATAATTTGAGATATTTTTCCATTTTAATTCAATAGTGAAGAATTCAATTCAGTTCAATTTAATAGTGAAGAATGTAAATTTGTTTATCTGTATCTGACTTATTTCTGAAATTATTCTGAATTTTTTCTGAAAATTATTAGTTTACTTTTTTAACCATAATTTTCTGCAGACTCCTGGGTCTTTGAAGAAGAAACTCTCATCTTATTAACTATTACTTCTTAGGTCCTATATAAATGCATGGTATAGAGTTGGAGTTTAACAAGTATTCAATTCAGAATAGTAAACTACCTAAATCAAAGGCAAATGGTAAGGTGTCCTTTTTTTTTTTGCACTTCTTATTTCATTTATTTATTTATTCTTTTTATTGGTGCATTGTATTCATACATCATAATGGGATAAAAACTTGTGTAGACATACATGCACACATCGCCCAGTTAGCCCCTACCCAATCTCTACCCTATTCCCTCCCCATCTCTCCTTCCCATGCTTGGCTTAGTAGTTGAAATCTAATATTATAGCAATTTATCCAAAATTAACAATGATAATCTCACATAACAGATTAATATGTCTGATATCAAACTTTTGATCACTTAGAGATAACATTTCAGTATTACTTTTTGCTTTCTTTCTTACCAGAGGATATTTTTTTCTTTCTTTTTTTTAAGGTAAAACTATCATACATTTATTTTTTCAAGAAAAAGTCTATCCTAACAAGAAATATGAACTCTAAAAACCCAAAACACTCTCGAAAAAGAATAAAGCTAGTAGATGTACATTTTCTTATTTCAAACCTTATAGAGCTACAATAATTGAAATAGTGTAATACTGCTATAAAGGCAGATATATAAACCAGTGGAGTAAAATAAAAAGCCTAGAAATAAATTCTTCCATATATGGTCAAGTTATTTTTGACAAAATTTCCAAGAACATTTCGTGAAGGAAATATTAATCTTTTCACTAAATAGTTAAATGATAATAATTATATGAAAAATAATAAGATTGGACCCTTACCTAATACCAAAAGTAAATATTAACTCAAACTACATAAAAGACTTAAATGTAAATCTTAAGACTATAAACTTTTAGAAGAAAACCTGGGTCATAACACTTCACAGCACTGAAATTGGCAGTGATTTCTTGGATATGATTTCAAAGGCACAGGCAACAAAACAATAAACAAACTTCCTAAAAAATATAAAAAAAGATTGTACAATGTAAACAGTTAATAGTTACTGATAGAATGGGATAAATTTTTCCAAATGCTATATCTGAAGGTATATTATATTCCAAATAGAAATAATAAAAATTAGCAACAATAAAAGCAAACAATACAATTTAGAAATACAATTTAGAAATAGGTAAAAGACTGAAATAAATAATCTCCAAAGATTTTAAACTATAAAGACATGAATATATTCTTCTTTGCTTAGTTGTCTGCTGGATAGAAAATCTTGTTTCTCTGATTCCTGTGTGTATTACCTATTTGTTCTTTGTAGTTAATTTCTTTGAGTATTTTCTCTAGCGCTGGTATTGAAGACATAAATTCCTTCAGTTTCTGTTTGTCATGGAAGCTTCTTAGTCCCCCTTCTAAATTGATAGATAGTTTTGCTGGGTAGGAAGTTTTTGTCTAGAAGTTGTTTTCTTTCAGAGTTTGGAATATGTTACTCAAAGCCCTTCTGGCTCTCATGACTTGATTTGGGAAGTCTGGAGTGATTCTAATTTGTTTGCCTCTGAATATCACTTGGCCTTTTGTTTTTATTGCCTTTAAGATTCTCTGCTTGGCTTTCACATTGGTCATTTTGACAATTATGTGGTGCAGGGATCCTCTTCTCCAATCCTGTCTAAAGGGAGTTCTATAAGTTTCCTGGACCTATGTATCGACCTTTTGCTGTATGTTTGAAAAATTTTCTGCTATTATTTCTTTGAAGAGATTATTGATCCCTTTGGTTTCACCTTCTTTTCCCTCCTCTATTCTGATTATTCTTAGGTTAGCTCTCTTAAAATGGGTCCCTATTTCTTCAATGTCAGATTCCTCCTGTCCGATTTTTTTTTTCTAAGTTATAAATTAAGCATTCATTTTTGGAGTGATCATCTTCTAGGAGCGAGATTCTATTCTCCATGTGGTCTAATCGATTGTTTATACTTTGAATTGAGGTCTTTACTTCAATGATGGCATCCTTTATCTTTTTTTGACTCTCTGAATTCTTTTTGAAAGTCCTCTATTATTTCTACAGTTATTTTCCTGATTTGATCTTCTAGAGATCTCTGAATTTCTGTGTTATCAGGTTCTGATGTTGTGGGGTTGTGGGCATTCATTGCTCTATTGTTGTTCCTCTTTCCCATGATTTCAGAATTTTGTGCCTTCCCTGGGTCACTATGACTTCACTTAGCGTGCTCTGTATCTTGAGTCTGTTGTAATCTCAGCTGCCACTACTCCTTTACTGAGTTGTTTCTCAAAGTCTCATACCCAGGAAGTAAACTGAGGCTGCACGAGACTGTGGGGGTACCGGGCTGGGTGTTTTCCCACAGGGAGCTGTGGCTAGGGTGTGGTATCTCTGCCACTGCTACTCCTTCACTGGGTTGGAGTGCAAAACATCTGACCCAATGAGATTATCAAAGCTACTCAAATCCCTGGGAGTGCAGTACAGGGATTTCTCCTATAGGGGCCACAATTTCACTCACGGTTATTGTGCGTACAGATCTGGAGCTGTGGCTGAATGTAGCTAACTCACTGTAGCTGCTGGCAATATAGTGCTGCTGCCACACCCTCAGCCCTGAGGCTGGTGCTGCTGCTAATATGGTGCCGCTACCACGCCCTCAGCCATGAGGCTGGCATATTTGTATTTCTTTTCTGGTTTTGAGCTCCGTTCTGAGTCCCTGGAAGGCGTGATGAGCTTGACCACTAGGAGTTTCAGGCATTCTTTGTGCTGAAAAAAATGCATGAATTACACCCGAATGATCCGCAGCTACTCACTTCAGCTCCTTGTTTACCTTTCCTCTCTGGAGCCTGATGCTGTGAGGGAAGATGGTGCCAGCTTGCTCTGCCACCGCACTGCAGGCTTGATTTCTGGTCGCTGGTTGTTCTTCTAGTCTTTCTTTTCTCTGGCCCTTGTATTTACATTTTTTATTTCTCTGCTGATGGTGTTTTCTAGCTATGAAAAGGGCTGATTTTGTGGCAACAGAGATCGAGTTTTAGCAAGACTCTAAAACGCTGCTTTTCTCAGTCGCCATCTTCCCGGAAGTCATAAGGTGTCCTTTTTATAATGTGAGGCATCACCATGAGAAGTGAAGGCATAACTATAGGAGATGGGGAGATGGATGATGTGTTTGAAGGATCTTAAAGCTACATACCCTTTTTTCACTCCCTTTGGTAAGTCAGCATATTAAATCTCAATCTTTGTTTCTCTCTTTCTTTCTTTCCTTCCTTATTTCTTTCCTTTTGCCTTATTTATTGTAGTACCAGGGATTGAACCAGGCCTCAACCATGCTAGTTACACACTTTACCAGAGCTATATCCACAATTGCTCAATCCTTGTTCTCATTAATGATCAGATTTGAATTGTCCAGATACTAACATTAGAAATGTAAATGAAGAAAGGAAGAGAGAAACAAAAAGAGAGAGAAGGAAGAAGGAAGAAAGTAGGACTTGTAAATAGCCTTCTTTGAGCCTGGAATGCTCCTCAACATACTTTTAGTGTGGGTCTTCATATAATTCTATATTTGAAATTGTTCTCCCTGTGTAAGTGTCTGCTAGTACATTCCTTTTCTGCTTTTATAACCTTGTCCAGAACATTGGTGTTTATTTTGGTTGTTACTCCTGTATTTGCCAATATAAACATAACTGTGATTTTTTAAAAAGTTAAGCATTCACTTTGAGTTTTTGCTTTTCATTTTCTGGTATACTCCCTTGCTAAATCTAGCAGACACTAGTCAGCCCCATCGATTTCTCCATTTCTCCATTTCTCTTTCTATCACATTGATCATGCACTTAAGCTAACTTTCTTATTGCATACTAGGTTTAATAATCAGGAAGTCTATCATTTAGGGGTTATTTTTCAAAAACATCTAGAGACAGAAACCTGGAAATATTTATTTCTATTTATTATTATACTTTTATGGAGGCATTATAGTCTCACATCATAATGTAGTTTCTAGTGATAGTGACATGCATGTGCACTGTCCTAGGTGAGCTTTCCCCCAGCTCCCTCCATATACTGAGTTTGTTGTTGGTATTCTCACATACATACATGATGTCACATGAAGAGTTTCCTTCATTAATTCTCTCTTCTCCTACACAGAAATGTTTATGCTGACATTGCTTTTAGTTTTTGCTGGAATCCCCTATATAGAATAGTGTGATCAATCACAATTTATCTGACCTATGACATTTTACAGTTTGACAGGCCAAAAAGTATTTTCTTTGAATATTTTATTTAAATCCAAGTTTATAATAAGTCATTAGTAACTCTTCAAAAATTTTGTAATTCCAGCTACTTTGGAGACTGAAGCAAGAAGATTGCAAATTCTAGGACAGCCTGGCCAAAATGACTGGGGATGTAGCTCAGTAGTAGAACACCCCTGAGTTCACCTTAGCCTCCCTAAATTTTTACTTTCATTATAGCTGACTTTTAAAAAAGTAAGAATCTATTCTATTTTTCTTTTTCTAATTCCTGATTTGTGTGCATTCATTTGTAGTAGATCTTGATATACCACTAAATCAGCTTATTGGCCATTTTGTGAATCAGCATGTCTTGGGGGAGATACCTTTCCCTTACAGTTTACACATTTCTACCAGACTCTTTCTGTAATTCAGGCTCCATCTCCTGAGAGATAAAAGTGGCTTAAAGCTAGAAGATATCAAGAGGAATGGATGACTAATTTACTGTTGCTGATATAAAGTAAACATTTTTACTTACTGTTCAGTAACTTAATCATCTGAGATCAAAGAGATGAATGAAACTACAATGCTCATCCCTCAAAACAATCAGTAAAACTGCCTTTGCAATTAATGGGATTATTCCTGCAATTAACAAGGCTTGTATTTTTTATCAATAAAGAAACTTTACTCATATTTTTGAGAACAAGACACAGAGTCAATAAAGAAGGCTTGAAAAAATGTTAGAACTGTTAACAATCATTAATAAAAACAATAAAGTTACATAAAAAACTAAGGGAATGAATGCATAGAAACAAATACTAAGAAATTATGACAATGGAATTTTTTATAATAGCTGATGTTATAAGTATAGTTAAGACAAAACAGGGAAATATGAAATTAAAGAGAGAAATAATCCTTTTTTTTCTAAAAATTTGAAAACTATAGCCAATATGCCTTTGTTTTTCACTCCCTAATAAGTTCCAAATGTCATCATTAAATGTGTCATCTCATGTGCAAAACATTTTTCAGGCTTCTCTTATGGTTAGATCTTTTGAGGTTGATGGAACTAAAGAACTTTGTCAAAAAATGTTCAGAAGTGTAAAAGGATCCTCCAAGTAAATAAAAATCTTTATCTTCCTCTTACTTAAAAAAGAACATTATCAAGGCTGTGCTCATGGTAGAACTGATAGAGGAATTATTCAGAAAATATTTTCAGTGTTCTTTTTGTCACTTTCAATTCTAAGTACCTACTCAGTACCCCAGAGTTTAAATATGCCAAAGTAGCATAGCACATTCTATATACAACTATGGGTATAAATAAATTATTACTGTGTATCAATCAGTAAAAACACACTGATGTTGAAAGACATACCATATTTGTTACTTGTTAGAACATTTTCATGGTTTGACACATTAATCAAATAAAATTACTAATTGAAGAACCAAAACTAAGAGTGAACAGAAGTTGTGATCTGTAACATAAAATATAATTATTTATGTTTTACTGAAAAGAGAAGAAATCTCTAGGCTTGGCCCTCCTTCAAAGGAAACAATACTGGGTTGGTAGGAAGGAAGTAGGAGATAGTCTGAAAACTGTTGGGCAGATATCCTCATGAAAATATATTTATGAGGTTTTAATAGAAGCTAAGGGTTACACAATGTGCTGGGTTTTTATGTGCAGAACTTTCATTTGGTTCCAACTGAATACTGAATTGTAATGTACAAAAGTGAGAAATTCAGTGGCAAAACAAAAGAAAGAAAAATTTAAGAGGATGCAGACAAGCAAACTCCATCCTTATGGGCCAAGGCAGCAGTCCAGGCAGAAGAACTTAGGCACCAGATGCGGTGTAGCTCTTCCTGTGGGGATGACTTACTGAACTTCACTGAAGTGAGGAGGCTGGCTCAGATTCTGTCAGAACCCTTTTGCTTCATCCCCATTTACCAGGCGATCAGGGAAGAACATTCTCCGCAGAAGAAGAAACCAACATCAGTGGTAAAAGGGAAGGCTCTGTATGGCCAGTGTCTTTTCCTGTCATTTAGTTCCCACAATCAAACACAACTCAGGGTCACAATTTGAATAGGCTGATGGGATGCTAATTGGGAGGGTCTCATCTGGGTGCCAGCTCCCCCATCTCCCCGTTACATATCTTTGGTCTGAGTCAAGAGTACTGATGGATGATGTGTTTCTTTTTAGATAACTCTTGCTACTTGCTCCCACACTGAGTAGAGATTACAGTCTCCTTCCAGCCTTTTTAAAGTCCAGCACACCCAGCTTTGCCATGTGTGAGCAATCTACAGGCACTATTAGCCCTGCTTGAGTAGCTCTTGATAACACTCTCCAGGAAGTCAATTAAAGATGTCAGGGGGTGGGCTGGGCTGCTTTTCTTCTACTAACTGGCATTTGGAGAGAAGAAGATGGAACTCTCAGAAAAACAGGTGATTTTTGGTTTTGGAGAAACTAATGGACCGGGTGTTGGTTTTGTTTACTTCCTCCTGTTATTTCAATTGTTTTCTTTCTTTGAGCTTGAAATAAATAATTTACTTTTAGATTTTTGTCATTAATAGTCATATAATATGAGCAATCAGGTTACCAATTTGGTAAGTAAGGCAAACTTTTGCTTCTTGTAAGTTCAAAATATAAAGAGAGAAAAAAATCTTACAAATTTGAACATGGCAAGAAGTTGTATTATGAAGGAATGATTTTGTGGTAAATGTTTTTTTTTGTTGAAAAATATACATTCAATCAAAACTTAACTGTTTACTAAGAATTAGGCCTAAAAATTGCTTGCTATTAGGTAAGAATAATTCTCTGCACTTGTTTGGTATCAACCAGTGATCATTTCTTTTACTGAGAAAGACTGTCCCAAAACTAAATATCTAGAATTTTTCTAAATTAATAGAAAATAAGTAGACTTAAAGAATCACAAATATATAGCTAAACTGATTAACATAGCTATTTTAATTACATTATTCAGGTTCAATCTGTGATATTTTGCTGGTGTACAATATTATTGAGTATTACATTGTTAAATTAATGTAATAATGATGGAATTTCTATTTGGTTGTCTTTGAGCCATAACTTAGTTGTCTATTTATGTACTCAGGAGAATTAAAACTGAAGAAGGTATATGCTTTAAAAGAAAAATGTAAAAAATTAAATATCTTTATCTGATTATGCAAAATGATAAGGAATGCATAGTTGCCTTTAACCAGTGTGTCCTAAATGTTTTCACTTAATCCTTATTGTCACCGTAGATGATAAACACCACTATCCCTATTTTAAAGATAAAGAAACAAAAGCTGAGAGTAAATGTCTTGCCCAAATATCATAGCTAATAAGCAATAATATCAGGACTCAAAATAAGGCATTCCATCACCAAAAGAATTCTCTATCTTACAGAATATGATACTATAAGATACATGTGTCCTAGTTTTATGTTAAAATGAAGTGAGACACCATTGCGGCTGATTAGAAGGTTTACCTTTGCTGCAAGAAGAGACTGATTTAAATAAGGAAGAAAAAGTAAAGACTAAAATCCTGAGGGCTTGAGCATATCATTTGAAAATGCTCTATCAGTTCATTGCAGGGAAAGATAGCAGTACCATCCTGATCAGTAATTCATTCACCATTAGCTTTTGTTTTCTTTTTTAGGGGAAAGGCAATTGCACAGAATCAAGCTTATATTAGGGATTTATTCAAAGTAGAAAGTTTCATCATGAATTTTGAATTAAAAGCAGATTTAACCTAATGTCAAAATCACCATCTCACAGTAGGGTACAATACCTGATTATAATGAAGACCTTAGTTACCAAGTTAAATTATTTTTAATAGACTTTGATTATTAGGTTACAGAATCATAAAATATATCAAGTTTGCCTAAATTTACATCACAATGTTATTAACATGTAGGAATTAGAACAGAAATGGTCTCCTTTTGAAGTTCTGGCTTCTTTATACATCCTAGATCAACTTGGACAACTTGGATCTTTGATCATTTTGTTCATGAACTTTCGTACCTCAATAAAGTCATTGTGAGATTTCCATTGAAAGTACAGGTGAGAAAGCTTGGTTATTAAATAGGTACTGCTCTACCTTATCCTAGTAGATAAACAGGATATTTCAAAGCAAGATTAAATGTCAGATTTAAAATTATATTTTAAAAAGGAGCCTGGTAGCTGAGCATGATGATGCATGCCTGTATTCCCAGTACTTGAGTGAGAAAGGAGGATTGCAGGTTCAAGACCAGACTTATCAACTTAGCAAGACTCTCTAGAAATTAGTGAGACCCTGTTCCAAAAAAAAAAATAAAATAGGGCTGTACGTGTAACTCAGAGGTAGAATGTACCTGGGTTCAATCCCCAGTACCACAAAATGAAAAACATAAAATAAAATAAAATGAGCCTGTCATTTAATTTATTGGGACAAACTTAAACTTTTTGGAGGGGGAAATAATGAATTTTTGTTGTCATTTTAATGTTTTATAATATATGCAATAACATCTAGTTATTATTTGATTTAAAATGATATTATTGTGTATAAATCCAAATTCTTGCAATAGCTATTTACAGTAATTGTCATCTTCTATTAGCAAGTGAATAGCTTTTGAAGTCATGTCAGGATGGTCCCAGAAAATTGAGACTGAGTGTTTACTTACCTATGTTTTTCTGTTTGGTCTAAAATTAAAAAGCTCTAAAGTCCCATCTTTGATCCCACAATCAGAATGCTCCACTCATGACTGATAGTGCTTCCTTTGATTTTAAAAGTGTCTAGTTTGGAGGATAAAATATATGGTTATCCAATTCATAGGTGAAATTGAAGATTTTCATTTCTCAAGGAATGAATAAATTTTCTCCCAGCTACTTGGGATATTAGAAGGGCAATAAACCATTTGAGATTGCACTATTTATTTTCCTCTTTTACTGTTTGTGGACAGTTTTTACAAGGTGTGCAGCAAAATGGTTAATACTGTGGTACATAAAAATGGCCAACATGGGGAATTAAGAATCCTTACTGAATTAAAAGTTGCTTTCTGAATGTAAATAACATAGCAATAAGCCTTTCTGTGATTAACTCAAAATAATGGCGGTTTAATGGACTTCAGGTAAATCCTACCTAAAAAGTTTTGGGACAGAAAAAATTTAAAAACAAAAACAGTCACATTTAGCAAAACAGACATCTCTCTCTAGGAAATTGGTTCCTCTGCCCACAAAAAGGAAGTGTTTTTGTCTTTTTTTCTTTTTTTCTTTTTTAGCATTTAAGAGTGCAAGTATAGTGGGTGCAGTGCATCCTCAGGCTGGGAGCAACAGGGGAGCCCAGAAGAGGAAATACCCAAGTTAGTTCCTTACTTCTTCCCTTTTACTGAGACTATGCTCTATGACTGGTCAAGATTGGCTCCAATGTAAATCAGAGGAAGGGAGGGATACTTTATTTCTTTTTTAAAATATTTTCTTTTGCTTTGTATTCATACATCTTAATGAGATACAAGATGGTAGAGGCATACATGCACACATCACTTATTTAGACCTTCCCCAATTTCCTCCCCATTTCCTCCCCCTTCTCTCTTTCTCATGTTTGGATTAGTAATTGACTTTGATATGTTTGTGAATGTTTATCATGTACATTAAGGCATTTCCCTCTCCCCACTTTCTTCCTCCTCAATTAGGTCACCTTATATGCTCATCTATAGATTCTCCTTTGTCGAAAGTTCCTCCTATGGCCCATTTTTCTACCTAACTTCCAGGTATTAGGGAGAGCATCTGATTTCTTACTTTTTGTGACTGACTAATCTCACTTGGCATAAGGTTCTCCAGTTCCATCTATTTTCCTGCAAATGACATAATTTTGCTTTTCTTTATGGCTGAGTAAAACTCCATTTTATACATATCCCATAGGTTTTTATCCATTCATCTGTTGATGAGCATCTTGGCTGGTTCCATATTTTGGCAATTGTGAATTGTGTGGCTATAAACATAGATATACATACATTAGTTTGGTAGTTTGGTTTCCATTCGTTTGGGTAGATACTCAGAAGTGATATTACTGCATCATATGGTAGATTCATTCTTATTCTTTTAAGGACCCTCCATATTTTTTTCAAGAGTGGATGCACTAATTTGCAGTCCCAACAAAAGTGTATTAAGAATTCCCACTTCTCCAAATCCTCACCAACATTTGTTGTTGTTTGTATTTTTAATTATTGCCATTCTAGTTGGAGTTAGGTAAAATCTCAGGGTAGCTTTGATTTGCATTTCTCTAATTGCTAATGATGTTGAGCATTTTTTATACATTTATTGATCATTTGAATTTCTTTTTTGTGTGTGAAGTGTCTATTTAATTCACTTGCCTGTTTTTGATGGGTTGTTTTCTGAGTGCTAAGTTTTTGAGTTCTGTATATTCTAGATATTAGTCCTCTATCTGAAGAATAGTTGGCAAAATTTTTCAACCATTCTATTGGCTCTCTGTTGAGATTCTTGGTAGTTTCCTTTACAGAAACTCTTCAGTTTAATGCAGTCCCACATGTTGATATGCCTTTTAGTTTCTTGTGCCTTTGGGGTTTGTTGAGAAAAATTTTACCTATGCCTATGTATTTCAGTGTTGGACCTATGGGAGCATCTTTATAATTTCATATAAAATATAAAGATCTGATTAAAGCATCATAAATTTTTAAATATTTAATTACATGGGGAGAGAAAACATATGAATTCCGTTTTCATTATTGTACAGCATTATTACATACACTCTAAAAAGTAATTATGTTATTTGTTGCCTAGCATCACATTGGTATATTGTATGCAATACTTATACATGAGATGAATTTAGCATCAAGAATAGAATAGCACTTTTAATAAGTACACAAAAAATGTCAAGCACATTATTTTCCCATCACTGTCAATGGTGCAATATGAGCTTTCTAAAATAATTTAAATTTGGTCCTTAAGACTTTTGCATTCATATAAAAGTGCTTAGATATGCTTCTTGCTTTTCCTTTAGCTTAACTGTCAAAATACAGTGATGCTTGTGAAGATTTATAGTAGATGAGTAATGAGATTGCTGCCTGTTAACTATAGCAGTCAGAAATCAGTTGGTGGCAAGAGAAAGAGGGTTACTAGGGCTCTGGGATTGAGTAGAGAGGTGATAAAGTCTCTTTTTAATCAGCCAATTTAAAAATAAATATGCTTCTGTCTGGATTAGGGAACACTTCAAGCTTCTTGTCATGTAGTAATCAAATAGAACATTTCTTGAAGAATATAAGATGTCAAGCTACATCCATTTCAGCAAGATTCATGACAGTTTAAATCTATGCCCATTTTTTGTGTGATGTGGAGTAAATTATAATACTGGATAGGCAAGACTGAAGATTCCACAGACACAAGGGATGTGATTTTTCTAAAAATTTAAATTTTAAATGTAACTTAGTGCATTTAGACTTAGGTCCATGTTCCTGTGTAAAAGTAGAAGTAGGGTGCTCTCCAACAGGTCATTTTTAAGTTCTTGAATTACGGTGAAATCCAGTTGTACTTTCTATATTAGACCTCTAGCAGTTAAAGTAACAAAATGCATTGCTAAAACAGGTGAAATGATAGAAATTGTCAGTTTGAACAGTCCATAGAGGCATTATAAGATATATCTTTTTTTGTATTCAGAGATTTACTGAATTTCAGGTGCAGAGGAAAAAGGATGAAGCAATAGTAGTTTTGAGGTAACTAGCATTCGTGACAAGGAAGGATGACCTTGACCTCCTTCTTCTTCTAACCCTCATCTCATCAGCAGGGGTGAGATTACTTTGAGACCCTGCCAATAGGTAATAAATAACACATAAATTCCAGGACACTCTTGCACTGTAGGGTGCCCTAATGTGTAATAATCCTTAGAATATTGAGTTTATAACTCATGACATCTGGCAGTTACTTGGCATTGTAATTCATGTTGATCATGCACATCAAAATACACTATGGGAGAGAAATATTGGAGCAATAATGCCTTGGTACTTGGAGAGGCTGAGATGACAGGAAGATGCGGCTGAGGTGGTGCACCTCTGTGAACTGTGCAGTGTTAGAATGGTGTAAAAGCTAATGTCTTCAGATAAAGACTAACTTGGTGAGAATATAGTGGTGATCTACTGGCATCAAGACCAACACATCACATTAATATTTACCTCGTAGCACTCTTCATTTTCCTTAGTCAAATCAACAGATATAACTATGAGGGAGTAATGAGTTCTAAAGTTTGAATTTAAATATATACTTATTTATATTCTTAATATAAAGACATAATTAAATAAATACATTGAGTAAAACTTAATTAGTAGTATGTATAAATGATATATGACCCTTTCATTTTGAGGGGTTTTGTTCAGTGAATTGTGACGGATACATGAAAAGATCATAGGCAAGACTAGAGAAAGATTAAAAATAGCTGGTAAAGAACGCTTACTATGACCACCCACCCCAAGCCTTTCTGGTACCTGGTAGTTTCAGTGCTTTGGCTGAAGACCTGAGGGCCAAGGGATAGGAACCAAATTGAAAAACTAGAAGCAGACAGAGGGTTGTATATAGTTATTTTTTAAATGTAAATTCTATAAAGTTGGTGTGCGTGTTTCTTATTTAATTACTTTACATACTTATTTATTTATCTAACCACATCCAAACCCAGATCTAAGGAAAGAAAGAGGCAGTAGTAAAAACTTCAAATAATCTGGGATTTCCCCTTTTTACCACAGTGAGCAACAGCGTTATAAATTGTCTTTCAAGCAAGCCCATGTAGTTCTGAATTTTAAATGAACTGTGTTGTATCTTCTAATGTCCAGAGTTAGTGTTTTATGACCAAGACTAGACACAGTCCTAAATGGACAGATGCAGAGAGGCTTTTGTAGCAGAGCAGAATATTTGGGGGTGTGGAGAGAAAGTTTTCTTCTGCAACAAAGGAAGATGTTGCCTAAAAACCTGTGTTTTTAAGCACCATACTCCCCTTCACATATACTAGATTTTATTTCTGTGATTCTAGAGACATCAAATCCTCAAAAACAATTTTGTGGACAGTGGCTCTTTAAGAGAGTAAAAAAGAGGAGCTGATTAAACGTTAATTAGCTTCAACCCAGGACTTCCTCACAGGCTAATGGATAGGTTATGCAGATCCCTGTCAAATATCACATGCTGGGCTCTGCCAAAAACAGGACTTGCAAGTGTTGAAGGTATGCCAAATGCTGGCTCCTTTGCTGCAAAGCAAAGGAAATGATTGCCAGAGACAGGCCTGGAGTCTGCCGTGGTCAGATGTCACCAGTTTGCAGTGCCACATGTGATCCAAAAGTTTATGAATGATCTCAACACTTCGTCCCTAAGGAGAACATATGCATTACAGAGGTTACGGATACAAATTACAGAGAGCACAATGTTTCCATGCAATTTCTAAGAATCCTTCAGCAAGTTTTAAACATTAATGGAAAACATTAAGGAAGACTTGGCACTCCTAGCAGGACTTGAAATTATACTGTGGGTGAGGACAGAACAGGGCTAAAAAAAGCATTCAAGAAGAAAGACTTGGCTAAGAAACTCAGAGCTGGCCATTCCTCCTGTGTGAATTGTGTGTTTGTGTATTTTATTCCCTACAGAATACCAGGCTTCAGAAAATGCTGTGACTTGGAAATGAGCAAGTCACAGGGCATTCTTGTTTATTCAACATGCTCCAATTCATACCACTAGTTTATCTGGACCATTTGCTGAGTGAATTTGCTTATGCAGCGAGTCTTAGTGGGGAAGGGGGGTCTCAATTTGAAATTGTCAGCATGCTGCAGGGATACCAGGGTGTCAGCTTGCAGGGCAGTAGCAGGACGTCTCCCCAGTGAATTATTTCTTTCCTATTTTACTTTGCAGTATAAACCATTTCTGACTTGTTCCCCAAATACCAAATCATATTGGTTATTTAGCTGGTAGCTGACCTGTCCATTCTGGTCATATTTTGTGTAATTGTACCAAATACAATTAAGTGGTTTCATGTGATTAATAATTCTTCTAAGATTTTTTTTTTGTTTTTGTACTCAGTAAGAGCACAGGAAAATATTAAATTATTGTACCATATCAGTGGGGAGCTCTCAATTGAAAGGGAAAACTTAATTTAAACTGGCTTCAATTGGAAAGGGAAGCTAACTAGAAAGTCTAGAGTTAGCATGGTTTTCAGGTTTAACTTATTCATTTGGGCTACCAAGAAACCAGAGTTTTTGAGTTCCTGCTGTAGTGTGCATAATCTCAGTTTCATTCTGACATAGAGCTCCCTCTGGGCTCACAGTGTGGTTGCCAGTAATAGTTATTAGTTCCAGGAGAAGACAGTGTGCTTTTCCTATAAGTAAAATGGAAGTTCTGAGCTTCATGTTACTTGAGGTTACACCTGATTGTTCCCTGTGTTGGTCAGTGATGATGGTGATGGTGGTGGTTTTGGGTTAAAAAATGATATATGCCTGTTGTAAGTGTGACCATTCTTTCTTTTTTTTTTTTACCTTTTGTTTATTACAATGTTAGTATTACATTCTATAATTTGTGCTACAAGTTTTGCTGCTTACATATAAAGCTTCAATTTCTTTGTAAGATTGCTCTCTGACCTTCTTGTACTATCTGGCATATATTTTAGAACCTGTAGGTAGCGGGAATAAGTACTTTCTCCCATCAGTCCAATCATGTCAAATCATTCCTCTTAAATGATATTTTCAGGTTACATTAACACATGGTGGTCTAAGTTATATAAGGATTGAAGTATGATTCTTGAAGAGGAGTTTATTAATTCAAACAACCTATCAAAATTGCATGATTACTTCTTCCAATACACTTCAACATGAGAGCATGCTGGAAGTTTATCTAGTCTGATGTAAGAATATAATGAAAGAATTTTCAGGTGAGTGAGCCAGAGACTGACATTGATAAATCAGTAAGTTTGAGAAAGAAATATGTAAAATTAAGACAATAGAGATGGAGATGGGAGATGTTTTCAGGCAGACAGACCATCATATGTCATAGCATAGTGATAGCTATGTGTTACTCTATATGCTTGGGGCACATGCATTATGGAATGTCAGTGATGTGCCTGCAAATATGAACAGAGACCTTTTTTTTTTTTTTAGAACTGGGGATTGATCTCAGGGGTATTCTATCTCTAAGCTACACACTCAGCCCAATTTTTATTTTTTATTTGGAGACAGGATCTCACTAAGTTGGAGAGGGCTTCAAAAAGTAGACGAGGCTGGCCACAAATTTGTGATCCTTCTGCAGAGACCCAATTTTAAACAGCATTCAAAATCATATTAAGGATAATGTCATCCAGTTCCATACATTTTCCTGTAAATAATGTAATTGTGTTTTTTTTTTCTGTTGAGTAAAATTCTATTGTGTACATATACCAAAGCTGTGTAATCCATTCATTTGTTGATGGACATCTTGGCTGCTTCCATAGTTTGTCTATGGTGAATTGTGCCCTATGAACATAGATATGCATGCATTAGTTTAGTAGTTTGGGTTCCTTTCTTTAGGGTAGATACCCAGAAGTGGTATTTTTGGTTCAAACGGTAAATTTGTTTCCATTCTTCTGAGGATCCTCTATACGGTTTTCCAAAGTGGTTATACTAATTTGCAATCACAGCAACAATGTTTTAGAGTTCCTATTCCTCCACATCCTCGCCAGCATTTGTTGTTGTTTGTGTTTTAAATGATTGTCATTCTAGTAGGATTTAGGTGAAATCTCAGGATAGTTTTGATTGCTAATGATGTTGAGCATTTTTTATGCATTTAGTGGCCATTTGAATTTCTTCCTTTGTGAAGTGTCTATTTAATTAACTTGCCCACTTTTTGATTTGGTTATTTGTTTTCTGAGTATTAAGTTTCTTGAGTTCTTTGTATATTCTAGATATTAGACCTCTATTGGAGGAGTAGCTGGCAAAAATCTTCTCCCATTCTGTTGGCTTTCGTTTGAGGTTCTTGATAGTTTTCTTTGCTGTAATGAAGCTCTCAGTTTCATGTAATCTCATATATTGATTCAACTTCTAGATTCTTGTGCCTTTGAGGGCCTTGTTGAGAAAGTTTTTATCTGTGCCTATGTGTTTCAGTGTTAGACCTATGCCCTCTTCAAGGAACCTCAAGGTCTCTGGTCTAATTTCAAGCCTTTGATCCATCTTGAATTGATTCTTGTGCAGGGTGAGAAAAGTGGGATTTATTTTCATTTTCATTTTTCTGCATATGTTTAACCAGTTTTGTCAGCACCATTTGTTGAATAGGCTATCTTTTATTCAGAGTATATTTTTGGCCCCTTTGTCAAAAATTATTTGGCTATAAGTGTATGGATTTGTTTCTGAGTCTTCTATTCTCCCCCTTGGTCTGTGTATCTGTTTTTTGCCAGTACCATTATGCTAAGTGATATTAGTCAGTCACAAAAATAAGAAATCAGATGCTCTCCCTAATATGCGAAAGCTAGGGAGAAATAGGAGGAACTCTAGATGAAGAAGGAGATTCGATAGATAACCAAATAAGGTGACCTGAGGGGATGGGAGGGGGAAAGAGAGAAATTCTCTAATGCACATGCTGTACTTTAACACATCAAAGTCAATCACTAAGCCAAGCAAGAGAAGGAGAGAGATGGTGGGAATGAGGCAGGAATTGGGTAAGGGCTAATTGGGTAATTGCATGCTGTGTGCATGTATGTTTCCAACATCTTGTATCCCATTAAGATGTATCATTGCAAGCCGGGCGTGATGGCGCACGCTTGTAATCCCAGCATTCGGGAGGCTGAGACTGGAGGATCATGGTTCATGGACAGCCTCAGCTACTTAGTGAGGCCCTCTGCAACTTAGTGAGACCCTGTTTCAAAATAAAGAATAAGAAATAGGGCAGGGGATGTAGCTTGGAGGTCAAATTCCCCAGTGCCCCCGCAAAAAAAAAGATGTATGACTACAATGCACTAATAAAAATTTCAAAATCATATTAAGGAAAGAAACTTATCCTAAGAGCCATGAAAGAGTGAGGCAAAAGAGTTGACGTGATCATATTCTCATTTTAGGAAAGTTATATTAGATTCAATGAAGAATTTAAAAGGGAAATAAAACAAAAGGGTGAAGAAAATATTCTAACATAGGGGCTTGGGGACACAATAAGTAGAATTAGGTGGTGTTGCACAGCAGTGTAGCCTAATGATTGTGCGTACATTCTAGTATCTGGTACTCTCAGTTCAAACTTTGTACTTACCTAAAACAATAGGGCATGTTCAAATGCCCTCTTAGGTACTCATGGTACCTTTTGGTTCTTAGCATGCATTTACCAAATTTTAGATAGGATTGTGGGGCAGTTATTTATTTATTTATTTATTTATTCATTTATTTATTTCGGGTCTGGGGATGGAACCCGGGGTCATTCAACCTCTGAGCTACACCCCCTTCCCTATTTTTGTTTTTTGTGGCACTGGGCTTCCTGGAAGCCCTTCTACCTCCAGGCTACACTCCCAGACCTACTTTATATTTTTGAAACAAGGTCTCTTAAGCCAGCGTGGCTGGCTTCGAACCTGCGCGATCCTCCTGTCTCCGCCTCCCAGGCGCGGGGATTACAAGCATATGCCACCATGCCCGGCTCTTTTTATTCTTTATTTTGAAACAGGATCTCACTGAATTGTGAAGGGCCTCACTAAGTAGCTGAGGCTGTCCACGAACCACAATCCTCTGGTCTCAGCCTCCTGAATGTCGGGATTACAAGCATGAGCCACCACGCCCGGCTCAGTTATTTTTAAATAGAGGTAAAAGTGTCTTTATTTGTACCTGCTGATAAAAAAAAAAGAAATTAAAAAATAGCTTCTGGTAGCTGAGGGTGTAACCCAGTGGTAGAGAACACATGGACGTGCCCCAGGGCTCAGTCCCCAAAACCAAGAAAAAAAAAATAATCTTATTGAAAACCAGCAGAGAATTTGTGATTATCTACATGCAAGACTGAAAGTTCCCGAATATCCTTCTAAATATAATGACTTACTGAAACTTTGTATTAAAGTGAAACATGCGCCAGATAATAATCTACTTGTAACACTTATTCAGTTTTCTGCTGGAAAATCTGGATTTAACTGTGCCACAAACTCATAGGGCTCTCATGCCGGCAAAGAGAAATTTTGCCAGCAAAAAGGCTCTCAGCCCCCCATGATTTTCAACTGCTACTACCCATGCTTATTGTCACTATTCCTTTTCAGATTACCTTTCTCATGAGGAAATTAGTTAGTTTAGGATGCCTTCCTTTATCCAGTGACATGTGTTACATTTCTAACACTTTCACTGGAGGAGCCTGTGCCTGCTCTGATTCATTCAGAAATATCTCTTTGAGAAGCCCATTCATTATGCAGTTTTGCCTTATTTTTCTTGATAATTTGTTTTAGTAAACTCAGATGGAAATGTCTGAATAATGCTTTGCCTCAACTGAGGTTTAAAAAATAAAAGCCAGAGAACTATTGATTTAGGACAGAAGGAGGAAGACATCTTGAGTGAAAGAATGTGGAGTTGGGAGGAAGCGAGAATCAGATGTGTATGATGTGAAATCACTTCCAGACATAAAGCATTTTTTGAGGACAATGTGGTTACCTATTGCTGTATATAAATACCTCCAAATGTAGTGTCAATTTGGGGTTGTTATAGAGTGGAGACCTCAGTTTCTTGTGAGCTGTTAACTGGAAGCTTCCCTCCTCCTCAGTTAAGGGTTCTCTCTGTTGGGTAGCATGGCACCTGTCAAGATCAGAGGAAATGCATGTGAAGAGAGAGACCAAGACAAAAATAAAATGAAATAAAAGTCAGTCTTTTATAATCTCATTTGAGAAGCAATATCCTGTCACTTTATTTTTCTGTGGCAAATTTTATTTAAGACAGAGAAAGAGAGAAAAAACATATTTTACCTGAGGACTTAGGGTAAATGAAATGGTATCGCAAGGCACAAATGAATTATCTGAGTTTTAAACAAGCCCTAAAGAGCATATTACAAGTTGAAGGGGCACAGTACCAATTATACCATTATCTCACCCTACACTCTGAGCGAATATTCTGAAAGCCTAAAATTACAGTTCATGCTAGATTTCTTGGCATCATGTGCAAATTGGAGTCATTTTTTTTGTGAATGCATAAATACAGGTTATATTGTTTAACAGGAGCAGTCCTTATAGTTTGTTAAGATATTTTTCATCTTTTTGTTTCCCATGTCAGCGCGTCTTTTTAAAAAATTTGGATTGTCACAAATAGGTTCAACACTGAGTCTCTGAATTATTTGTGATGGTCTTAAGCACCATTTAAGAAAAGGCTTTTTTGGCATGTCATTTGTTCAGAGACCAGCTCCGGAGAAAACTCTTCAACTGGCCAGATGTGCCATTTTGGAACAGGTTGAGTGTCTGTCAAAACACCATTTGTTGCCAGTACCGGATATTGTAGGGAGTTCATCACCCTGTTACCATATTTTTGCACTTCCTAACATTGAATAAATCGGCAGCTGTTTTGTATTTAGAATATAAATTAGTCACCAGCTTGCTCTCCCTGGAGAATGTACCTGCATGAGGGAACCACAGCTTTAACCTCTTCTCACCACTTGCATGAATGTCACACTTAAATGCACACTACCCTCAGCCCTTTCAGAAGCAAATCCTTATGCATATAAATCACACCTTTCTTGCCAGTTAGACCAGAGGACCAAAAATGTGCAGCTCACAGTGCTCAAATGGAACACATTTCCTAGGCAGCAAAAGCAGTCAATTAATCAGTTTACAAGCTGAGTGAACAATTTGTACTGAATCCTTTCTTACTGCTCCTTCAATAGGAAACTGGGTTCTCTAATCTCCTGAAGGGGCATGACTTCATTAAGATAAAAAACTGTGTTAAAGGATGTGTTGGAAGAGACAAGAAAAGAAAAGCCCTAAAAGTCACTTGGCTGTCTCTCTGGAGCTATTTTCGGATAGAGATTTTTATTTATTTGGAGAATGACAATTAACCTGCAGACTTGGCACCACAACGAAGCCGTGTGCTGAAGTGGATCTCATTACAGGACAGAGAAGGCAGTGGGTCTGACCTAATCCCCATTTGCAGCAGACAATTTACATACCAGGCTAGCACAAGCTGCTTGAGAATGATTTCAGACAGCATAAATATGTACACACACATAGGCACACACACATGCATACATATATGTGTGTGTGTCCATACATACACATGTATATAACACAACAGACCAAGATGTACTCATATACGCAGGTACAGAGGTACTTTAAAAGTGAATTTGTCAATCCTGAAATATCAAAGAAAAGTGAATGCAATGAGAAATAGTGGAATCCATTGAAGTTCGTGGCATATTAGCTAGTCTCAACTACAGTTTTGGATATCTCTCCTTTATTTTCCCATTAAAGCCGGCTACCTGCAATCTAATAGGGCCATTTCACTTCTCAAGGCTTTTCTTCTTGCCAGCAGCAGAAGAATACACTCTGATAGATAGGTGACATTTGGAGAGCCAGGCATGCCAGATTTTTGGAGGTTACAACGGAGTCCAACCTGCTGTTCTCCTTAATGAAAGGAGGGGAAATTCAGACTGGTGAAACTGCTCTAAGAGAGATCTCTGCTCCGAATGTCACGCTGCCCAGATGTCACTCGGCAGGTGGAGATGCAGAGAGAATGAAAATGTGGCTTTGTGTATGTGGGTGCTAGTGCGTTGCAAGGGTGAACAATGAGCTTGCCCTCTGAAGTGTAATGAAAACAGTGTGTATTGTGTCCATATTCATGTTATGAGACAGGACTATCTCAAAGCCTCACTCCACTTCTACACAGAATGATGCATGTATGTGTTCACAAGCCACAAGCAAGTGTCTTCCTCAGGTTTTTTGTATGTCTTTAGCATTTATTTAAGTCTATTTCTGGACATAAATGTATGTATCTTTTGACTTTATAAAAGAGAAGTATACCACATAAAGTTACTGTACCTTGGTTTTCTATTAGATTTCAAAACCTTGTCATAGATAATGTTTCACCTAATTTTAAAAATCGTTCATGAACATATAGTTAGCCCTTCCCCTCTACCTGAGCACTTTGCTTGGCCTTAGCATATTTTATGATGATCTCAGCTCAGAGAATAGTTAGTCTTTTTAGAAACTACAAGACTTGAAGTTGCCTCTTGCAAGAGAAACCTGATGTTACTCACATGAAGTTTTCATAATTATTTCTTTCCCAGTGCTGCGAGATGACTTCCGGCAGAATCCCACAGATGTTGTAGTGGCTGCTGGAGAGCCCGCAATCTTGGAGTGCCAGCCTCCACGGGGACACCCAGAACCCACCATCTACTGGAAGAAGGACAAAGTCCGAATCGATGACAAGGAAGAGAGAATAAGTGTGAGTTAAATTGCAATTTAAGCTGAAGGGGTGGAAACTCAAACCTAAAACTGTGTGCATTTTATTCTCTAACTTAATAAAATTGTACTCAAATGTCAATGATCATTTATGCCATATTGAAGGGAATTATAAAAAAACACTTTGGGATGAGGCCTTGAAGAGAAAAAATGATATAGGTCAAGTGCACATTATATATTAATAATTGCACCAATCTGAATATGTAAATGTATCTTTGCTGTTTGATATTGGTGATTTTGCTCTTCAAAGGCTCCTATTGATCATTTCTATTTTAACATGAGTGCTAAAATATAAATGGCAGTTATAAATCACTATTAACTACAAGATTCAATTTTGCAACTTTTTAAAAATTATAAGAGGAAATAATCTGAAGTGATGAACAACTCAAACATTTATTGTTGTTTTCTAATTAAATAATAATAATAATTTATTTTCTGTGATACCGGGGATGGAACCCCAGAGATTTCTACCTCTGAGCTACACCCCCAGCTCTATTTTATTTTGAAATAGGATCTTACTAAGTTGCCGAGGGCCTTGTTAAGTTACTGAGGCTGGCTTGGAATCTGTGATCCTCCTGTCTCAGCCTCCAAGTACTGGGATGATAGTGAATGTGCCACCTTGCCCAGATCCCAATTAAATAATACTTGTTTTAGCAAAAACATAGATATGATTTAATTTTAAAGCAAAATTAAAAGGACCAAATAAAAATAAAATAAAAAGACTGATTCTATAGCTTAGTTCATTTAGAAAAAATATTTTTTCTAAAGAAAATTGATGAACAGGTTCATCAACTAAGATATACAATGAAATGTGTAGAAATTGGTAGATGTATAGAGTAGGAAAAGTACATTTTTAATCCACATATTTACATTTGAAGTTTGGGAGAAACACTGAAATAGGATATATGTTTTGATGTTTTTACTAGTATAAGTTTTATATTCAATACAACTATGAATATATTATTTAAAATGTTTCATTTGACTGAACTAATGTACCATTTGAACCACATGTTCATATAATCTGAATGTCTGTTATCTTCAAAGATATATGTTTCATAAACAAGAATTTCTTGTATAAGCACATTAGGTTACAAAATAGCACATAATCAAAAGGCCATGTAAGAGATAACGTATATCCATATATTTCTGGCTTTGCTGTTAACATTTTGAAACTCTAGATTGTCAAAGAAAAATTGGTTTTCAGTGGTCTGGACCTGTTTTACCAAGCATTTGTAAACATTTTTCTTTTTTTGCTCTTTAATAAACTACCTTAGGATTCAGCAGCTTATCAAAACCATTTTATTTTTAGAATAATATAACTGGTGTTAAAGATGACCATCTTGACCATCCTGTTCTGGATTAACCTGGTTGATATCTCTTAGGCTTTCTTATCCTTCCATGGTCTACTTAAAGGTGGTCTGGCAGCTGAAAAATTTAGGGTGAGCTTCCTTGTCTGTAAATAAACTCACTTTCAGCAGGACACCTCAGTTCTCCTTTTCATTGTCTCTTAAGTTTTCTGCAGGCTAGCTGAGGCTGGTTCCATGGTCTTCGGGTTTCAACTGTTGCAAGAAAACCAAATACCAGTGTGAAAGCATCTTAGTTCCATTGGTCAAGTCATATTGCCAAGCTCAGTTTCAAAGGAAGGATAAATGGCCTCCATGACTATTTTTATAACCTACAATTCTGTGATTCTAGATATAATTAAGGACAGATTGGTGGCCTCTCTTCTCATATAGAAAAAAGTTGAAAATTTCTTTTATGACTTGACAAATTTTAGACAAAACCTACATGAGTTATTTAACCTGTGAAATTAAAAATTAATCTTGATCTTATTCTTCCTAAGAGTACTCATACATTATAAAGTTACAATTGTTGAATTAGTTTAATTCCAAGAAAATAAAAAATGGAAAAAGAAATTGTATATGATAACACATTTACATTTGCTTAAAGCATAACTCTTATTGGATGTTTTCTTTAGCAAACAGATATTTTAGCATTACTATATTTTTTGTTCATTCAGTAAAAAATGTTAAATATTTAGGGACCACTTATTTGATGTCAATTATTTGTATCAATTCATAATCTTAATTTTATGAATTTAAATTGATTTTATCCAACCTGATATCCTTACCAAAATTTATTTCTTAAATACAACTAAGATGAGATCAAGGTGATTAATACTAATAATTGAAATGTAAGGCACAAGAAGGCACAAGTGTTCATTATTCAGCTTACTATCATATCTTAAACTCATAAAATACTGGCTGGTATAAGCACTTGGTGAATCCTCTTAAGTCAAATGGACTTTATTATATTAGCCTAAGCAGACATCTACTGATATTTTCTTTTGACAAAGGACAATAGCAATTCATTCAACAGAATCTCAGTTTGAAGTCAAACTCCTGGATTTAGTGGAGACAGTCACAGATTCAAAATAGGACCAGGCATGAGATAGGAAGCCTGCTTCAAAGAAGCATTCCCTAAGATTGGAGTATAGAGACATACACTGAGGTTGAAATGAGGTAAGAAAGTGTTGCTTGGCATGGTGGTGCATACCTGTAACCCCAGTACTTGGGAGGCTGAGAAAAGAGGATCATAGGTTAAAAACCATCCTCAGTGACTTAGCAAGGCCCTCTGCAACTTAGCATTTTGAAACAACTCGTTTCAAAATAAAAAAATAAAATAGGGCAGAAAGTATAACCCAGATATAGAATGCCCCTGGGTTTAATCTTCAGCCTCACATATAAACACAAAAAAGATAAAGTCTACATACAGATACCAAAATAGAGAAAGAGTTTTGTGTCTTAAATGCAGCTATTTTTTTCTAAATAAAATGCTATAGTTTGGTATAGTTTGGTATAGTTTGGTATAGTTTGGTCTTTTCTTTATTTTCCTGTTAATTTTTTCTTTCTATTTTCTTATGTTTTTCTTTCATTTCAATAGATTCGTGGTGGCAAACTGATGATCTCCAATACCAGGAAGAGTGATGCAGGAATGTACACCTGTGTTGGCACCAATATGGTGGGAGAAAGAGACAGTGATCCAGCAGAGCTGACTGTCTTTGGTAAAACTCCCCTTTAATTCATAAATTTATATTTTAAAATTAATTTCCTTTCTTTTAAAATATTTTATTAACATTAGAAACCAGGCTATGTATGGGACTATCAAAAAATGATTAGAATTTACTCTTCATTTTTGTCTTTTTAACGAAACTTTTGATTTCAAAGAAAAAACTGAAACACAAATTGACATAATTTATTAATATATTTATAAGATTTCACTTTTATAAAAATGTAAAAAACGGTCTATTTTAAATATTATTATACCTAGCTTAAGTTTATCACTTATTTCACCTTGATGCATTTATTAGGTAATATATGTATGTATGTATACACATATATACATATGTAAGCATTATGCACACATATATATGCATCTAGGTAATAAAATTCTCACTGCTACAAATATTCTGTGAATTTTTAAAGATGCAAGAGATTAATTTTACTTTTTGAGTACTTTGCTGTGCCAGGAAAATATTCACCTGACTTGTGTTCATCATACAATAAGATCACTATTTGTGATCATTACTCCCAGACATGCACACATGTAGCATCATTTTCCTGCATAGGTCCCTAACAAACTCTTTTGTGGTTTGGCGTGTGCCATCCTGTGGTGTAATGGGAATGCCATGATGGAAAGAAACCTTTGTTGATTTCTACTACATTTCCAGAGCTAAGGTTTTGCTTTATGAATATGTACCAGAGTGCAGGTCTCTCTTTTCAATCACTCTGAGTACCCTGTAATCTCTGATAATACTCCCCATAGATACTAAGCAGCTTGAAATCCCAAATGACAAAGCCAGGAGAGATCCCATAATTTATTAAAGGAATTGAATAGTAAAAATAAAATTGGTCAGAGTGCTCATATAAATTCTGTCCTGCAGAGCCCAGACAAGTATCACTTTGCCCCTAAATTTTATGCAGTCATCTATCTCCGCAAGAGTTTCAAATGTGCTCCGCTCTGTAATGAATAAAATACAGTTTTGCCTGATAAGATATGAAATTAGTGGTCACTGAACATTAGCACTGAAAGCCCACAAGTATAGCTCTTCTATTTAAAGAACACTCATCGCTATTTTTCTGTAACTACCACAAGCTTTGGCATAAGAAAACACTACACTACCACATATAGACTGCCATTCGGAAGGAAATTGAAAGGATTTAATGTCATTACCCAAGCAATTAGACTTACCAACAATGTTTTTGTATTATGAAATATTTACCCTACTTTCCCTAAAGGCATGATGGGAACTGTAGGAGATCCCTAAACATGTCAAGAGTTATGGGCCAACTTTTAAATTATTTTGAAAATAGCTATCAACCAAATAGATTGAATTTGTCTAGAGGCAGTTCCCCTGGAAGAATTGATTTAGGAAGCTGAGGAACGTTAATCTGATGGTGTAAACTAGTCAGAACTGACCTGAGGGGTTATGAGAACAATAATAAGTTGAGAGGAAAACTGAAATTCCATTATTGATAAGAAAACAACATTCAAACTCAGAAGAAAAATAGAAGTACAGATGTAATGGTCCAAATCAAGGACGTGACAGGTGTTGCCTGTGAGAGCCCCTTTTTGGAGCTTGATTCTCCATCCTCTTTATTTCCTTTCAGTGCTCTTTCATTCAGGACATGTGTTCTGATGGGTCTATTTATATTTAATAATTGTTAAATGTTATCATGTCTGAACTAATAAATCTGATAACCGTTGAGATTCTACCTCCTCAATTTTATTTTCATGTAAAACAATTCCACTTTAAATGATGTGGCTATTATAATCCTTCTGTAGCTACAGAGGTTTACAAATGTCCTTTGCAACTCAGTCGTTAAGATATATTGTACTGAAAAAGTAGCTGGTGATTTTTTTAATTATTGTAAAATGGAATTTGGATGGGCATGGTGGTACATGCCTGTAATACCAGTACTTTGGAGGCTGAGACAGGAGGATTGCAGCCTCAAGGATAGCCTCAGCAGACAGTGATATTATCATCAACCTACCACGACATGATTTCAAAATAAAAATAAAATAGTGCTGTGGGATGTAGCTCAGAGATAGAATGCCCCTGGGTTCAATCTGTAGTACCACCTCCCCCACACACAAAATGGGACTCTCTTATAAATGGCAAGAAAAGAAAGGAATATATGTTCTCTACTTCCTGAGATATTTTATTGGAAAAAAGAATTTCATTAGTCAAATATTGTGGCGCTTTAGGGAATAGGCTTGGACTTAGAAGTCTTGTACTCTAAAACTTTAACTTTTATTTATTTATTTAGTTAGTTAGTTAGTTAGCTAGTTACTTACTTACTTACTTATTTAGTTTTTGGTGTTACTGGGGATGAACCCCTTCTACCTCCAGGCTACACTCTCAGACCTATTTTATATTTTATTTGGAAACAGGGTCTCTTAAGCCAGCGAGACTGGCTTCAAACCTGTGCGATCCTCCTGTCTCTGCCTCCCAAGCACAGGGATTATAAGCTTGTGCTACCATGCCCGGCTAACTTTTATTTTTTAAATGTGCTCTTTTGGCAAAGACATGATTTGTGGGAACTACTTTTCAAAAGTTACTGTGACCTACTTCATGAATTAATTATTATGTTTGACATTCTGCATTTTTTGTACAAGAAATAAAAATTCTAGTTAATTGTATACTATCAAATCTAATTATTAGACTTCTGTGTCATGGTCTAATGGACACTAAAGTCAATGGTATAGGATAGACACCTTCACAAAGAACACCCCTATCCCCTAGAACCTTAAGTATGTTGAGTCCCAAAGATCCTGAAGGGAGAGAAAATAGAGTTGTAGTAAAAAATTACTTTTTTAAGTATGTTTGAGTCTCATATGTCTATTATCTAAAATTTAACTGTTTAAAAAATAACCAAAAATAGCATGGAAAACATTTGCAGATGATTTTTAAATGTTATTAAGTAATGCATGAAAACTGATTTTATGTATAGTAATTCTAATGAAAATTATAACCTTTATAAAACAAAATGAAATACATAGCTTCCCCAATACATGCACACACATACACACACACACACACACACACACACACACATATATACACTCATCATCTTTGTTCATTTCTGTAAGACTATTTTATCTTTTTCTTCTGGAAATTATTTTCATTTTTCTAAATATGTGTTCATTTTTATATTTATTGATATATGAATTATTATTATTATTTTATTTTGTATTTTAGAAGGCAATAATTATGTCCGTTTATATCTTTTTCCTCACCTTACCTCACCCTCTTCTTTCCAATATACTCACTTGAGAAACATTGGCTATAAAATATACAGAACATAAGTTATTGTAATCCTATAAATATATGGATTACTTGTTTTGTGAGTTAACAATAAATTTTTACCTCATTTACTTATGTTTTTAAAATATACCTGTCATGAATTCTTAACATCTCTAACATGAATTTTAAGTCTTCTAAATTCTGTTTTCATACTTTAGTGATTGTTGCCATCATTAAAGTATTTCTTAAAGTCTTAGACTTTCTGCAAAATCCGAGGGGCTGTATATTGTTAAGATCTGTTTTAAAATATTCATCCTGATTTTGTCATCTTTTTTCTTGAAACTGGATCCCCTGTCTTCTCTATTCTGTTTCTTTATTGGATAATTCTTCTATCACAAAGTGTTTCTCTATAGCTTTCTGTTTTACTGGAACCTAGAGCACATTCCATACCAACACACCTTTGTTCTGTACACAATTTGAGTTATAGAACTGTAGTATAAAATGTATGCTCTTAATGTTGACATTGCCTTTCCAGTAGAATTTAGCTTCCCATGATGCTCTTAAAAAGTCTACTGTGGTTCTGATTTCTATGGCTTTGCATGCAATTCTTTTTCTTTTCTTTTTGTTGATTTAAACCTTCTGAACTTTTAGTCCTATCTTTATCCCACTATTTGAAAGTGTTCAATTCTTTGCCTTGGCTTGACACTTTTTATGTCCCTTTTATACTCTGGGTGAGCAAGTTCAATCAATCTAAAAACTCTCAGACAAAACAAAATTAAATTTTCTCTCTCTTCTTTCTATACCATTTCTCTGTTCCAACATGCATTCATTACTTATCTGTTAAGCTTTCTAGGTCTGTCTTTTATATAATTCTTTGTATTGATACTATCCTGTTCTTGTTGCATGTCTTTTATAACTTTTCTTGTTTCACTCAATTTTATGCCTATGTATATATTTGCAAATTTAAAATTATGTATATCACCTGATCCATTCAAAGATTATACAAATGGAATTTTAAAAAATAATTTTGTTTATATTTTCCTTTTTTTTTGTGGTACTGTGGGGTAGAACCCAGGGGCTTTTCTACCTCTGAGCTATCCTACCAGACCTAGTTTTATACTTTATTTGGGAACAGGGTCTTACTAAGTTGCTGAGAGTTTGGCGTCGAACCTGTGCGATCCTCCTATCTCAGCCTCACAAATGCTGGGATTACAAGCATGCTCCACCACGTCTGGCTTAAATTTTTCTTATAAACCTTTTTCACTGTTGTTTGTTAACATTTTATAAAATATAAACTCTAACAATACAAAACACAAATAGTGTTTTGAGATGAGAATGGTCACCTACAAGACAGTTTTTAAAGGATCAGTATAACTGAACTTCTGACAACTGAGACTTAGGGAACCATTAGGAAGTAAAAGAGTTAAGAGATAACAGCCATATTTTGGCCATCACCCTCCAAGGTCAGAAAGAAACCAGGGAATGGTGGAACTCCTCTAAGGCACTGCAACTCTTGTAAGTCTTCTGAAGTTCCAATCAGGGTAATCATGAAGGCTATAGAGACTGGGAGCCACCAGCAAAGGTCTTCCATAAAAGATAGTCATCAAAGAGGGAAATGTCCTCTAGATTTTAAGGGAAGCCAAATAGTAAGACCGTGATTCACCCTGGCAAATGGCACATCTGGTAGAGGAAAAGTGTCAGGCCTGAAGAGTAACCTGGGGAGCCTTGACTGACCTTAACAGCAAAATAATGTTATGAAAACTTATGTTGCCTAACACAGGGCAACCTGGTTGTTCTTGATCACCCCCAAAAAATAGTATAACCAGAGGCAAATATGCTATTTCAGGGGTAATAAAAATGGAACTGAACTGAAGCCATTTATAATAGTACTTCTATCTTTAGATTCACAGAAGAAGTAAGATTGACATTGATGCCTAAAACCCCCCTCTAGCTAAGTCTTTGTTTCCTTCAATTTTAAAACACCATTCTAAAGTAAATTTGTTGTGATAGTTCCCTGCCTTTATTTCTTCTTAGTTCTTCTCTTTGCCGTCTTCATGTTTCATTCTTTTTGCATTGTTCTATTTTTTAAACACTGCGCAAGATTTCTTCAAGTACCATGTGATCATTCATGCTATTGTTGATTCATATTTAATTGCTGTTCACTAAAAAAAGAAAACAACTTTAACAACAACAAAATCTATGGTACACTTTGTGCCAGCTGTCAACTTTTAGAATAGGATGCAGGAAATTTGGAACTTGCCACTTCCTTAAAGATGAGGACAAGCTGGGGGTGGTGGCGCATGCTTATAATCCCCGTACTTGGGAGGCGGGGACAGGAGGATCGCGCAGGTTTGAAGTCAGCCCTGCTGGCTTAAGAGACCCGGTTTCCAAATAAAAAGTATAAAATAGGTCTGGGAGTGTAGCCCGGAGGTAGAAGGGCTTCCAGGAATCCCAGTACTACCAAAAAATAAAAAAGAGATGAGGACAGAGTTTGAAACTAGTGATGTAATTTCAATAATTAGATGAAAGATAACTTGATGGATTGAGAGTAGTTGAAATATACAGACAAACTATGAGGGACTAGCTTAAGCCAAACCTTAAGAAAGGCTAAATGAGTAATGTGTGCATGTATGCCTCTGCCATCTTGTACTCCATTAAGACATAAGAGTATAATGCACCAATAAAATACTTTTAAAGATAAATTTAAAAATCTATATTTTCTTTATATTCTGTAGTTTTATGTAAGATTGTAAAATATATAATAATATTAAGATCAATATGATTGTTCAGAGCAATGTCTTTCATAAGTATGTTTCTCAAGGACCTACTATATGCTAAACCCTGCTTAAATGCTAAAATATAGTGATGAGTTGCCTAGACAGGGCCTCTGCTCTCAGGAGGACCCTTGTATCATGTTTTCAGTAATAACATGAAACTTTGGTTCTATAATACAGGGAGAGAGGCACTTTCTCTCCCTTTCAGGGGACATTTACCCATGTTAGCCTTTGTTTCCTAAGGTGATTTCCCTCCAATAAAAAAAGTTCTTGGCAGAAAAGAAATAAAGCAGTCACGATGTATTTATATCCAGGTGCCCTGATTGTTATCATCCAGTCTTATTTGAAAGGGCACAATAATCACATTAAGTAGATCTCAAACCCATCTCCCCCTCACACATGCCAAGTAAAAGGAGATCTAATGGGGCAGGCGTCTGACTTCCTTATTTAATAGACACTGCACGGTGGCAGGTCTTGCTGGGGCAAATAAAGTCAAGACAAGGTTTACAAGCAGTGGTTCACTCTAATGTCCTTTTATTGCATAGTTCTGTTCTTACAAGACTTAAAGAACTCCACCTATGTAATCATAACACCACTGGTACAACATCAAGCCAAGTTTATTTTAAAATTGCTAAGGTCAGCCAAGAAATAGCTGTCATGGCACAGCCATTGCAATTTTACAACCATTTCAATGACTGCCTGTAGGTGAAAGAAAAATTGTTAACTGGATACTTAATTTCCTTCATTGTAGCATATAAATAAGATATGAGATATTATATGATTGCATTTCAGACTTACAGTACTGTGTGTTAAATATTGTGTCAGTTTGCGTTGACTACTTTGCTTTCTGAATTATATTGACATAACTGAAGTGAAGCCCAGCATTTGATCTTATTATAGCCACATATAAAGTTGGATTTTCCAGAATGCTAATTTAGAACTAAATTGGCAAGACGATGTAAGAGCTGTATTTTACAGAATAACACATTGGCAAACAGCACTATTGTCTCAAGAGAGATTAACCTTGTAAGCAAGTTATGCAGGTGATTCAAATCCAGTTAATCTCATAGAAAAAATGTTAATTGCATTGGCAAAGATATTGCCTCTGATCACTCCACAGTTATATAATTAGAGATCAGCCCATTCAGAAAGACTCTAACCTAATTGATAAGCAGTTTGCAAACATCCCTGGAGAATTCTCCCTGTTTTCCAATATGTGACCAGACATAAGGTGAGGCTATAGAAAAACCAGTGACCTTAATTTAACATTTCTGAAAATTAAGTTTTCTTGATGTTTAATAGACCAAGATTTTCACACATATTTATTTTTATTATGTAGAGCTTCTTGAATATAATCTCTTTGGAAATTAATAGGTATAAAGTATGATCACATATCAACTTACTAGAATGTTCTATTAGCAACTTACTTTATAACCTTCCTAACTTTTCATTTCTTTGAAGATGGTTTTGATAACAGAAAACCATAGATACTTTCTTATATTTTTTGCAATCTGTGTTTGAAAGAGCTTGTCTTTGCTTTAACTTATGATAACTGTACCCATTACAGATGTACTTGTATAACTTCATTGCCCATTAATTTATGGTTTTAACTTCCATGGTAATACATGCCTGTGATCCCAGTGCTTGGGAAGCTAAGACAGGAAGATCACAAGTTCAAAGTCAACCTCAGCAACTTATCTGAACCCTGTTTTAAAATAAGAAAATAAAATAGGTCTGGGGTGTAGTTCAGAGGTAGATATACCTGGGTTTAATCCCTAGCAACACACACACACACACACACACACACACACACACACACACACACTAATGTTTCCATTCTTAGGTTTTGTGAAAAAACCTGGTTAAGTAAAGTATAAAACAATTCTTACAAAAAATGTCTATTGTTTTTAAAAATACCAATCAAACCTAAAATTTTATACATGGTTTTCAGTAGGTAGTTATAAAAACTGCAAAGCAGAAATTGAGTCTATATAATTAACCTAAGACAGTTGGAATAATATCTTATCTCTAAATTTCTAAGTTTACTAGAAATTTTGAGATATTTACTAGAAAGAGTATTATGGAACTTCTCATAATCATACATTAAAAATTTGTGAAAAAACTCCAAAATATCAGTAAATTTCCATATTACTTTGTTGAAAGGGATGAATGAAGATACAGTATAAAACCCATCTTGATCTGTCATGTCTTTGTAAGTGACGTTCATCTTGATTATTCTTGGCATCTATGTTTTCCTATCAACTTAATTATTTTTTGCCATAAGCCAATATGAGTACCTTCCAAAATGTGTACATTGCAGACTATCCTGTGGTATCTAGTTGCTAAGCAACTGGACTCTGCTTGAGGGCAAAAGGGACAGAGAAGGATCATTGTGAAGTTCTCCATTCCTGCTGAGTCCATCAGAACAGCAGCAGGGGATACTAGATTTTGTTTCTTCTTCAAAGTATAAGTCAGGTGTTTCCACATGTCCTTCTTAAAACAATGGGGAATAGAATATGTATAATAACAAAAAAAGAAAAGACTTAGAGATCTTCTTGGTGTCACATGGAGAAAGAGACAACTTAGTATGGTGATGCATCTAATATAAATCTGCCCTTAGGTTTAATACATGTTTTGATATTGTGACTTGTACACATTAGAGGAAGCAGATAAAAACTTTGCCCAAATAAATATGCATACCCAAATACATATATTTGGATATGTGTACTTACATATAATATATAATACATACTTACATAGAATATGTATATATACTTATATATACATATACCCAAAATATATGTGTATATATATATTTAATGAAACTCGTTTCACATGTTGTTTGGTATTGAATTGTATACCCAGCATAATGCCATGATAGCATTCTATATTAGGTAGATATCTTCACCATTTCAGTCACTTAATAGATTGTCAGAGTGTGGATTTTCTAGAATTCATCCTGCATCCCATATTTTCCAATACTTCTGGCATTGCTGCAATCCTGTGTTATCTTAATTTTTGTTGCTATTTTCAAAGTTATTCTTCTATATTGTGATGAACTACATAGTGTCTACAAGTGATGGTTCTTTTTCAGTATACATACTTTGTTTCCTTATAAATTATTAATTTTGCCTTATTGTTAAATTCAACAAATATGATCTTACCATCTTAATTTCTGAAATAATATTGGCATTAATTTTATGCCAAACGATCTTTATCATCCTTAAGATCTTTCTTTTGATTCCTTCTTAAGATTTTTTTAAAATCAGGGCCTATATTTATAAATCTTATCATATTTTTCTCTTTACCTTTCTATTATATATGTAGCCTTCTTTATTTTGTTAATTAAGAATTAATTTAGAATTAGGTAACACAAACTTAACTAACAATGGCTTAGGCATAAGAGTTTCATTGTTTTCATACATATCATTTCAAATAAGACACAACCATACTCACATTTTACTTGCCAGTGTGCTCAGATTTGTTAAGTGGGTAGTTGAGAATCTCCCTAGATTTTCTTTTCCACCATGCACATTTGATTGATTGATCATCCTGTTTTGAATCTCTTGAGTCCACTCTTTTTTCCATATCCTCAGAATACTGTGAGTTTAAGGTGATATAATTTATCATATAATCTTTGGACCTAACATATTTTTTCATGTTTCTCTTCTATTCCATCCTTCACAAATATGCCAACATTATATTTCTTTTATTCTTGTTCAAAGATTGCCCTCACCCAGAGAGCAGAGCTCACATTCCTCTACATGGTACACAGGCCCTTCAGGTCTTGACACTCACTATCTGGTCGGCTTCCTCTTCCACCACTTTCCCAATGAACCCAGCTGATATCTCTTGCCCAGCATTAAACTTGAATCCTGGCATAAGTGAAGCTTTATTAATGTGTGCTGAATGAATGAGTGGATGAGGAAACACTTCACTAGCTTCTTCATCCACATGCCTGGTTATAGTACAATACTTCCATCAACACCAGAGGGTGCAGGGATGGCATCCTTTAGATAAAGCAGTTTTCAATCTTAAGCAATATTTGTTGTGGTTTAATCATCTTCTACAGTGTCTTAATACAGGTTTAAAAGAATTGGATGAATAAGCCCATCTGATAGCACTAAAAAACAGAACAACACAAATTCCTATGCTAAAGACTCTTTTGTTCTTCCAATATTAAGTATACCTTAAGGATATACTATTTCTCTTAACCTACTTACGGCCCAAGACAGACATAATTCACTATCAAATATGTTAGCCTTAGAATAGCTGTTTGGGGTGTGTAGTATTCAGATTTTAAAAGATCAATCTTTTCATTCAACATGCATATTTGTTCTAGAGTCCATGACACATATTTTGGCTGCTATTTAATTCTGATCACCTAACATCTTTAGATCAACCATGTCTTTCTTTAGTTTTTTTAATGTATTGTCTATAAATTATACATAAAAAATCTTTCCATTTCAAAATCTGTTTACCTTATTTTATGTCTTGGAGTTTTGTGGTCTCATAATACAGGCAGGTCTGTGTTCTGAAAAAAATTTTTGATTCCTACTGGATAATTTCTGTGGAGAGAAAGAACTGCCTTCCTTCTGAATTCTAGTAACTTTATTGCAACAAAACATTTCCTCTGCATTTTGCACATTTGCTTTATAAATATGTATATTGATTTAGTGGATGAAAACATATACCTCTATTCTATACTCCTACCATATGTTATTTTAAGTATTTATTTCCTTCAAAGGTTTCCTGATAAATATGTTTCAGCTTTTGTGTCACTGTATTCATAATTCTAAATTGGAAGGAAGAAACTAAAGTCCTAAGAGGCTAAACATGGCCAGATGGCCAGATAAATTGTGTTAACTCCCTCTGGATCTCATCTTTCTCTTCCTTGACTACTTAGTTCTCTTTCTACTTCAATAAATAGCAATATTGAACTTGCCTATGATTTGGAGACTTGTGAATAAAGTGTAAGTGGTAAATTTTCTGATGTCAGACAATTATCAAAAAGGGAATAAACTGGACATGGAATAGAATCATACCATAAAACTACTTTGTGTTTTATAATTTTCCTAGATGGTAAGGTTCTTATGGTTAAAAATTTATTTTCCTCTTAGGTAAAGGAGTGCTAGAATGCAATTTACTAAGGCCAGCTATAGATTAACAAAAGAATAAAGAGCAGAAATGTTAAATCAGAATGATAACAAAAAACAAAAGCAAAATAAAGGAAAAATCAGTAAGTATCTCATTTAGGAGATGATTATAGAAGGCCTTAGGAAAATGTATGTGAGAGTAGTTTGCAATAATTTATAATGATAATATTTATATTAAAGAAAATATCAGACAACTTTTTTTTTTTTTTGCAGTATAGGGGATAGAATCCAGGGACATTGTACCTCTGAGCTACATCCCCAACCCTATTTTTCAGTCTTTTCAGTTTTTGAAACAGGGTCTCATTGAGTTACAAAGAACCTCAATAAGTAGCTGAGGCTCTCCATAAACCACGATCCTCTAGTCTCAGCTTCCCCAATGCTGGGATTAAGAGTATGAGCCACGACACCTGGCCTTGACAATTTTCTATATATTAACTGAAAATATCCATGGACATATTGGTTCTTTGTCAAATAATAGCTTTAGTGGGAAAATTTAGATAACACTTTCATGCAACAGCACATTTTTCTCTAACATTATTAATTAATATATTTACTTCTTTTTAAATGATTTTCATAAATTTCAACATTTAGTGTTCCCATGTTTATCCATGATAATAGCTTAAATTAATCATTTAAAAACTCTCCTTGTTTCTATATAATTCTGTTTCTAAAACATCAGAATATAATGTTCTGAATTTTAATGACAGGATCCATATGATTTGGCTCTGTATTTCACTGAATATTTTTATTTAATATTTTTCTCTACAAGGTTGTATTGTCTTTATTAAAATCTATAGTTATTCCTGAGTTTAAATATATTTAATTTTATTCAATGTTTGTATATTCAATAGGCCTCATCAGATATACTTGAGATACAAAGTTAGATACCTATGTGTCAAAATTAAAACATGTTTTTTATTTTTCTATAATTTACTTAAAGCATACACATTTCATCTCATTTACTCTTTTTGTTTTTTTCCAAGAACGACCCACATTTCTCAGGAGGCCCATTAACCAGGTGGTGCTGGAGGAAGAGGCTGTAGAATTTCGCTGTCAGGTCCAGGGAGATCCCCAACCAACCGTGAGGTGGAGAAAGGATGATGCAGATTTACCAAGAGGAAGGTAAGACCATTATGTGGATGAAACATGTTAGATGACCGGTGAATAACTAATAGGAAAAGACATCCAGAATCCTTGCATCGAACACTCCCATTTCTTTCATCATTTCCACACACCTGATTTTTATATATGCAAGCCACATATATGCTATTTATATATTAAATTTATTCAGGCTATAGGTATCAACCTTTCATTGACAATGCATATTAATGCCTGATCCTTCCCTCCATCTATTATCCAGAATATCAAGAATTCCCTGTGTGCTTTCTTTCTCATTGTCTCTTGCTTGTGTTCCATTCTCTTCCAACTGAATTATTGACCATCCATCCTACTTACCTCCCTCAACAACTGCCCTCTTTCCATGATGTTTTACCCACTCTTGGGTACCATCTGCCTTCCTTTAACACCAAAGCATCTTTAACAAAAGGCTGCCTAGTGTAGATAATTTCAAGACCCAGAGTAGAGGGAAAATAAGCAACACCAAGGAAGCAGCAAGAAAATAACATTGCTAATGCATCTGTGATTTCTCCTGAGGAATTTCCTGTCACTTCCTTCATTATTAGTGGGTCACAGACATTATATCTCTCTCCTCTTCTTTTCTCACCAAATTCTAAAACTACAATCTTTCAATTTTATGCAATATCTAAAAATGCTTAGCATCTTTTATAAGAAACAAATTGAATTATTTTTTACTTTCTAAAATTTTTATATTATGCTTGGTCCTTGAGGATCAAATAAATCATACATGTATGTTTCTTTGTTTACACATTGAACAATTCTATTTCTAAAATTTGTTTTGCCTTACTCCAGTCCCTTCCTACCAGAACTATAGTAATCACCCATAATAATCATTGCCTATATTTATTCACACATCCTATTTTTCTATGATTTATTCTTAAAATATCTAGTTTTCATTCCACTATTAAAATTAAACATGTTTATAAAGAATCCTATGTCTTTTTCTATGCACTCACTGACACCAGTATAGATACGTTGCTAAATTTGAACATTTCTTTTGAAATATGAATTTTGTATATTTCAAGGTCTATGCCACTATTCTTCAAGGTCAAGGATACTGAGTTCAAATGTACCAAACATAATAACAGTCAGTGATGAAAGATTTTGTGCCACTTATAATCTAATTCAGTTATTTTTTCAGTTTAAATAATAGAGAAGGTTAGCTCTGTTGTGTGTATTTGTATGTGTGTGTGTATGCGCACGCTGTTGTTCTTGCAGTGGAAATACAAGTTAAAAAACAAGGAGACATGTTTCAACAATATTTAGTTAAAAGATTAATATTTCCACCACCAAATGTTCGTGGAAACCTTGTCAAAAATAACTTGACAATATAGGGAAGAATTTAGCTCTAGGCTTTTATTTAACTCCAATGGTTTATATATCTGCCTTTAGAATAGTACTACACTGTTTCAATTATTGTAGCTTTATATGGTTTGAAATCAGAAAATATATATCTTCTAGCTTTGTTCTTTTTCAAGATCGTTTTGGGTACCTAGAGTCCATATTCCATTTTAAGATAGATTTTTTTCTGAAAAATAAATATACAAATATATGATAGCTTCACCTAAAAAATAGAAAAAAAATATTCTCTGGTAAGAAAGAAAGCAAAAAGAAATATTGAAATGTCATCTTTAAGTCATCAAAAGCTTGGTATCAGACAAATGAAACTGTTATGTGAGATTACCATTTTTAATTTTAGATAAATTGCCATAATACTAGATGTCAACTACTAAGCCAAGCATGGGAGGGAGGGATAGGGAGAGAATGGGGTGGGGATTGGGTGGGGGCTGACTTGAAAAAGTGTGCAAGTATGTCTACAAAAGTATGTATCCTACTATGATGTATGAATACAGTGCACCAATAAAAAAAAAATTTAAAAAAAAAAAAAAAACAAGGAGACAGCCAGTATGGTGGCACATGCTTGTAATCCCAGCACTTGGGAGCCTGAGAAGGAAGAATTGCAGATTCTCAGCCAGCCTCAGCAACGTAGCGACACCCTGGTTCAACATAAAAATTAAAGTCAGACTGGAGATGTGGTTCAGAGGTAGAATGATACTGGGTTCAGTCTCCTCTACCGTGACAAAAAAGAGAGGACTGGCTGATCTCACTTAGAAAAAATCTTCCCTATATCCCTTCACAGTGCACTGTTTTCTCTTATATATAGAAGCTAGAGAGAAAAGGTGAAGCAAAAGGGACTTAAGATAAAGCAATTGAGAGACAAGTAGAATAATGGAAGGAGGTTGGGCAAGGTAGGTAGGAAGGGTAAAGGAGGGTTGGTGAAGAAAATATAGTTCAAATAATGCTGAGTCCATATATGAAGGTATCACTACCAATCTCACTAATACGTATGGGGAGATGTGAGTAGCAGGTTGGAATCAGAATATGCACCAAATGCTATGTTCATGCATACTGATATCACTCTGAACCTCAGTATGATGTATAATTATGTTGTACCAGTGAAATTATAAACAAAAAGCAAGGAGTGTTTACAGAACTCAGTTGTCAATATTCACCCTCTAAACATAATCAAAAACTTTCTTCAAACTGGGTATGTCGGCACATGCTTAGAATCCCAGCATTCTGGTGGCTGAGATAGGAGAATCAAGGTTTGCTAATGGACAGCCTCAGCTACTTAGTGAGGCCCTTTGCAACTCAGTGAGACCCTGTTTTCAAAATAAAGAATAAAAAATAGGGCTGGGGGTATAGCTTGAGGGTAGAATGCCCCTGAGTTCCATCCTCAGTACCACAAAACATTTTTTCTCTAAATTTGAAGGCATAAAATGGATAATGTTTAATTGCTGATATAAGCATAACAAATTAAATATAATAAAAATGATTCCAGTGTAGACAATGGTTACCTTCATTTGTTAGAAGTATGTAGCATTTATATTTTGAAAAAATAAGTTTTAATTTTGGAATAATTTTGAATTTATGGGAATATAATAACATTGGTACAGATAGTACCTGTACCAATGTACCCAGTTTCCCTTATGACTGACATATATGAAAGATTGTCCCACCTAATGAACAAAAATTGATATGTAATAATTAAATAAAATATAAATATTTTGAGATTTCAACAGCTTTTCATTAATGTCTCCTTTCTACTTCAGGGTCTAATTTTGGGATTTATTTAGTTGCATGTAATAAGCTTTTGCATTTCATTGTCATATTGGTCCAGTCATCTCCGGTCTGTGACAGGGTCTTGGAGTTTTCTTGTTTTATAGCCTTGAAAATCTTGAAGAGAGATGCTAGCAAGATATGCATACTATTATATGTCCCCAACATGGATTTGATCAGTAAGATCATATGATTATATGAGATTTATAGGTTTTAAGAAACAATGTCACAGAGCTGAGGTCTTTTTCATCACATTGTATTAGGAGGTACATGACATCCAAAGGAAAATAATGTTTATGTTGTCATTCTTTAAGCACTGAACAAGATCATTTGGAGTAAAGATCCAAACTGGAAAATTATGAGAGTATGCTGCATTTCAATGTGTCATGTTTTTGAATGAAGGGGAAATAAAACTTAAGGAAGCCTAGTTTGATTTTCCCAATTTATGATAGGCATTAAGATATAAACCTGGCAAATTTTGCTATTACACTCTTCTCTGCATGTTGTCGAGTTCTTTACCTTCAAAGTACAAACACTGCACACAAACAAAACAGCACAACACAAGCCATGTTTTCAGAAGGCATGACATCCAACTCTCTAAAAACGGGGTTAAAATTTTGAGACATTGTACTCCACAACCTTCCTTTGAAAGATTTCTCATAGCTTTTTTTATTCTATGACTGGCATTATACTACTGTAGTCCTCATGTGACCAGCTAAATATTTTTAAAACATTAGTCAACTAGAAGTGCCATGTAAGCTTTAAAGTGTTATGTTAGAAAGTGCATAAAACAAAGATTAGTGCAATATAGAATTGAGGTCAGCGTTTTTATCATGATAGAAACCATGTTTTTTTTTTTTCTTCTTCAGTTTGTAATCTTTAAATGATAATTCAAATAGATTTTTGTGTAGTAGCATAAGCTTCACTTGTGCATAATGAAAGGGGGGGAGAGACTTCTTTACTCAGTGAGAGGTTAACAGTAATGACGTTTATCCAGCCACAGACTAAGTCAACAACATTGATTCTATTACATTATTTAGGTTTCAGACAGGGAAGATAGCCATTGTTCTTATAGAAGCAGTTGGTATGGAGGATGACATTTCTTTGGCTTAATGTTTAATGAAATTTGAATAAGGTTTGTGTAGTAGTTCATGCTTAACACATTTGTAGTAAAGCTTTGTAGGGCAGCTGCATAGCCTGTAATTACCATGTAAGTAATATGTGACTGTTTTTCTTTTGGAGACAAGAGAAGCTTTTCAATTCAAGTTTAAATTTATGAAATGCTGTGATAGCTGTTTATACTTTCAGTACTGAAGAAGATATTTGTGCCAACGTTTCAGTAATCAGAGATAAGAGAGTATTTTTCCCTTTATGTGAAATATGTTTTTAAGTACCCACATGTCTTTTTTTCTTTCTCAGTAACTATCATTAATTAAATCACAATACATTCTTAGTGAACTGTATGAAAACCACTTTCCAACCAGAATGTTTTGGTGAGAAAGGAAGCATATCAATTATAAAAATAATAATTCTTAAGTCCAACCATGGTGAAGTTATATATGTGGACATTTTCATATGACAATGGGTTGAAATGAGAAGGAGCTTTTACATTATATATGCTCCTATCAAAATGGTAACTTCTTGAAGAAATTTCTGAAGCTATTACTATTTCACAGTGGAATATTCCAGGAAGAGAAAAAAGTTACTGGTTTTTGTGACTCTGCTAAGTATTAATACATGCATTTCCAGAGAGTCTCAGTAAATATATGTAAAATAATTTAAAACAATTTCATTTATTATGGACAAAAATTTTACACACCAATGTGGAAAAAAGGTGATTAGGAGAAACAAAGGGGAAAAGCAGTCTTTAATTGATAATAATTATGCTTTTTAAAAATGCAAGTTTTTAAAACAATTTAAAGTATAAAAATTATACTCTCAGGTACATTTACTAACTGACTATTTATAGTATCCATTGGTAGCTTGTAAAATGAAGCCATTTAAAGAAAGTTTTAAGTTAATGAGTCATTTTAGGTTAATGAGACTGGGAAGTGTTAAAAAAAAACAAAACACTTCTTACTAACTTTATTACCTAAACAACCTGAGGTAGGGCTACATTCTTACTTGGAATGCTGCAGCTTTCTTTTCCAGGCAGTCTTAGACTATTACTTATTAATACTCTTTTGATTGTCAGGTAACTTCTACATATCGTTTCATAAGATGTTTGATGTGATAGATGTTTTAGGAATACATGAGGCACTGTCTCATCTCATGCCATATTCTATCACAGCATAAAGATATCAATATTTTTGTTTTACCAAAATACATATGCACCCAGCAAAATATGTACTTCAGGAAATTAAACATAAACATGATATAATAAATTTATAACTGAGGAAATTAAAGTAAAACTGAAATATTTCAACAGTGTAGCATTGCGTTCAATCTAATAGTAGTGAATAGAATTTTAAAAGTCTCTGAATTTGGGCAAGAAGTCCAATTGTGATTTCTTATCTGGGTATGTCAGCACAGTTTATCTTTCAGTTAACTTTTAACAGTCTTTAAAGAGCTATAAAGTGGAAATTTAATGTCCATCATCAATCATATAATTTTCAGCATATCACGATTAGTTATGGCTACAATCATTTTATTCCAATTTTATTTATATTTTAAACTAACTCTAAAATAGCACTAAACTTTCTCAACAAGGATCTACACTATAACAAGGAATGTTCATAATAGCTTTACAAAGAGAAAAGGAAAAATATGCCATTTACATTCTTATGTATGCCTGCAAATTCTAAAAGCAGTTGATGGCTTGCACATAGTGAATACAATTCATGAATATTTCATAAAATAGAAAAAGGAGTAGAGAATAAGTATTTCAAGAACTTATAGTGTGAAATTCTATCAATTTTCCTGAATCCACTGACAAATTTCTTTTCTAAAGTGCAAATCTATTTTAAGAGAGACTTCTTAGTTCCATGAAATGTGAGATTCACAGAAATACATGATTCCTTAAAAAAAAAAAGAACTGAATAGAACCACTTATAATCCTATCCTTGTGGTACTTTTACACAAAGTGGCTCTTTACACTTAGCCCTGGAAAATGTTCTTATATTAATTTTCTGGAAGTGCCATTGTCTAGAGCATGTGCTACTGGGATGCAGGATGCTGAACAGGTGCTCAGCTACCCTGATGCAGATTGTCCTTCTTCACTTGTGTGTGGCTCAGGGACTTGTGGCTGTTTAGGCTCCTGATAAATAACTGTTCTGATTAGCTTGGCTGGTAAAAGAAAAAATAGGCAATTAAAGTTATTTTAGAAAAAGAAGTTGAAAATTAAGAACAAGAGAAACATGAATATATATATATATATGTGTATATATATATATATATATATATATATATATACACACACACACACACACACACACATTAATATATACATTCATATATATAATATATATATAGCCTTGGCAATGATAGTTTAAAAATGAACTGGTATCTAAGAGTCAGATTTGCTTTTTTTATAAAAGTATGAATAAAAAATTTATTTTTATGCTTTACAGATGTTTTAGCCTTTTCCATCTGAAAAAAGTGAAAATATCAAGACCAATTACTGTGGTCTATTTTCATACAGATGGTATTAGTTTTATAACCAGGCCATTGTTTAGGATGTTGGACTTGAGGTCTATCACTCTTTGGCCACTATTTGTTTAGTAACACCTCATTTCCTGACAAGGATATTCTACAGTTTTCTACTACCAAATAGGAATATGACCATGAAGAAACCATTTAAATTCTATTTACATCATGAAGATATAGACCAGCATGGTGACAGGACTAATGACTACCCTACATTTTGACTAATTTGTACAGGGTGAATAATTATGTGATATATTCTGACACAAAGGGTTATTAAAATGATATAACCATTTCAAAGCCCTGTAAGCATTGTACAGTGGATGCAAATACACGGTGCCCCAGTTTTGTAAATCCAAATGATCGGTGTCACCCATCAGTGATACAGATAACTGCAAGGAATATAGTAGTTAATGTTAAAAATAGGAACTGTAACATTTATTTGTAGTAAGTACACATTCTCCTTTCTTCAGCCATATGATTTCCATTAAAACACAGAAAATGTTATCAAATAGGTAGCACTTTTGTTTTTAGATTACACAGAATTCATGAGTAAATTTTGACAGCCAGTTTGCCAGACCTGAAAATTTCCACCTACTTTTCTACTTCTGCGAGTTTGAGCACTCCCCAGATATTGTGTTCTAGTTTCAGTTTATTGAGATTTCCAAATTAGAACTTTTGCATTTCATGCATTATACAGTATTATTTTTTGATTAATAATGAAAATATCACTGCTATATAAGAAGATTGTATAATGATTTAATTATTTTAGAAAAGTTACTATGTACAAGGTACTCTACAAAATGCTTAAATGTACAATAATTCCATAATTTTAAAGAACGGTGGTGTGGAAAATTGCTATTCTCATTTGAGTTAAATAAAAAAATAGAATCTTAAAGACATTAAGTTTCCACAAAGTCACATATTAAAAATGGATAGGAATGGATTTGCTTTAGATCTGTCCAACTTCAAATCTTTGTTTTAAATAGTAGTCTCTTTAATTTTGTAATTATTAGTTTTTTTTCAGGTTTTGAGTCACTGGAAAATTTTATGGTTTTGGTAAGAGTTTAGTTAATTGGCTACAAAGAGTTATAATTAATAGCTATATAGCAATATGATATGCTGCTATGATTAAGGACAGTTTTTAGATGAATTTTATAAGCTCCACATTAAAATGTCTTGGCATTTCTAAAATTGAAACCTGGAACTGTTCAAATTACCTTCTTGGAAACTGAAGATAGTGATTTTGTTTACAAACAGAATTAATTGGAAACTTTCAGAGGGATGCCAGAATGGTACTTATTTTGTGTTTTCATCAAATAGGTGCTAATAGTTGCTGTCAGCACAAAACTAATTGCCACCTACGGTGGTGAGTGTGTTCTGCCTGGTCCTATGACCACATTGTCCCATCTGTTGAAAATTTCAGCTTAGGAACAATGCTGAGAATGGCATCCAATTTGGACTTTGGCTAGTGGTCAACTAACAAGCTGGAACACACTTGGAATATGAAGAGCCTTGAAGTCAGAAATACTCTGCTGTCCATTGACTGGCAGCTCCTGTGTTGAGTGTGGGCAGAGCCAAGGCCAGGTGTCAGTTTGCAAAGCAAAAGGAACTGTCTGAGTGCCACCTGTCATTGGCACATGGGTATTATTCAACATGGAAGCCACTGGAAGTGTGTTTCTCCCATAAAAATGAAGTATGTTTTACCACTGAATTAAGCTGAGGAGAGGATGCTATTGATTTTTATTTTAACTTAAATGGTAGGGATAGACTGTGGCCTGTCAGGAGATTGTTACCATATCACACAGGTTGATGGGCATTTACTATTAGAGACACTCCCTCGTTCCTAGGTCCTTACCTTAAACAAAAATGTAAAAAAGAAAAAGTTGTTGAATTAAATACTAACAGCAGTCCTTATGTACATAAGATAATTCATGTGTTAAATCATCTAAATGATTTTTAAATTTCCCTAGGAGTTTTCTTAATATATGAAAGTGGAAGTCGGGCCCAGAAAAAACCCAAGGCCAGTCATTGGTGATAAGCAAGCAAGCAAGCAAGCAAGCAAGCAAAAGCTTTATTAAGACAGCCTTTTATATCAGGCAGCTGGGGATTTTTTGAAAAGGAGGGGGCTTTCGCTCACAGCGGAAGATCATACGAAGTATGGGGCATTTACTGATTGGGTGGTTCATACTCCAGTGAGTGTGTTATCAGGGGACTGGTTGTTGGGCATCCCGTGGCCCCTTTGGTTGGCTATGAGGTAGTCAGCACAATCCGGAAGAGAAGCCGGAGAGGCTCCATCTTTGGCATGACTGGGCTGCTTATCCTAACAATATATATTCCAGGTCAATTTTTATTATTATTTTTGCTAAGCTGGATTATTTGTAGGGCTAAAATATAAACTGCCATTTAGGAGAGCTATACTTTTAGTCCAGCTTTAACATATTTCACAATGGATTGTGTGTGTGTGTGTGTGTGTGTGTGTGTGTGTGTCTTTTTTTTTTTTTTGGTGGTACTGGGGATGGAACCCATCTACCTCCAGACTACACTCCCAGACCTATTTTTTATATTTATTATTTGGAAACAGGGTCTCTTAAGCCAGGGAAGCTGGCTTTGAACCTGCCTGATCCTCCTGTCTCTGCCTCCCAAGCATGGGGATTACAAGCGTGTACCACCATGCCTGACTCACAATGTTATTTTAAACAATTCATATAGAGTTATCTGAGTTCCAGGTCCACATATACAATGTCTAAATTTGGTGGGATGGTATCTGTTACAGATTGAGAAAATGTGGTTTGGGAAACTGTTCCCTGGAAACCCCTGCTAGGGTCCCGGACACACTTTCCCCCAACCCATAACAAAAACCAAAAACGACCAAAACCAGAAATAAACCACGGGCTCTTGTCCTAAGCTAAGAATAAATATGCATAGCTTGGACAGTTGCTGAAGATTTAAAGAAGTTTATTAGAAAGATAGAAATACAGAAAATAGAAATACAGCCCCATGTCAAAATGGCACAGGGGGGTGACTCGAAATGAATACACCCAGTTACTGAAGATTTAAAGAAGTTTATTAAAAGATAGAAATACAGAGGATAGGTACAGCTCCATACCAGTCTGGCATGGAGGGGTTATTCGAATGAGTACACAAAGGGCTTACATGTGGACCTGACTTTTTATACCCATGACCTCCATCTTCTTTACATAATTCTGAAGTAGTGAAAGTCCCTGTAAGGTACCTCCCCTTAACCCTGTAAGGTACCTCCCCCAATAAGGTGTGGTTAGGTGTCTACTTTTATTAAGTTCGACCCCTCCTACCATCTTAGCTAGCTTATCCAATCATGTAGATCTGTCTTTAGATAAAGGCCTAGTTCTCCTCAACTAAGATCTGTCTTTAGATAGAGACAGGCCTAGTTCTCCTCTCCTATTGATGGGTTAATTGCTTTGAGCTAGGTTAATTTACATTGGAATAGCTGCCTGTTTTAGGCAGAAATCAAGTCCTTTCTTTACCCATGTCTGCCGCCATTTTGACACAACTATTTTGAAAAATATTAATTATTTTCTTTTGAAATATATTAATAATCAGAGCTTTCCCAAATCTTCCTAGGTCTTTGCCAATACTGGGACAGTATCTGTGGTGTTTAGAAATTTCTAAGTGGTATTATCCCATCATAACAACTGAAAACATCAGAGAAGCGTTATAACATAGTTTTTTTCATAAAATGAAAAAATCCTCAAAATATTCAAATTGGTGAAGTTAAAGAAGAAAAATTAAATTATCCATGTACCTGTTTTGAATGATAATCACTTTTTTATATTTTTCATACATCTTTCCAAATTTCTCTATGTACTTGGGCAGTTTTGCAATTCAAAATAATTCTAGACTTTGATTTCTTACATAGGCTTTTATAAAAAAAGTCTGGGATTGGTTTAACAACATTGTGTTTACATTTTTGTTTCCATAATATAATATTAATAAATGATATTACATTGTCACTGCACCAAAACTTCTCTAAGAAGTTTGAAGGAATACTCTTATCCTTAGAACAACCAAATGATGCAAATATTATTATGCCCATATTGCAAAAGTGAAAACTGACACACAATGAGTATAACTATTTCAGATTCACACCCCTAAAAAGGGGTCTAACTTATCTGGTTCCTAATCCATCACCAATGCTTAAATTATGTTGAGCAGTAACTTTTCTTCATTTTTTACAAGGTACTGAAGATTAGAAAAACAATCTAATATACACTTATTTAGAAATATTGCTATCACCATATAGTCATGAAACACTCTGGATAATAAGGCACAGATTAAATATTTTATAATTTGTATCATATGATATTAATTTACCATCAATAATATGTGAATTCATTATGTCAGCCAAAAAAAAAAGTTTATATCTTTTTCTTTTAGATTAGCATTATTTATGAATTGAAAAAAATTTATAATAGTTCTATTTTTTTCCTCACAGTATATTTAAACTTCACATGTTTTCTTCTCACTGCTGTATCAGGAAAAAGATAATGTCACTGGAAATTATTAGAAATATTCAGGTTTATGGAATAATCAAATAGTATGATTTGATTAATAAATACAAATCTAGAACTATGGCATCTTTCAAGCATTGACAGTCTAACTCATCTTTTCTTCCTCACTGCCAGACAGGGTTTTCAGAATACACTTGAATTTACTACCAGAATGGATTTTGATATTTTCTTGATAATTTGATTAAAACAAGTCTGCGGACAATTATGAATTGGAAGGAAGGATTGGAATCAAGACTTGAGACTTTTAATTTACATATATATGTAAATTAATATGTATATTAAATATATAAATATATAAAATATATTTATATATATAAATATATAAAATTTAATATATATAAAATATATATTAAATATATAAAATCCCTATATATGCAATATAGGGATTTTAAAAACTTCTCAGGAAAAACTGACTGTTTGATCCAGTTATTCATGTCTGCCTATAGGACTTGGCAAGAGGGGGAGAATAACTTGAGACCTGGTATTACAAGAAGATGATCAATGTATAATGTATCTTTGTTAATATGTAAGAGACATGCAATTACCAAAATAAAAGAGGAGAAATACTTTTAAAACTATTTTAAAAGTAAGCCCCACTCTACCATAATAAAGTCTACTATTGTGCAAATCCGGTTTACTTATTATGTAATATTAACTCATTAGAGTTTTATTACAAAAGAGCATATAAGGAAGTAAGAGGTTTGCACTGGGTTACAGACCTTAAATAAAAGGGGCCTGGTATTACACTCCTTTGATGGATTTTACCTTCTTTGTGACTCCAGACTCAATTTCAGCTTTACAGTTCTAACATTGGAAGCCTTTAATTCCAAGTGAAGTGTTTATGCTGACCATATGAAAGAAGGAAGTGTCTAAGAAAACTGATTAGAAATGGATTTGACTCTCCATTTACAACATTGTTTCCTGCATTTCTCTGCAGAGTTGCTTGCAGCAGTGAAAGTTTGTATGGTACTTATTCCTGATAGAACACTATTTTAAAGGTAGCCCAGAGATCACACTGAGGTATTTCCTATGAGCATACCAACATAGATATTAATGCAAGTGCCACTTGCATTGCATTAATATCTATGTTGGTATGCTCATAGGAAATGGATTTCTTTTTAGATATCATGGGAAAAGAAGAGCTATAAGTGATACTAAGGATTTTAACTTGGATGCCTGAGTGAAAATTATTGTGTTTAATAAATAGGAAAGTCAAAAATGTATTGCTTAGTCTATTCATTTTTAATCATATAAAGACCACTTATGTTACTGAATCTCAGGACGAATTGATTCAGATCCAAAAATACATTTTCTCTGAGTTAAAGAGAAAAAATTGTCCAGGTAACTGTGATAGACTGTCTCTGATAAAATGATTTCTAATTTTACAATGTTAAATTATGAAAAATATGTGCATCTTGAAATTTATCAGTCATGGGAAAAATAGCAAAGTATACATGTGCTTTACATACAAGAAACTCATTTAGTATTTACAATTGCCTTAAGAAGTGAGGTTATTTATCATTTCTAGCTTCCAAGTGAAGAATCTGAGGAGAAAATTTAAGTGGTTGAGATTTCAATGAAAACACTCCAGCTCCAAGTTACTTTATTTACTACTATATGATAATAATACACATCTAAAAGAACCTATTTCAAAAGATAACAGCAAAAAAATTCCAAGTAATTATTATTCAAGGTGTATGCACTTTTAAGAATTTTTATTTTTATTTTTAAAACATTTTATTTCTGAAATACCAATTGATTATATAGTATATAGACTTGGAATTAAGAAAAATGTGGAAAATGTAATAAAGTATAATAAATTTATTATGTGATGCACTCTTCTAAAAATAATAATGGAAAAATTTAATTTATTAAGTGCCCATTGGTTTTGTACTAGGTGGCTGTATAATTTATAATTAATATTTTCAGCAGTCTTGAAGTCTGAATTCTTATTTTATTTTTGGTGGTACTGGGGCTCCTGGAAGCCCTTCTACCTCTGGGTTACACTCCAAGACCTATTTTATACTTTTTTATTTACAAACAGGGTCTCTTAAGCCAGCGCGGCTGGCTTCCAACCTGCGTAATCTTCCTGTCTCCGCCTCCCAAGTGTGGGGATTACAAGGGAGAGCCACCACACTGGGTTCTGAATCTCTATTTTAATAGTGGAAGGAATGGAAGCTTAGAGATGAGAAAGAACGTCCTAAAGGTCTTGGGACCCAGGGATGGTAACACTTAATACTCCAGGTCTGTCTAGGTCAAGTTTGTGTTCCTTTCCTATTTTAGACCAGGAAAGTCCTTTAGTCCATGATTTACTCAAAGACTGTTGATTTTTTTTTCTTACTAAAACAAAATAGTGCTAAGCTCATCACTACTGAAATTGCTACTCTTTCTCTCTTCCCAACTCATGTTGCTGTTGTTTATTCAAATATCCAATCTTACATCTGACACTCACTTGGAAAATGTCCATTTTCCCATCCCCACGGGACATTTGGCAATGTCTTGAGATATTTTTCATTGGGTGCTCCTGGTATCCATGGGGTAGAAGCCAAGAATGCTGCTAAATATCCTACAATATAAAAGACAAATCCTAAACAAAGGATGATCTGGCCCAAAAATATCAGTAGTGCCAAAATGATGAGTCAAATCATTGCTTAATTAAATCTTATTTTACATGATTTTAATTTTTAATGTCAAGGTAAAATTATTATAATATAGCTCAGTGGGCTGTACTTCAAAGATAATGGTCTCTTTTTATTGTCTCTTATTTGAAAGTCTCACTAAGTGATATGGGACAAATAATACGACTGGATTTGGCATAAAAATGCCATCATTTAACACAAAAAGGAAGTCCTTTGGTTCACTAACGAAATTGAAATGAATGTGTATTTTTACATATCTTTTAGAATATATAAAGTAAATATTTTTATATTTTTGCTCATTAAATCATTATTTTGTTTATTAGTTATGATTTTGCTCATTAAGTAATTTCAGTTATCAAGAACATAAAATATAATAAATGATGGTGAGGATGTGGGGAAATCTACACTTTTACACTGTTGATGGAACTGCAAACTAGTACAGCTTCTGTGGAGATTAGTGTGATTTTTTTTTAGAAAACTGGAAATAGAACCACCATATGACCCATCTGTACCACTCCTAAGTATCTTTCTAAAGGACTTGAAGTCAGAATAATAAAGCAATACATGCACATTCATGTTTATAGCAGCATATTTTGCAACAGCTAAAATAGGAAACCAGCTTAGGTGTCCATCAACAGATGAATAGAATAGATAAAAAATTTTACTCAGCCATGAGGAAAAACAAAATCACGTCATTTATAGGTAAATGGCTAGAACTTGAGAATATTGTTAAGTGATATTTGCCAGTCTCAAAAAGCAATTTGTAGCATATTTTTATCTCAATCATGAAAGTCAGTTAGAAATTGGAAAACAAGAGACCTCAGATAAAAGAGCAGGGACTCCAGTCGAGTGTTGGAGAGAGTTTAAAAAAGGAATCATAGCTCAGACTAATAATGAAGTAGAAACCTCTGTTAGCTTAGTTAGTGATCATTTGAAAACTGATGAAAGAGACTTCTTGGAATTGGTCCAGTAAAGATGACAAGGCCTGCACACTCCACAACCTAGTTTTCCCCACACTTGCAATCCTTTATTTTTTCCTGCTTTGGTATGTGTAAGAAATGGTCTGCCTATCGAGTTCTGTTCTAAGATGGGATCTGTGCATTTTGTGGACTTAATCCCAAAGATCCTTGTCTCAAAGGATTAAAAGTTGAGGCAAATTTTATCCAAACACATGACTGTGAAATATATCCACTGTTCTCAATCTGATATTGAAACTTCTAGTCTTATTGTCAAAGCAAACTATCTTGAAAGAAATTAAGCCAATAAGATAATTATTTCTAAATGTGAGGATAATTGAACCTGCTTTCATGACTTTGTTCCAACATGCTCTCTGTAATTGTGATATATTTGCTTTTTTTCTGTAAACTTTTCAACAGCCCTGAGAAATAGGTACTATTAATTATCTGATTAATTATCTTAAAAAGGAAAAAAAATAGATTTCATTTCCTCTATATTCATGTGTTCCAAAACTGGAAGGCATGAGATTCAATTGAATCAGGTTATACTTTGGTTTACTTTGTTATTTTATTTGATTTGCATGAAAAGATAAATATTTTATTAAAATATATTTATTATTTAATTTTCTGAATGTCTGAGAGGGGTTTTTTTTAGATCTACTTCCCTCTCTTCCACCCTTAGGATAGACAGTAAACCCTTAGGAAGAATCCAGATTTCTTTTAAGGCTTAAAGGATAAATATCTAAGAAAATCAGATAATAAAGAAGTCTCACAAACAGAGAACAGGTGGTTTAGACAGCATAGTCAAAATTTTGTGAGATGTTAAAGTTAGATATAAAATGTCCCCTGAAGAAGATTTCTTTTAAGGCTTAAAGGATAAATATCTAAGAAAATCAGATAATAAAGAAGTCTCACAAACAGAGAACAGGTGGTTTAGACAGCATAGTCAAAATTTTGTGAGATGTTAAAGTTAGATATAAAATGTCCCCTGAAGAGCTCATTTATTGGTGTTTTGAGTTGATGTAACTGAGTCATGATAATTGTCATTGCATCAGTAGATGAATCCATTTTTTAGTGATAACCTAGATTTGTGGGGGGTGAATGGAGAAGGTGTGTCCCTGGGGCTGCGGCCTTAAGGAATGTGCCTGTGTCTTTGAATACCCTTGTTTGCTGGCATTCTCTCTGCTTCTGGCCTCTGTGATGTGAGGAACAAGGCCCTTTCCTTCTCTCTGTTTCTTACCACCATTGCTTGTGGTTTAGATTCCAGCCTCCCATGGACAAAACCTAAAATCTTCAAGAAACTATTAGCAAATAAATATTCCTCCCTCTAATTTGTGTGGTGAAGTCTTTTGGATTATGGCAGTGAGAATGTTGACCCCGACAGAGGTAATCACAAAAATTTTGTGAGAGGTTATTTCAAAGGAGATTATGAACACTACAGAAAAGATGAAAAATAAGAACAGAAGGTGAACTCTGAGAAAAGGTGAAAAATAAGAGAAGAAGGAGAGGGTGTAAATCTTGGTGGTGATCAAGGATAGCACCCTTGTAAACTTTGAAGCTGACTACACGGTTGCCAAGAGGCTTAATTTTTGGAAGAGTCTACCTAAGTCTGCCATAAGAGTAGATGATAAGCAAGTCAGGGCTACTCAGAAGGTAACCATGGTCTTCACTGTTAAGTTTTAATGAGTGTATGCTTAGGGTGAGAAGGATGCATTGGTCTCTCTGAAAGAACCAATGTGACTTGGTTTATTTGCCTGTGCTCTAGAGAGACTCTAAGTCTCACGTGGTCTGGTCTGTAGTCAACATCTCTGATAGTGGTTCAGGATCTGGTCTTTTTGACTTAGCTATATTGTGAGCCAAAATCTGCACTAAGTTAAGTCAACTATTGTTAACCTACTATGGGAATTTTTAAAAAATCTTTTTCTTTGAGCATTGTAATTAAACATCACAGTGAAGTTCAGAGTCATGAAAGCATACAAGTCTTGGTGTTTCCTTGAGGTTCCACACACCCTGTAATGCACTCCTCTGGGTATATACTATTGAGATTGGTAGTTGTACTACCTTCATACCTGGGCATAGCATGATTGGAATGTTTCCCTAATCAGTTCTTTTGTTTTACCTCTCTCTCCATCTACTTCCCCCATCTCTGTTTTTTGAAACTCCTTTTGTTTTTATTTATTTTCACTTAGCTTTTTAGTTTGAAAATCTCTTGCTCTTCCGAGCTGTGCTGAAGGGAAACTAGTATCATAGTCTCTCCTTATCCCAGAGACATATATTTTTTCCTGTACATACATACTTATGGTAGAATTTAAAATTTAAAGTATATAAAATAAGAAAAATAATAAATGATGATTAAAAGAGAACTAGTAATATAACATGCACTAATAAGATATGCAAATATGGTCTGTCTCAAAAATTTCAAAACATATGTGAATATTTTCAGCCTGAGACTGTCCATAACTGACACCATAGAAAGTAAAGGTGTGGGAAAGGGAGGATAAAGTGTAGGCTTTTGTGTCTGTATGTTAGTCTGACAAGGAGGGAGTCACCTGTGGCTGGAGGATGGAGATAACAAGGTGACATTATGCAAAGCCACGAGAAGCTAAAATCGCTGTATGACTAAGTGGGAAAAGATTTTAAAACAAGTTCAAGATTCACTGGACTTTCTGTAGAATTTCCAAAACTGAATATCAAGTTTAGTTCAGGGATAGCTTTATTTCTATGGTTTCCCTGTATGTCTACACTGCCGGAATTTTAGTTTCATTTTGTTTACCAATGAATATTATGGAAGTGATCACTTTTTATTAGGAATATCTGTCCATCATACTTCATTTCGATAACTTGCACAGAAATTGCTTGTGACTAGATTCCTGAATAAGTAGGTAAAGATACACTCACCCAAATATCAAATATTGGCCTGAATTATAAGTGTAAATAAAAAGAGGGATATGACTTATACGCTTCTTATTTTGGGGGTCCCAGACATCAAATGTGATACAAGACTTTACCTTTAGGATATACCTTGTATATTACAGATTTAAAAAAAAATCATAGTATTTAGACAGTTAGAGGTGCTTATATAGGTTAGAATGTCTCAGCTATTGCCTGAGAACCCTTGTGTTTGATAAATGATGAGCCAAGAGATTGTTTTAAGAAAATAAGCAACTTTTCTCATTTGGGGCTTTTAAAGGTAAAAATACTTTTTTTTTTTACATTTAAGACCAAAATAGTTTGTTTTTAATTGTCAAAATACAATGATTTCAAATAATGGAGATCACCCCATACTTTTAAGACTCTTTAGGAAAATAAAAGTCTATAATAACATTTCTCTCATCATTCCACAACTGAATATAAGTTGCATTGTAGATGAGGCCCAAAATTGTGAGTTATGAAAATTCTTCTCTTTTTAAAATTAAAAAACACTGTCAATGAGTTCTACATATCACTATTACTATGTTTATTACATGGTAGAGCAACATTTTAATGAGTGTGTCTTAATAATAAATAAATGATTTTTCATAAAATTAATAAGTGATTTATATTCTAACAATCTTTATGTTGAAACCAAAGCAATAGACTAAGTGACATTTTTATATGAAGCATCATGGTGAAATTTTAATTCAGTTGTGGAATGATGAGAGAAATGTTATTATAGACTTTTATTTTCCAAGAGTCTTAAAAGTATGGAGGTGATCTCCACTATTTGAAATTATTGTATTTTGAACATTGAAAACAAACTATTTGGTCTTCCTAAATGTAAAAAAATCATTCACTTGCTAAGACATTAAATGTTTCCTGGTTCAATTCATAGCTTTTACTATTGGCCAACTTAATGTTTAATAAAGCAGATGCCTAATAAAATTTTAAGTGCTAATGCAAAACACTTGCATTGAATTGGAGCCAGAAGCCTTATGCTAAGAAGTAAAAGGTGATTTCCAAAACTAAAAATATTGAAAAAATAGATTTCCTTGCCTGAGTAACAAAGGTGCTTTTGAGAAGAGAATCACCATTTGGGAAGTTTTATAGAGTCCTCCTGTAATTCAAACAAGGTGATGAGGTTCACAGGCTTGAAATGAGCATGGTAAAATTCCAGTTTGAAATAGAAAAATTTGTTTATATTCCTTCACTTTCATTCTCATCTCAAATTCTGTCCCCATTGTGGAAGCCTTTGGAGTACCTCATTATCTGAATTATATTTATTAAAGCCAGAAAATCATGAGAAATTTTTACCCTAGGGGCTTAACATGCATTAGTAATTGCTAACTGTGAGTAATGAATGAAACGTAGTTAGGTTATAAGGTGTTGCCCATTTTCAAGTCTTGCTTGATATTTTCGTAGTAAATTTAGATTTATAGAAATTCTTTTCACTAAATATGAGAGCAGAGTGCTTTGTGAGGAAGAAATACAAGAGACTTTATTTAAAACTGGAAATGATTTTAGAACATAGCACATTTCTAAAAAATGAATACTAATATTTCTCTTTTAAATTACATGGAAGTGAATTCATCAAATATAAGATCATGCAGCAACAAAACCTTGTGTTTAGACTGTTGTTTTAAGTATGAAAATGAGTTGACTTTGTTTTGTTTATTATTTGGCTGAACAGATGGTAGTGGTTTCGACACAATTCAATTTCCTTTCCTTTTTTTTTTTTAACTGGTGGGGGGGCTCAGAAAAACAGAGCTTCTTTTCCCACTTCGTCACAGCTGGTTTCCCATCAATCTCAATTCACGGTACAGTGATGATAGCACATGTTGTCCAGGGGCCAAATCTGATTGGGTTACATTTTTCAGTAGTTTCATATCAGAAAAAATAAGGTATCTCTATGGTGTGCACTGTCAACACACGATTGTACAACTGTCATTAATCAAACCTGGCAACAATGACTGCCTTTATATATGTCCAAGACTGGCAGATTTCACAATGCAAACCACCCCCTTTCTAGTAGAATTGCCTCATCAGAAATGTTTTCTTTTTCCAGCTGTTTCTTTTTTTCTTGTTTTTAACTGAAGACAGTAGTATCTACTACATGTTTATCACATATAAAATTAGCCCATGCAACAATGTTTTATACCAAAGTATGATCTGGTTATTAAAAATTTATTCTGAATTATTTAAAGAAATAAATTGAGAGCAAAATGTAAATGCATGTGATTAACAAGAGGATCATAATAAGTATATGAATATTACTAAAAACATTTGTAAATCTTTTGGGGTTACAGTAGATTTCAGAGTAATATTGAGAATATTGATAAAATTAGTTTGTGAGTTTCTGAAATTCTGAATACAAACTTATCTATATGCAAATATACACCCAATACAGACACTTGGCAGAGCAACAAACACCATCAAACATCAGATGGAAAGGTGTACATCTATTATAAAAAATGCAGTAATATAGCCTTCCAATGAATTTATAACTTCGGAAAGCAGTTTAAGGCATCTGCGATTGTAAAATTACTTTGGGAAATAGAACTTTTCACTATAATGATGGTGGAATCTTGTAAAACCCTGTTGTACACTGTAAATGTAAGGAATTATTGCCAATAACTGTACATATCACTCTGCAAATATTCTCTTTCAAGGGAAATATAGCTATGTCCCTAATGACTCAGGGTAGTAGGGTCAATCATCAGTAAGATTACTATTAGGCCTTGACTCATTTATGCAGAAAGAAATATAACAAACAAGGCCACATTTGTTGTATTGTGGACATCCTTGATGCCTAATTGCTTATAAAATATGTAATTTTAGGAAGAAAATGATTGTATTGGGGAAAACATGACCTGTTAGACAAAGCAGAGATAGTGTGAAATACTAGCGTGGTTTTCCCTTCAATCTTTAACTGCCTCTGTGTGTGGTCTCAAGAATGGGAACTTTTTCATGTATTGTCTCAGATTGCTTAAATGTGAAATTTGTACTAAGGGAAATCATTTCTAATTTTTGAAGTTATTCAGACATAATGTAATGTCTCTAAAACCAGTGTTCATATTTCTTGAGCTTTTGAATAAGAACTGATGTGAGTACACTTATAGGCCTATCATTTCTCTGACCATAGACTATGAGTATTCACAGAGGTAGTGTGATGTACCTGAGTCTCTTTGGTTGGTTATAGTTACTCTCATGGCTCAACATAGACAGCGGCACAGTGTTTTCATGATGTTGGAAGGAACAGTAGTAATTCCAGTTGTAGGGTGTAAACTAGAAATCAGAGAAAAGTGAATGTTATTAATAATATCAGTAGTCTAAGTAATTGTACTTTTCTGGATGAAAATTCTCTGTGTTGCTTTAGGTAAAATATATAGTATAAAAGGAGAAAAGTTAATAAATATTTAGTGTTATTATCTTTTATATTCTACACAGGTATGACATCAAAGATGATTACACACTGAGAATTAAAAAGGCCATGAGTACAGATGAAGGTACCTATATGTGTATTGCTGAGAATCGGGTGGGAAAAGTGGAAGCCTCCGCTACCCTCACTGTCCGAGGTAAGAGACTCACAATGTCCAATATAATTGAACCCGGAGTCTTATGATTTGTTAAATTGGTAAGTGAACTCACCATCACAATAATAGGTTGTGCCGTTTTATTATTGTATTAAATGCCTATGTTTTGTTTTATATCATCAATTGCAATAACATTGTTTCCAAATCTGTTTCAAGTATGACATTTTTCTAGAGATTAATTTGTCTTTAGTAAGCAATATCTTATATATGTTAAAATAAGTAGTTTATACTTACTCAAAAGTAAATCTTAATAATAGAAAATTATGCATACCAGTCTTACCTTTCCACTGTTTTAAAGCATTTACTGCATTTAAATGTCATCACCTTCAAAGGTACTCTAATGTTTTCTTTTCACTAGTTTGTCACTTTATGCTTATAGAATACTGTTTTATTCTGATTTTATTAGAAATATAAGGGTAGGGGTGGAGTAATACTTAGAGTACTGTTTTGAAATTATTTTTATATTTAAGCATTCAAAAAGGCAATCTAAAAAAAATTAAACTAACTATACTTCCAAAGGTGAAAAATAGATAATGAAAGAGTTTTGGCATCCTGTTAATCTGATTTAAAGTGATTTGTAAAGTGAATTGGCCTTAAATAATTGAAATAGTCAGTGATGCTCTTGTAATATCTTTAGTTTTGTGGGTTTTATGCACATTCTTGGTCATGGAATAATATTTATCTACAGACTTATGGAAATTGTTTATACTAAGTGAAGAAAAGAATTACTAAACCCTACAAGTGTGCTAGAATGAACTGCCTTCCTGGTGGAACACATTGATCACAGGAATTAAATTATAGAGTCCAAAGTACCACGAATCATTACATATACAGTGACCACTCACCTTCTCCAAAAAGACATAACCATGGCACTGTTTACATCCACAAGACTTATGAACAGAAATGGATACTCTTATTTGCTGTTAAGCCTCTCAAAATATTTTCTGCTACTAACTGTGCCTCCTCTTCTCATCCTTCTTGATAAGGAGGTTACATACACGATTTTAGCCAGCTCTTCAGTACATCACATCCTATTTTCTCGTCCTTTTTACTACTGTGCAACTTTTCTCCCAAAGGTTTATTTTGTTTCTGTATGTTTTTGTTTGTTTGTGGCACTAGGAATTGAACTCAGGGGCATTCTACCTCCCCAGCCTTTTTCTTTTTCATTTTGAAATGGGGTCTTGCTAGGTTACTTAGGGTCTCCCTGGCTCAGCCTCTCACCTCCTGGGATTACAAGCATGGGGCACCAGTTCCGACTTTCCCAGGTGTTTTTATAAGATTAGGTGAAAGGTCTGGAGTTTAAACTTGGAAAATGTGTGAGGGTTTCTTATATTGCTCCTCCATCTGGTAAGAAAAAAAAAAAAAAAAAAGATGTTTTTGCAGACCTACAAGACTACAAGGTAGGCTTCAAATCATATAAAACTCATTTGTCTCTAGTTAACTACTAGGAGACAGATGTTCTATATACCTGGAAAATACTGATGTTTTCTCTACTTCTCGATTGCAAAAATAATTAACTTAACCAAATTATTCCCCAAGTGTGTGTGTATGTGTCTGTGTCTACGTGTGTGTGTATGTGTGTGTTTCTGAAGTGAATGGAAAAACAACCCATCCATAAATGTTTCATTTTAAAAATACTTGCTGACTAAACAAAGGATGAGAAATTTTGAAGGGCTGTTTGTTTGCAAAAGCAGCAGGATTCCTTCTATACTTGAATGGTTGGATGAATGAGACTTGAAGTGGTCTGTTAGCTTTAAGATCTTTCCCAGCTAATTGTTTTTATAATTTGTGGAAAGTTTCAGGTTTAGCATTTCACTTAACAAAGCATTTTCCTCCTGCATGGAAGTCTGAAGCTAACTTGTAATTCTAATAGGAAGCATTTTTTGATTTTTAATAGGGTCTTTTAAAAAAAATCAAACCAGTAAACCTTAAATGGTTTCTCCTCTAATCTGTGGCCTGTAGATAAATTTGAAGATGTGTTCTGTGTGTAGGAATTTATGACTTGTCTGTGACTGAAATACCAAAATCAGTTAGGGAAAAAGTCTCTAAAGTACAATGTAATGTGGAGTGAAATATTTAAGAACTTTTTTGTTGTTGTTACCATTAGGGAAAACAGTTGGGATTTCTCATGTTAAGAAGTTCATAGGGGAAAATCATCTATAACATTTTTTCTGTGTTCATTTTTCTATGCACATAATTGAACTGCTCAGCTTTTCTGTAGATTGTTTTATTAGAACAGGGTCAACTGACCCAAGAGTTCATGTCCATTTTCATCCATTTAATGAGAGACAGTTTAGTTTAATTTGCTGATTTTGCTGATTTTGAAAACTTCCCCCTGCCGTCCTTTTTTTTTTTTTCAAAATGAAATTTCACTATGTAACAAAGAAGAGTTTTATTGTGATGTTTATACTAAAATTGTATCATGATATTCACTTTAGCCCCTCTTAATTGGGGGGACATTTAAGGTAGTTTCACAATCTACATCTGAAACAGAGCACATCAGTTATTTTTCATTTTTATAACATAGTAAAAATAAACTATAAAATGAAGCTTACCATACGTAAGCTTTGCTGACTTGGCAAACACAAAGTTCAAAAGAAATAAAGCAAGTCATTACAACAAACTTCCCAGCATTTATAATCTAATACAGTAATTCATTGTCTAATAACATTTTATTTTTAATGTGCTTTTATTGGTGTATTATAGTTTCACATCATAATGTAAATCATGCTGACAATGACATATATGCACACAACAATTGGTGATAGTATTTTTAAATGGCTTAAAAACAATAACACAAAATGTGTGTGTGTGTGTGTGTGTGTGTGTGTATTTTTTTCTTTTTTTTTTTTTGTGGTACTGGGAATGAAATGCATGGGCATTATACCTCTGAACTATACCCCTAGCCCTACTTTTTAGGGTTTTTTTTTTTTTTTTGGTGGTACTGGGTTCCTGGAAGCCCTTCTACCTCCACTCCCAGACCTATTTTATATTTCTGAAACAGGGTCTCTTATGCCAGCGCGGCTGGCTTCGAACCTGCGCGATCCTCCTGTCTCCGCCTCCCAAGCGCGGAGATTACAAGCGTGCGCCACCATGCCCTGCCTTAGTTTTTTTATTTTTTTGAAGCAGAGTCTCACTGAGTTACAGAGGGCCTTGCTAAGTAGCTGAGGCTGTCCTTGAACCATGATCCTTTGGTCTCATCCTCCTGAATACTGGGAGTACAAGTGTGCACCACCACCACACAGGACCTCAATATGTATATTTGAAAACATAATTCTTCCTGTTTTTCAATTACTTCATTAGCTTTGCATAAATATCTAATTAGAAAAACTAGTTTTCCTTTTCTTTCTTTTTTCTTTATTAGATTTTTTTTTTAAATTTTGAAACAGGGTCTCTTAAACCAGCGAGGCTGGCTTTGAATCTGCGCGATCCTCCTGGCTCTGCCTCCCAAAAACAGGGATTACAAGCGTATGCCACCACGCCCAGCGAAAAACTAGTTTTCTAAGGCAGTTAAACTAATTTTCTTTTGAAGTTATTCTAGTCCCAAATGAGAAATAAATACATTTTATTTATTTCCTCATTTTTCACCAGTTTCTTCTTTTTTTACTATTTAGTTTCCTAGACTCAAACTACCTTTATATTTCTTAAGGAAATATATTTGAAATCCACCATGAGGTGGCTCTTAAAATAGCACAAATTCAAAGATGAAAGGCAAAATTTCTTTGGACTGCACATTGACAAAATTAAGAAAAATCTCATAGGTTAGAATAAAACAGGGCTTGAAGTTATTAGTCTGTTGTCTCATTCCTGTTTATTTTTCTTGTGTCCTGTTCTACATCCTTTGTAAACAAAGGCAAAGACAATCTGCTACACTAAACAGCTTCTCTTTTCCTTCTGCTCTAACAAACTGACCATATACTTGAAAACGCAGTAGAGATTCACTAAGACATAATTTTCACACTGCTACAACTGCCTTATTCTGTTGTCTTTCTTGTGAAAAATATTACTGCAAGAGACCACAACCTTCTCTTTCAAAAAGAACTATATTATCATTTTTAAGGGAAAACACAAAACTAGTGTTCTGATGCATTTATTGAATAAATGAATAAGTATAAACATGCTTCCTATACTATATTTGTCTCTTTGCCAAAAATGCCATCAGCCACAAAATACAATTCATAGTTAGAGATAAATTATCATGCAGTAGGGCATAATATTCAATGGCATATTAGTGAAAGAATTGTTTCTGGAAAAGTGTATGTTTTTAATGTAATGCTTTATAAAAGTTCAACTGCAGAGCCGGGCGTGGTGCTCCATGTTTGTCATCCAAACGATAGGGAGGCTGAGGCAGGAGGATCACAGTTCACAGCCAGCCTCAGCTACTTAATGAGGCCCTTTGCAACTCAGTGAGACCCTGTTTCAAAATAAAGAATTAAAAAAGGGCTGGGGCTGTAGCTCGGAGGTTGAATGCCCCTGGGTTTCATCCACAGTACTAAAAAAAAAAAAAAAAAAAAAAAAAAAAATTCAACTGCAGCAAGATACATTTCTTCATTTGATAGTGGGACCACATGTTAAAAAACAAAAAAAAAACTCACCCATTGCTCTTATATGAAATGGCTTTACTCTTTAAACTGATTTGGTACTGTTTTTCTCAAAGGATACATAATTAAGCCCACATAATATCTCTTACAATTTCAATGCACTAATAACAGGGAAAGCCTATTACGACTAATTTTAGTGATTGAGAGTTATGATATAATAAAGTAATAATAATTTGTTGGAGCTGCAATTTGAAAGCCATTCTCAGTGTGAACAAGAATCAACTTGTCAGTCACTGTTTCTTGGCCTCTGCCAAAAGAAGAAAAAAGCTGAACTGTAGTTGGGGAGTTACTGAGTTGAAATCTCTAAGGATGTTCCAACCTATTTGTTATATTTCCATCCACCCTGCCCAAGGATGAAAACTGATGTGATCTTAACTTATTACTGACTGAAAGGCAGTGTCAGGGGCTCCTCCCGTGTTCTTGTAATGGTTCTGACTAACCATGCTTAAAATCCAATTGCTATTTAAATCAGACAGTTAGGCCTTCCTTTATTGACGTGACATTTGCTAGTCTGTGACTTGAATAGTTATATATGGCAGCTTCTTAAGTTTGAGGTTGCATAAGACTGTTTAACTCAAGGTCTTTGAAAGAATTATAGTAAGTGATTATGATAAGACTTTACCTACAATATCTCTCAAGTTGGTTAGAGTCAGTCCTGAGATTCAAACTAGTTATTTTCTTAGAATTATATTTATTACTTTCAGTCTTGTCAAACTTAGGGATCATGTTCATAGTTTATTTATGAGACTAAAAATCATTCTATTGTCCATACTTAAATGTAACATTACACATCATGCATTCTGGTAATTTTCTTTTCTTTCTTTTTTTAATTTCTTTTTTATGTTCTCACCACACCATTGTAATGTCTACAGCTCGCCCTGTTGGTAAGTAGCCATCCTTCTATCCATTTAGCATGGCTTTGCACAATCTTCATAACTCATGCATAGTAGCATTTGGCAGAATTAAATAGATTTATTCACCCAGGTTAAAATATTACTTGAGAGACTGTCTCCTATAACTGTTGCTCCAGACTTTTTTCTCACTTTGGTAAACCATTTCTGTAAAAGATTTTTGCTATAAAAAAGGCATAGGTATCAGTTTTGATGTGAAAGAAAAAAAAATGAATGATTAATGTCGTAAACTGCTAACTTATCTGAGAAAGGAAGATAAAATAGTTCCCTTTTTGTATATATAAAACAATCAATTATTAGATATGTTTGATATTAGCTAAAAATTTATGAGTTGGTAAAGGAGACCTATAATTTTACCCACTTTTTTATTAAGAGCTAATCAGGCTGTACAGGAATATTTTTGCCTGCTACATATTTACTGTCTGCATGCTTTATAAAGAAAATTAAGTTGAATGCCTTAAGTTATTGTAAATGGATTCTCATCTTTAGTGTGGAAGCAAGGGAAAAGCTGTGTTTTCTTGGCATGAAATGTTAATGTTTGTGATTTCCAAATATCTTTCATTTGGCTTTGAAATTAGAAGTCATAACTTGTACTTGCAGAAACTTAAGTGGTAATTATTTGTAAACATCTGGTTAATAAAATATCTTCGAATGCATTGACTTAACAGTCATTCTGTATTTCATTTAAAGTTTAGTTTATTACACTAAAATGTTAAATAAAAGAAATATTGATAATTGTGTGATAAGTAAATGAATAATTGGATGCATATATGGCTGGATGAATGAATGAATGCATTCAGAACAATTCTTTAATATACAAAAATACCTTAATAACTTTCAAGTTTCAGGGTTTTTAAAATACTCTATCTAGCTTCAACTCTTTCTTAACATACTGGCCTGACATTGCTGACATTTGATGTATATTTGTCTGGATTCATAACTTTTTTTTCCTCTTAGGTTAAAACAGTTACAAACTTTATTATCACATAGTATGTTTTTACGTGGATAGCAAATGCTATCCACGTAAAAACTAAATAGACTTTAGTTTTCTAATTTGAATTTTTGATTTACAGTTTATCAGTACTCTATTTGCGTAGTATTTTAATATCCCTAAATCTCAGTCACCTCTTCTCTAAAGTGGAGAGAATAATGCTGGCTTACCCAACCTGTTGCAGAACTGGTATGTGTTTAAGATTAATCATACACGTAATAGCAATATTGCCAAATGTATTCCTAGTTTCTGAGATATCTCTTATTTTGCATTTTAAATATTTAAATAAGCCATGCATGGTGGCACATGCCTGTAATCCTAGTACTTGGGAGGCTGAGATAGGAGGATTGCAGATTTGAAATACGCCTGGGCAACTTTGTGAAGCTATCAGAAACTTAGTGAAATCCTGTTTCAAATAAGGAATAAAATAAAGATGGGGTGTAGTTTGGAAGTAGAATATCCCTGGGCTGAATCCCCAGCACTAGAAATAAATACCTAAATAAAAATCAAATATTTAAATACAATTAAGTTGTGAAATAAATTAAAATGTAAATTGTGACATTTTATTTCTTAAAACTGTTGTTAAAATCAGTCATGTGGTTTATAAAAAATATTTGAAAATTGAGGACTATGTTGTTATATCTTTTAATCTTTCATTTTGTAAGAATTCTTATTAATGATGAATCTCAATGGGATAACATTAATATATCTTTTAATCTTTCATTTTGTAAGAATTCTTATTAATGATGAATCTCAATGGGATAACATCCAAATTAAGAAGTGGGGAAAGTATAAGAACACACACACACACACACACACACACACACACACACACACACCCCAAAACAACAAAAACAGAGAGCTGAGAGTAAGCTGCATTAGCACTTAGATTTCTTTTCTCAACATCTATGAACTAGGCTTCAGGCCTAGGGACTTACTCATTTATGTGTCAGAAAAAGTATTTTATTATATTTTCTCATTATATAATAAAATATAAGTGAAAATATTTATATGAACCAGGTGTGGTGGCACACGCCCATAATCCCAGCTATTGGAGAGGCTGAAGGAGGAGGATTACCAATTGAAGGCCAGCCTAGGAAACCTAGCAAAACTCTGCCCTAACACAAAACAAAATAACAACAAAGGACTACTATATTAGAAACATACTATATATAATAAACTAATTGAATATATTAATTGCAAAGACAAAACAGTCTGAACTATTTTGGAATTCTTGATAATTAAGCAGTAAAATACTATATACTTCATTTAGAAGTTATTTGAGATGCTAAACTTATATGGGTTGTTTTAATAGATGATATAGATGGGATGGAAACAGTTGTCAATAGGAAGAACCATAAGTACCCCTAATGCAGGTTGGTTAGGCTTTGGCTAAAATTGTAATTATAAAGTAATGACTTTTTAAGATAGCAAAAAACTCATATTCAAATTAATATCTTTATAGTATAAACAATTTATAATAATACACTATGGCCAGTTCATTTATATTATGTTTTAAGTTATCAGAACATAGAACACTATATTAATGATTTCCAATATAATTAAAACCTTTGAACAAAGAAAAATGCATTGATTAGAGCAGTGTGATGTACATAGCATGCAGAGTATTATCTGTCACCTGCAAGACATTTTAAAAGTTACTTCCATTTTTATTCTTGTTTGAAACATTTTCTTAAATTCCCATTGGACTGGAAATAAAGAATAGCTTCTTGACACATTATATTTTACTCTAGAAAAGTCTGTCATTTCATAAATCTATCTCAAATGACTTATGACAATGTTCAGAAATGTGAAGAACTGTACTTTAAATTTGACAACTATTATTAATTGTAAAAAGTGAATGTTTGATTTATTTTTATTGAATTACCAGAGAAGAGACTGATAATGAGAAAATTAGCTCGCTTTCTATTTGTATCAACTTCTTATATCAATTTAAATTTAGGTACTATAGATACTTGAACATTTATTGTGAGTGGACTCAGAAGCAAGTTTTTAAACTTGAATGTGCTTCACAGGAACAAGGAGAGTATTCTGTCAAGTGCACACCACAGAAAGGGGGCAAAACCCACATTTTCATTCCAATATAAGTTAAGTGAAGGAAATTTGTACCAGGATTAAAGTTTAGAGAAAATTCAGAGGGTAAAGCTTTTAGAAGAAAATTAGAAATAAATGCAGATTTTGGATAGTTACACATGCAAAAAATAAATAATACATCACACCAGATGAGACTTCTTCATGGTGGTCCATGTGGAAAGACCTATTGAGAAATCATTTAAAACCCCAAACAGACTTTTGTTCAAATGCAAGACTCTGGGAGCTGCAATTGAGTTAAAGGATTTGCAACTCTAGGCAATTCACAGTTGTAATTAAACACCTTCTAGCCTGTACTTTTCAAATTCTATGAAAATATGATTAAGAGACTCCCCAGTGTGGAAAATATTACTGAAAATCGTCAATCACATGTGTGCCAATGAAGGCAAGGATTTTCCAGACTGCACTTAACTCATCTGTAATTTCACCAACATCTCAAAAAGAACCCTCTAATTCAACTTCTCTATTTGCTAGTTACCACAAAATCTAGACCAATGCCACTTTGGGAAGTGAAAAATACACTTTCTTACTGTCCCAAAGACATTCATTATGTGAAAGGCAAAAATACATCCTAGGGCACAGTTAACAATGGATGTTGAAGTATTCATTTGTTTATTTGAAATCCATTCCAATGAAGGAACTGAAAAGAAGAAAATGGTCTAAATAAGGATAAATATCTTGCTTCCTATACCCATCTGTCTTATTTTTCTATTGGAAGCCTTTCTCAAGCTTAAAAATAAAAAAGAACATCTATTTTGGAGATGGGCAACACATTTTTTCCTAGCGGCAACTCAAAACATGATGAGTAATTTGGAAAAGAACTGTCAAATCTCCCAGCTGCCTTGCTTGCGAAGCGGAGCCCTGCGCCGGTTTGTATCTTGTACACCATATGCTATCTGTGGATTGCCTCAAGTATAGAAACTAAAAACTGAGTACATCAGGTGGATGAGGCTGAAAATATCCAAAACAAACTGGCAACACACAACTTTATGGAAACTTCTATGTATTTCCCAATTCAATGACACAACAGTGTTTACTTTTGAAATAAGAATATAATTGACTGTGGAAGAATTTGTTAAGTATTGAGAAATACATATTCTTGGTAAAATTCCACATATATAAGTTATTAATTTAAAGAAGCAGCTGCTATAGGAAACAGGTATCCATACAGACATATCTTTTCAACATTTTAACTGTTTAAATACAAAACTTATGTATATCCTCATTTCTCAACAGATTGAGAATTTTATCCCTTGCATCTTTTCTTCTTTGGCCAAACTCTTACCCCATGAGCTGAGGTGATCATCTCCTTCCTGCAAGTGCTTGATATTTTCTATACCTGGCACCTATTAGCTAATTTATGAAGAGTTTCAATTAATTATTACTAAGCATCACTTTTTCCATTGCCCCATATGTTTTGATTAAATAATAGGTTAATAATCACATTCATTTTTATCTTATATATTTCAGTAGTTTCCATAATGATAAATATTCAGATATCTTAAGGCAATGCTGATTTTGAAAGTGAAAACCAGATATGGGTTACTTCTCATATTAGATGCCTTTAGCCACGTGTTCTTGACAGTGTCTGTCTACTGTCTCTTTATGGGAGGCTATCATAAAATGTTTGAATCATACTATTTTTTTCTTTATCAGAAGTTGGTGTAAATATTCTCTTGTCTTGATTTCAAATGGCACTTTCCTGAAATCTGAAGCTTCTGGGATATTTTCCCTCTTGGCTAGTATGCTTTTTTGCTTTACAAATACCCATGTAGTCTCTTCTTCCAAATATCTTTGCTTATTTATACTTTGGTTTTGGTCATCTTGCCTTTAACATTCCTGGGGCACAAAATGCCCTATGAATCTATAGAATCATGTTTTAATTTACCTTGTTTCAAGGATGTTTTCTTCTGTTTAATCTTTGAATATTTTTTCTGTTTCACTTCTTTTCTACAAATACATGTATTGTGTTTACTTTTCTTTGTTTATATCCTATATGTATTGACTTGTCTGTCATAATGTCAAAGGTACCAGTCGTATTTCATACTATATGAATTTAATTACACTATATCACTTTCATTTTTATAATTATCATGTACTTGTCCTCACTAAAATTATATCTCTAATTTTTTTTGTCCATTTCCTTGGTAAGCATGTCCTTTGGCCCCTCTGCTCTTTTTTGGGTTTATCAAGACATTTTCTTTGTAAAGAGCCTCTATGGTATATACTTTCCTTTTTACTATGGGCAGATATTCTAAAGTATGTCTCTGAACCTTTGGGTAATTATTGAAAGTATTTGGTTTTTCACTGCTTAATCGATTATTTTTATTTGAGCCATTAATGATATATATAGTTAATAAACTTTTATTTTTCATAAATCCTGTTTTGAGCTCCATTACTTATCTACTTAACTAAAGAATATGGGAATTTATAGGTTTAAAGAAGAAAAAGTGACACGTACTAGGGTCTTTCAGTAGCCTCTATTGGGGATGTTGCCTTGAATATTTTATCAAAAACACATAATTACATCATTTTCTTCTTAATATTTTATTGTATATAATCAAGAAAGTATGATAAGTTTGTGAACTCTAATGTGTATAATCAAGAAACTGTGTATAATCAAGAAATTTTGAGAATTTGTGAATCTTCCTCTTTAGTTTTTCCTTCATACTCATGCCTTTGTAATGATGATGGTTTTCAGGTATATTAGTTTTGCTGCATTAAAATAAATGACCACAAACTGAGACATTTAAGACAACATTCATTTCATAGGTAAAAGTTCTATAGTTAGACAGGCACAAAGAGGTTTTCTGCTTAGGGTTTCACAGGTCAAAATTAAGGTATAGACTAGCCTAAGCTCTTCTCTGGAAACTTTCCAAAAGGATTCACTTCAAATTTTATTTAGGTTGATGGCAGAATAAAGTTCCATCAAGTCCCCATTTCCTTGGCTTCTGGCCAGACTCACTCGGTTTTAGGGGCTGTTTTGCAGCCTTCATACCTGGCCTACAGAGCCTTCAAAGACAGCAGTGGTACCTTGAATCCTGCCTGGGTTTGCTCTGTATCTCTCTGAGGTCTTCTTTTGGTATCAACTAGAGAAAATGCCCTTATTTAAAGGTCTCACATGATTAGGTTAAATCTACCTGATTAATCTTCCTGTCATAAGGTCAACTGATTATTAACCTAAATTATATCTTCAAAATCCCTTTTGTTACATAACATAATTAGGGAAGTACTCCAGGAAGGGAAGGCCATGAAGGTCACTCTGGAATTCTGCCAACCACAGTTGACTTGGCTTTTTCATTCTTTAAATGCATTTTCCTCTGCCTTCTGAATTTTATTATTTTTCTGCATCATCGTGTCTCTATTGCCCAAGTCTCACTTTTTACTCTAGATCATGATCAAAGGATCAAGTAATGGGGGGGCTATTGTAATACTGACGGGCCATTTGTGGAAAGAATTGATAGAGGACCAAGGCTAGTTATATTGGCATAGCAGATTTCTCCATTCTTTTTCAGGCTTGACTGTATTAGGTAGTGTTATTTTATAGATTTTTATTGGCGTTTATGGTAGTTTTGCATATTATTTGTTTTCTTATATTCAAGAGAGAAAAATAAAGCTATAACCCTTTACTCTAAAATCTCAAACTACCAGAAAATTTAAATCTTATTCATTTTAGCATCTTTCCACATAGGAATGAAATATATATAAAATAATTTAAATTATTACTTAAATTTAAGGCACCACAAGTATTGAATATCATAATAATGTAAATGCTTTGGCCTCAAACTGCACTGTGAGATGAGTGCTCTGGCATTTCACAGCCAGGCATGATGGCATAGCCTTGGGCATGCTTAGGATATTGGGAGCACTTGGGAGACTGAGAAAGGAAGGTGACATGTTTGAGGCCAGCCTCAGCAACTTAGCGAAGCCATATTTTAAAATAAAAATATTAAATAGAGCTAGGTGTCTAGCTCACAGTTAGAACATCCCTGGCTTCAATCCCAAATACTTAAAAAATATATTTTACAATTTGTAGATGTGTATAGTTAGAATAAATCTTTGTAACTTTTGAGTCACACTTTTAAAGAAAATTAAAACTTTTATTTTTATAAGTTATGTTTTTATAATTTATATTTTATAATTTATAGACATAAATGTCATGCTACATTTGCTGTATACTGTAAAATATATTATGATATGCATTATACTCTAATATATATTATGATATCCATTAAAACCGAGTCTTATATGTATGACACTTGAACAACTGCACTATTTATTTAAACATATTAAAGGTGACTCAAAGGACCGGTACATAATTCTATTCATTAAAAATGTATAAACTGGTAAATTAAATTAAATTAAATTTTGAACTAAATATATTTGCATGCCTTTTAATGCCTCTCTCCATGTATTGCTTCCCGGATTTATTGGTGATATTATTTCCATCAAACCTACAAAATTATTAGTTCTTTATCAGTAAATACATTGTTGTATTAATCTTTCTGCTGCCTCCAGGTCTAGCTAGCACAACACTTACATGTGGTAGGGGCATGCCAAGTGTTGGTGCAGTTAATTGATGCACACATATGCATACATAGGTAATATTCGCCCCGAAAATGTTTATGCAAGCAGCTTTAAATAGTGCTATAAAATGATGAAGCAACATTAATGGTAACAGGCCAATCACATATTCCTCATTCTGCTAGTAGGAGATAATATACAACAAAAAGAAGGAACTAATGAGTAAGGATGGTGCCTTACTAAGCGTGTAATTAATGTTATTAAGAAACATTGCAGTTGCATATTAAAATTTTGTTAACTAAGCAACCCTTCAGCATCAGTACATTTGTTCCTGGATTGCAGTATCTTTTTTCTTTTTCTGATTGGCATCTTCATGCAGTCTTTTTCTAAAAAAAATGAGATAATGGGCTGGGATCAGCCTTCCTGGTTTAGCAGGAATGCTGACTTGACAGTTCTGGCAAGTTGACAGGTTAAGTGAGTGAAAATGGATGTCTTGTCTCACCACTTACTTAAGAGCCATTTTTTTAAGGCATAGTTTTCCTCTCCCACTCCCATCATTATGACCCCTTCTAACCCACATAGGAGAAGTCTGGTTTTCCTAATTTAAGAATTTGGAACCTTAAGTGGGTTTTTTCACCACCCTTTAAATTATTCTCCTTTTACTCATCAAAGATGAGACCATTTCTTTAGGAATAAAATGGATGTTGTCTTCCTAACTAATTGATTAATTTTAAAGTAATATTATTTTACTTGCAAATTAATTATTCTTTTAAAACAACAAAATTTAATTATATTTTCCAGTATTTTAATTAGGAAGTAGGTAGAAGAGCAAATATACCCACTGGTAAAGGACAGAATAATATGGAAAAATAATATTTAGATGTTCAGAATTTGATTAAAATGTTGAGAATTTTTTTTAACTTATAGCTTTTGAATAATTCAAAAGTTGAATTGAACCTTGCAATTTGAGTAAGGAATGATACTCTGTCCTCATCTATAATTAAGTAAATCTGTTTTAATAATCTGAAACATTATAAAGCTTAAATTTTTATAAATATGCTCAATTTATTTATATTATGAATTAGCTATTCTATTAATTGCAATGTAGAAACATTTAAACATTACAAAAGTAAAGAAGATTTTGTGACACCAGGAAAGAACCTCCACGTGGAAAAAATGCACATTTCCACTAACATGATCCTAAAAATGCAGAATGACCTAGATTGTGAGTGGTGACAAAGAAGGCAGGTAAGAATAATGGAGTATTAGCACAGTCTGGGAAGCTTTTATTTCTAACAGAATACCTGTATTTTTCTTCTCTGTGAGAAACAATCTCTCACGCTTCTTACCTTCTGTTTAATGTTAAAATAATCAAATTCATTTCCTTCCCCTTTTCCCCAACCTTTCCCTACCTGGCTCCTACCTTTTGCTTTCTGTAGAACTGCTTTCAAGGTGCTACGTGTGGCCATTGAGAAGGCCACTTACATTTTTTTTTTTTATGATGGTGATAGGTAACAATTGGCTAACTTTATTGCCTACTTTACTCATCAGATTTCAGTAATTGAGAGTGATTTGGGAGATATCCAATATTATATGAACCCTCTAAACCTGTGGTCTTCCCACAGTAAATAAATTCTGGAAGAATAATTTTAAACTGTAGAAAGTAGTAGATGCATAAAAGCAACATGTCCTTACTAATAAGGGATCAAATGTTATTTGCATTGTTATATGAGGTCTTTGAGAAGTCTAGAATATAATATGAAAGCTAACCATATGAAGAACTTAAGGACTCTGATTCATTATAGCCAATCTATTTTCCTTGATAGTTTACTTTACTTTTTCATATTAATAGAAGCAGTAAATCATTTAATATTTTTGTTTTTAATTTTTATATAAAAAGCATATAAATGTATATAAACACATATATGTCTATATACTTACGCATATACGTATATATAAAACATATAAATGTATGTCTGTATATATGTATACATGCATATATGTGTGAATATATATTTATAATTGAGGTAAAACAACTATAGTTGAAAGAGTTTGATGTTAGCATATTACTAAGAAATATTTTTTAATATTAGCAACAAGTTACTGACTGGGGAAAAACAAGTACATCACTCATCTAGAAGAGCAATTGTCATGGATTTATATTCATTGATAATGATGACACAAATAAAATGTATTAAATGGGCTTTATAGAAATGATTACTTTAAATCCTATATCACTAATTTATATTTTCCATTACAAATGCAGTGCTTCTTCTGAGATGCTTCAAATCGAATATTTTATGACATTTTTACATCTCAATATTAAGATAAATTATTTCAAAAACGAGTGGAATGTTAAGTAGTACAAATTAAATATAATTAAATAAATTGAAAAACAACCATTCTATTTATAAATTCAACAAACATTTCTGACTTTTGGTGTAACTTGCACTGTAATAAAATGACTTCTCACTGAGTCTCCACAGTAGAGCAAGCCTACTATATAACAGTTTTGTAGGAACCTCCTCTAGGACTGATTGCTACAAAATGCCTCTCTCTCTCTCTCTCTCTCTCTCTCTCTCTCTCTCTCTCTCTCTCTCTCTCTCTCTCTTATATATATATTTCTCTGGAATGGTTGCCTCTGATTTACTGTCATATCCTTGGTGTAAGGTCACTCTAGAGAAGTCTATGTCCAAATTAGTTAGGAGTTGTTTTTAAATCAAACATTATATATATATTTTGATAAAATAATACATACATGCAAAATATGTATAAACAAACTAATCCAATTTACTACAAATACCGTCACTAGTAGAAATGTGTCAGAAAAGCTTCAGGATAATGAAGTGGAAAAAATATTGAATATTTGCTATAGATCAATTCTTTAAAACAAATCTCGTCCAGGCATTCATTTAGAATTCACGATTTGGAGCTTTTCTGGACCAAATAGAGACAGTGTTTCAATGCTAAATGATAGATAACACTGCACACAAATAAGGCTTACAACTGAACTGAGGAAGTGAGACAGAGAAGCACAGATTGGGGAAAATAGAAAAAGTAAGGCATTGCAAGCAAAGGCAAGTGCCTTAAATTGGAAAGAAAACACAAGGCAAGTCCAAGGTCAAAGTATTAGCAGGTTGACCTTTGTGGACAAAGTGGATCAAAGGATAATGGATGTAAGGATGGTGTAACCACATGCATAGAAATCCTTAAAAATAGACTGGGCTGCCCAATCTCGGAGTTTGTTCAGCAACAAATGAGTGTCAGGATAGTAAACTCCTGGGTCAGTTTATAGAAGCCAAAATGTGACATGGAGAATCATTTGCAAGCATTGCATTGTAGGGCTTTATTACCATGTAATGAAAAGCTCTGTAGATTTTTAAAGCAAGAGTGACTTAAAGACTTATAAAAGGTTGTTCTTACAGGTAGCATAGAAAGAACTAGATTATGGATGTTTTGCTACTATAATAGTAAAAGAAACTATTCAGGAAAAGCATGCTACAACATTTTTCAAATGCTGTACCATACAAAAAATCATTATCTAAAATCCTTAGTGTTCTGTTTGATACTGGATATGACAAATGCACAATTAATATAATTGTAATTTGAAGTGGACCAAATTAAACCAGCAGCTCGATATTTAATCAGCCCAATTATGGCATTGGAATAGACCAAAAGTCAAACTTGTTCTCCAGTCAAACATTTTTAACTTTATGAAACTTGTTCGACCTTTATAAGCTTCAGTTTACTGGTCACTACATCATCATGGCAGTAATTAAGACATAAGTTTTTTTTAATAAAGTAATGCCTGCTAAGGTTTTAACAGTGTTCATAGGAGGAGCTCCAGATGAAGAAGAAACCAGAGATGAGCAAATAAAGTGACCTAACTGAGGGAGAAATGGAAATTCCCTAATGTACATTATGTATGTTCATAAACATCAGAGTCAATCACTAAGCCAAACATGAGAAGGAGGGATGGGGGAAGAAATGGGGTGAGGACTGAAGAAGGGCTAAATGAGTGATGTGTGCTTATATGCCTCTACCATTTTGTACTGCATTAAGATATATAACTACAATGCACCAATAGAAAAATTTAAAAAGCATATACCCAGCTTAATAAATACTGGATAAATGTTAATTATTATCATTGTATTCAACAATTTGTGACTAAGCAAATCTTTAACTCAAAAGATGGAAGGGATTGCTGCTTAACTATGCTTATAGAATATATTAACATTTAATAAGCAAATGAGATTTCAAAACTGTTTTCTACTTGAGTTTGTCAAAAAGTTTAAAATATTTATTATTACAAAATCAAAAGTTGATTCATCCAGGCATGAAATTACACCCAAAGAAAGGAAGCAGCTGAGTGAGTCTGTAACCACCCTGTATCACATATTAATGTACCTAACCACTGCATGACTATCTCCATGTTAATGCCTGCCATAGGAAGTCATATTTTCCTGTAGAAACAACTTGGACATGATGTGATTAACCTTTAAGGTCCCCCCTCCTCATCTCAAAGCCCCCCTCATGCTTGGCCTCTGCTTCCCACTCATGTTCAGCCATCTGATTTCCATATCACCCACTCATTCTCACCAGAATCCATTAGCATAACAGAGCTGTCGCATGACTTTGATTGAAGCCAGCTTGGGCTGAATGCAGTATCAAAGCATAATTTAGCAGAAATCAAATCTAATTTACTGTGCCTTGTATTTAAATTCTCAAAACACAGTTTCAGGAGCACCGGGGTAAACTTCTAATCTTAATTAACCTTTTTATATTTGAGTTACTTCCCTGAAAATGACACAATGGACTTTCTCATGGGTCTATTGTTTTCTAACTTGTGTTGATTAAACACTGAATTCTGCCATTCTGTGGGCTTCATGTCATCTCTTCTTATGGCAAAAGCGATAAGGTAAAATCACTTGACAAATTAAGCAAGTGCATTATTCCATCATTTACAAGAATTTTGTAGAATGTTTTCAGATTTTAGAGGATAAATATCTATTTTATAGTCATCTGTCTTACAAACTACACAGGAGAATTTACATTTTCATAACTAGCATATTCTTCTGGACTTTATAACTCAAATCTCTTTAATTCACATTGAGTTTAAGTGTGGGTTTTGAATTGTCATCTTGAGGACCTAATTGTGGTTTTATTTTATATTTAATGAGAGTGATTGCAGAAAATTCATTTTATGGATAACACCCTTTGTGCTGTTGTGCAGTGTCAATGAAACACCAGCCCTGTCTCCTCTCTCCCATTTATACCATCAGCCAAGTACTGCCTTTTAAAAGCATTTTCCCTGCCACCTGGCAGAAATTCTGAAACAGTGGAGCATTATCAGAAGAATTATTGTTGTAGCTTTTCATTTTAAAAGCTCAAAAATAAATTCTTTCAGCTGATATCCTCTCACAGAAGATTGCAATATAGATCTTGGGCAGAGAAAGAGAGTCTGCAAAAGTAAAAGTGATTGTTGCAATTTGTTTTGTTGGCCTGACTTCAGGTGAAAATAAGACAAAGGTTTTCAAAGACTCGTGCAGTTTACATGTTTTGCTTTGTTAAATTACTTGAACAAGTTTAGTTTCTCATTTTAAAAAATGATTAAAATAATTTTAGTTTCATTGACATGCACGAAGCTTAAGTTCTAGTGGAAAGAAGTAATAGGATATGTGTAATTTTAATAACCTAGAGTATAATTACAGTGTAAATATACACAGGTGACAGTAGCTTTGTTGGTGGTCTTTAAAAACTTTAGAGCTGGAAAAAAATTCAAAAAATTATGATTTTCTGGTTTTAAATTATTAATCTATCAGTGATAAATATTGTGTTGTGATATTAACAAATTACTCTGTCCTTTAGGAATTCCAATAAAAGATTTTCTTTAGATATAATTATGAATAGTAATTCTTAAAAGTATATTCTATCCCAACTTGCTAAGCTCGTGTGGCTGTTTGCCTTTGTCTTTTCCATAATTTCCAAGCACTGTCTACATTGCTTTCAGATCATTCTTTCCAAAACACAAATCCAATTACATACTTTTGGAAAAGCATCTTTGAAAATGTTTTAATTAAAAATTCTTGTCATTAAAACCTTTGGAAAGGTCTTAAAACTTTTAAGGTACAATTTTAAATTCAGTCACATAAATTATATGGCTCTCTGTATACCAAGACTATGAATCAGATTGTTTTATTTTCAAAATACTCTATCTTCATCTACCAAATCTAGTTTCACAGTTCTGCTCTATGTTCTACTGCTCTCTGGGCCAAGTGACCTTACTCCTCTTCATCTGGAGATCTCTTATGCTTTAAAACACAGCTAAAATATAGCCATCTACGGGCACCTAGGTTTTCCTCACCCCTTGGTTTAATTTGGTTCTGATCTATTCTTTCTTTTCTTCCTCCTGCCCTCTGCATTTTTCATTTCTATACAAATCATTATCTTCTGTATTCATTTTTTTATGTATTACTTAAAGTTTCTGTGATAGGACCAGAACCATTTTTCATTTGGCTTCCTACCCCCTGTTCCAAACAGAAAAGCATAGAATTTGTAGCCACTCGACACCTTGTAAGTGAATCCTCTCAGTAAAGTGGATACACAGACATGTTCAATTGCTAGTTCTTAGCAACTGTGATAAAACTAGGATGAGGATTTCAAAACCACTTTGCAAATTCACTCATTTAAAAACATGTTCAGCCGGGTGTGGTGGTGCACGCTTGTAATCCCCGCTCTTGGGAGATGGAGGCAGGAGGATCGCGCAGGTTCAAAGCCATCTGTGCTGGCTTAAGAGACCCTGTTTCCAAATAAAAAGTATAAAAATAGGTCTGAGAGTGTATCCCAGAGGTAGAAGGGTTTCCAGGAACCCAATTACCACACACACACACACACACACACACACACACACACACACAAACATGTTCAAAAGTTTGAAAATTCAAGGTAATCTACAGATCTACCTAAATTATAAATAGCAATAAATAGGTAGGTGGTAGGTAGAATAATTTGCTTAAAGCTGTATGTTTTCATTGATTTAATTTATGTTCTATTTGGTTATTTCAGTCACATAAACCACACTCTGATTAAGCAAATCCATAAATCTGGATTCTCCATACTATTAGAATAAGTCATCTGTTATCTATAGTTATAGAAAAATTTTCATTTAGTAGATTTATTCCTCTGTCCCTGGGGTATATGTTGGCTGTGTTAAATTAGGGACAGGAAAATAAAATATAAAAACTCAATACTAATTAGTCAATACAAATCTCATGGAATTTTTGGAGAAAAATGCCACTGCTTTCTCAATGATAGGATTATTATTCAGATGAATAACTGGTTTTATGTTTGGGGCTACTCTGCATTTGCCCCCTTCTTGGATCTGTATCTATGCACTTCAGAAGATTGAAAGAATTCTATTGGAAAATGGTAATTGTTAGTTTCTTGGAGTCTACATTTCAGGATTGTTGCCATGTACCCCAGTTTCTACAAATTAAAGTTGATTTTAATACTATTTTCTTGGTCTTAGTTTTCTAGCATAAGCAAGCAATAATAGTAGAAATACATGTTTACAAAAGTCATGGGATACATATGGTATTTTCTGTTCAAGGGAAGTGGGTTTGCATTTGAAGATATTCTTGTGAAAGCTTCCAATCAGACTGTTTCCTGTCTTGTCTCTCGTGTTAGGCTCCCATGTTCCTCTGAGCTATTTTACGATTTTACCCCGGTGCCTCTCTTTCCTTTGCTATTAGAATTTATCATATATTTGTCTCATTACCTTCACCTACAAAATTTTACTAGCTTCTAACCAGACTGAGTACTTTATTGACTCAACATGGCTTTCCAACCCCATTAGAGGGTTAAAACTTCCCAAAGCCCCGTTTTGTCATGACTCAGCCAGCAGAAAAATTTCAGTGTGGCTTCTAAGGCTCCCTGTGATGTCATGATATTTCCATAATTAGGCTCTCCCTTTCTGCTAGATCACACACACTTATGTTGGATGTATTCTGGCCTCTTCTACTTTGCTCAGTAAATGCCTTGCTTGGTTTTGTTTATTATTTAACTTATACAAGTGCTGCCCTTTTCTTTACCAAAGCTCCTGTAGAGCCCATTTACCACACAGAACCTTTCAAAATCACAACGGTATAGGATCCCTCTGTTGTGAAGTCCTGGCACTCTGACAATACGTACTGCAACTAAATTGGTCCTCTCTTGTGCTCAGAGAGGACCTCAATCATGCACTTTCTAGAGTCTTGGATAATTATTAGTTTGGGTTTTTATTATTATTATCATATTTTTCTTATTTTTTCCATTAGACTATGAACTCCTTGATGACTGTGAGATAGAGCTTTGTAACTTTTCATATGTTTAGTACACAGTAGAACATAGCAATTGCCTGATTATTGCTTATCTAGCTAGATGAAATTAACTAAGCCAAAGTATTTTGATATATATTGATATAGATATTGTTAGTTACCTTTATATGTTACTCCAATCTTAAATGCTTCAGTGTCTTTAACCCTTTAAATCTTGAAGTCTAGAATATAAACTTTTTTATGATAGAAATTTTATTCTTTGTCTTCTGATATTTCTGTGCCTCATGCAATGTCTTAGAGTCATCATAAAAAATTATTTGCCAGTAAATCAGTTCTAAAGGAAAGAGATCATTGTGTAAGAAAGTGATTTTTCATCCTTATCTATTTAAAAAGCAGAACCAAATTGAGAAATAATATTTCCTAAAAATTTAGCATCATAAGAAATCTATTTTCCTCTACAAGTAGATAAGGTACAGTCTTATAATTTACAACATGTAAAATATAGCTGCTAATAAGTTTCTTCACAGTTGATATAGTGTTCTTCTCCTTTCCCATGGTATTTTGAGAAATGCATACAAATAAGTAAAGATGCTGTAGCCTCCCTCTGGCACTGAGCTCTCCTCCTCCAGCCAGATTTTCTCTTTGATGTGTTTTTCTTTGACAATGGTTGATATTTACACACACTTTCTTTTCCTTTTAAATTATAGCTCCTCCACAATTTGTGGTTAGGCCAAGAGATCAGATTGTCGCTCAAGGTCGAACAGTGACATTTCCCTGTGAAACTAAAGGAAACCCACAGCCAGCCGTTTTTTGGCAGAAAGAAGGCAGCCAGGTGAGTGTGAGTCTTGACTGCTCCCTTGTGACTTGTCTGAACCTCTCCTGTTCTGGGTGCTCCCCATAGCTTTCCTTGCCTCCATTGTTATCAGATTGTGAACTTGTTTTATCAAAGACACAATGAATCTGAAATAAGTGAAGGTCAGATATTCTAGTACATTATGTTTTTTCACTCATGCTATTCTTTAAGTTATATATCTATCTTATATGGGGTAGAAATAAAAATGTATTACAAAGTTATTTGTTGTATAAAATTCCAGCCAAGCCTACATTGCTGCTTAAAATCTCTAAAAGTACAGTTGATTTTCTTTCCTGCATTGAGTCACAGTGTAAGATTGAATTAGAACATATAAAGTGCTTAGAACTCTCCCCAGCACATGAAAAATAATCAAAATTATTTCCAATATCAATTGGCCCAGAATCCAGTATCAACCCACTCTTAGATGGGCAGTATTAATAATTTTTTAAAAAATAATCAATTTAGTCATGTTTCCATTTAAGAGTACAAGAAATATTTTCTTTCATTGTCCTGTCCATATTTCTTCACAGTAAGGTCCAAAGGAGTAATATATTATGTAACAGAAGGAGCCAACACCTATCTTGTCTTTGCTGTGCTCTTTTTGGGCAATGTAACCTTTCTTTCAATGTAACATGTCATTCCTGAGATATTATTGCTAAGGGTTACACAAAATGTTCAATTAGCTACTTTGATTTGTTTATACTCTTAGGTATAGTTTGCTTCTATTAACTAATCTCCTGCTATCATCTTTAGAGGGAGAGAGAGAAATTGAGAACAAAAGAGAAGTGCTGGAGCAAACTATAAAATTCTAAATCATGAATTAAGATATTAGGAAAAATAAATTGGTCTTTCTATCTCCACTATTCAATTTTTACAGTGATCTATGACTACCTATCAGTGGAAAGTGTCAAGAGCCTAGATTTAATGGTCCGTATTCCTCAATATGTGCTGATAATTCCAATTAGTACTAACAGGGCACCCAGACACTGCAAGCAAGAAGAGGCCTGTAGAATTTCTGGTTTCTGCTTGCAATCAATTTTTCTTTGCCTCTGTCATACAAGCAGAGAGTAGAGATGATAGGTTAACCTCAATCAAATGCCATTTTCCATGTCAACAAATCATTTAGAAGGTGGACTGATATTACATTGTAGAGGAAGAGAGCCCAGGGAGAATTAGCCCATCTGATGAATTAGTGCTATGTAAATTAGTGTTCTAATGGCTAATTGTAGGAAAGTGAACACTTTCAGTTATTGTATCATTTTTCAAGCAGATTTAGAATTTAGACCCTTCTCTTTTAGATGGTTATTTCTGTAATATATTTGCATTCCACTGGAGGTTCAGCTTGTTCTCAAATTTAATCTCATAGATATGAAAATATCTAGTTTTAAGTAGTAATACACATGTCAGAAGAGGGCCATAGTATTTTGAAATTATATTCTTGACATGCTAGCAAACATCCATCGTTTTAGAAGGAGTTTAATAACATGGTAATGTTTATGTAAAGTGGGCTTATAGTGTCACACTTGAATCTAATAAAGTGGACATCCATCATGTTGCAATAAAGAGAAGAGCTTCTAATTAAAGTAGGACATCATTTGTAGGATTAAAGTCATTTAGTGTAATTGAAAAGTGTTAATACCCTATTTTATCCTCTTCCATTGGTATTACTTCAAGGGTAAAAACATTTTAAGGTGAAAATGTGTCTTGTGCCTTTAATTGAATGTTATTACCTCCTGATTGCAACTTATTGAAACTGTTTAATTACAAACCTGGAAAATTAATTACTATATAGAGAAACAGATCCCAGAGGGTTATAATGTTCTTTTTATAAGTAAATAGAACATAAAAATTGATATGTCCTTATTTATAATCCATGTTGGAAACATTCCTCAATATGATTTATTATACCTAAACATTTTTCTTAATTGAATAATAGTAAAGCAACATAGGCCATCCAAATTAATGTTACTGTTCTCATCTATGAACTTTTAACATTTGTGATTAGACTCTAGGAAATAATAGGATTTAATGAAATATATAGTTTTTTATAAAAAAAAGTAATGCTCTGACCTTTTTTGAGATAAACATGCATAACTCAGAGCAAGTCTACATCTTTCTTTTTATTTGCACATATGGCTTTATTTTGCTTAGAAGTAGCATTTGTTCATAGGTCTTATGGAAGTGCTTAGGATTTGCAAAAACTTTATAGAAGTAGATTCTGCACTCAATCTACTGCTATAGATTGTGTCTGTCCCAGTTACAAATGTTTTTGAACACTTTTAGAACCAATTCTTTTTCCTAAGATATCCCAAATGATCAGTATTAATAGCAATTATATTTTACATCTTCATTACTGTGCAGCTTAGAGAACATGCACATGGTTAATGTGATACTCTAGAGGCTCTCAGTTGTCTTAAGAGTTCTCATGAGCATTGTTCTGCCCATTTTATTTATGGGTAAACCGTGTTTCAAAGATTTAAGTAATTAGCAGAAAGGAAGAGACTAAATGATTGAGATAAGGAAATGTTAATCACTCTCATTAATCTGTACACTTCATATACATGTGTTGAAAAGTTACTCTGTACCCCCTAAAGATGGACAGCTATTATATGATAATCATAACTTTAAAGTTTTGTAAAAAACACAATTGAAAAAGCACAGATGATTGTTATTCAACTGGATCATGCAGACTTCAGAGAGCTCAGCGCATGATTTGGAAAAAGTTTCTCAGTTAAACCCACTAAGTAGCATCCAATCATTTTGGTACAGGTTTTTAAGTCTCTACATTTTCTTTTTCTAACCCTATACCCATACTTATAATAATTTTTAACATAACTTTTCTTCTCAGCATGTAACAAATATTGATGTGATTATGTTTGTTCTTGCAGAATTTACTTTTCCCAAACCAACCCCAACAGCCCAACAGTAGATGTTCAGTGTCGCCCACTGGAGACCTCACAATCACTAACATTCAGCGGTCTGATGCTGGATACTACATCTGCCAGGCCTTAACTGTGGCAGGAAGCATTTTAGCAAAAGCTCAACTGGAGGTTACTGATGGTGCGGTATTGTTATTAAATGTGTTTTATGAAAATAATGACTTATTATAGGATACACCTTAGTCTTACAGAATTTTCTGATTAAAAATCTTTTTTTTTTTTTTTGTGGTACCTGGGGTGGAATTCCTCAGGGGCTTTTCTACCTCCGGGCTATAGTCCCAGACCTGTTTTATACTTTATTTGGAAACAGGGTCTCACTAAGTTGCTGGGAGCCTCACTCAGTAGCTGAGGCTGGCTTCGAACCTGTGCGATCTTCCTGTCTCAGCCTTCCAAATGCTGGGATTAGAAGCGTGTGCCAAGATGCCTGGCTTAAAAATCATTTAAATAACTATGAATATTTTAAGTTGAAAATTTTGGTAAAATAACATTTATTAGCTTCTAATTCTACCTGATTTAGTTCCATTTATTTAAAAAATAACATCAATAGTGACTTTTTTAATCTTAAAAAAATAGCAATAACCAGGAATGGGGTTGTATGCTTGTAATCCCAGCTAAGACAGGAGGATTGCGGGTTGATGGCTAGTCTCAGTTATTTAGGAGGCCTTCTGCAATTTAGTGAACCCTATTTCAAAACAAAAAAAAAAAAGAGGGCTAGGGCTGTAGCTCAGAGGTAGAATGCCCCTAGGTTCAATTCCTAGTACTGGGGGGAAAAAAGAGAAAAAAACAAAACAAAACATAGTAATGTATTATTTTCAAAAAATGATACCACAATTACTGGATATACAAAGTTAATCTGTATATATTTATCTAATCTTATGTGGATATGACTGACTTTTTTGGATGTAAATAATTTTATTTTACTGAAAAAGTAGAAGATATCATCTTTAATATTATTAGTGAAACAGAGATCAGTTTTTATTTAGCTAATCTCACTATGGCATCCCATTGACTTTAATTATACATTAATAAGTTAAATTAATTAAATAGCTTCTGAAGTACTGACTGAGTGCTAAAATTATTATTTTTTACTTGCATATATGTACTTTGAATCTTAACTGAGACACTTATCTTCATATTAAAAGTTGAAAGAGAACTGAGTTTTTTATAACATTTTACCAAAATGTTATAAAATAAACTCAGATTGGCAAAAATTGGCAGCTAAGGAAGCTTTGGATATTTTGTGAGCCTCTCAGCATGAATTTATTCCCTACTCTTTGAACTCTTTGATTAAAACATCTTTATTATTGTCTTATATTTTTTAGCATTTTGTGTTTGTTTTTCTCTAATGCTGTTTTTTTTTTAATATAAGAGTGTTGGACTGTGGTTACTCTGGTTCTTTTCTTTCTGTGCTGGTAAAATTTGATGTGCTTTTACGCACTTCAAATTTACATGTAGATTAAAAGGTCATTTAAAATTAATAGAAAGGCAGTATTTTTTAATATCTGTCCATGGTATGGCCTGATTCAGCATCATGTCAGGAATGGGAATAAATAGAATAGACAAACAGTGGCTGTGAAGACATTGAGTCCTTAATGGCTGCACCTGCTGGTGCTGCAGAGATTTACTGCTATGAGCTGAAAGGAGAAGTCAGGTTCAAGGGTAACAGTGATGAGAAATTCTCCCTTAGATGGGCGAGATCTTGATTCTGCCTACATCCATATTCTTTAAAAAAGACTAAATGCTCATTATAAATCTTTTTAAAGTTCACATATTTTCTTTCAGCAAACATGTCTAGGTACATGTACTTGGAAAAGAAGATATTTGGGCCAAAGCCTAAGGTTTACTTTACATTGCTATAAAACATTTCCAACATAATGCTTAAGACACAGTCTATAACTACTTGTAATATTTTTATAGAAAATAGTTTTTAAATGGTTTAAATGAACAATCGTTATGGAAAAGAAAAACTATAATTGTATGAAGCAAATTGGGTAAGCTAGAAGAGTTATGTGACTGATAAGAGCTCATTAGATGGGTGTATATTGAAAATTATGTCCAATGCAATGAAAAGGAAACCTTTTGAATCTTATGGTAGTTGATATCTCACAGCTAGGCATTCTAGCTCAAAATAGGAGAGTGACAACCAACTTTAAATTTTCTGATGGCTGAGAAGGCTGTGAACATTTTTTTGCAACTAGTCTGAATAGTAATATTATTATATTGATTTTTACTTAAGCAAGCAATCAAAAAGTCAAGATCTTTTTGCAGAAACATTAAATGGAGGTTATGCAGTGATTATTTCAACAGTAAAAAAAAGTAACTTTCAGACCTAAAGACATATACACACACGCACAGAGATACATACACACACAATTATGATAAGTAACCCTAAATATTAAGTTATTACATTGACTGATGACTTCATTTTCTATTCATAGTTTAGATTTTTCAAGTTGGTTAGTGATTTAGTAATATGTAAGCCATAATTTTCATTTTTAACTTACATTCTTTGTATGATCCAAGACAATTTAGAGCCAATAAAATAACATTGTAGAATAAAAATATATATCACATTCAGAGAAACAAGTGATTATTCCACCTATAGTAATGCTAGGGTTACATTTTTGCACTTAGAATAATTTCCTAGGAACACTTAATTCAAGCATTCATATAAGTATTGCTAATGCTGATGAAGGTGCCATGTTGAGTTATAATTTCACTGATTATGAATTGAGCTAAAATGTTTCAATATAATTAGGTTTCAAAATATCTAAAAATCTTCTCTTTAATTCAATGTGTTGTTCATTTTATTTTTTCTGCTCTCTCATTTTTGCTTAGAAAATTAGAAAATTATAATTAAAATTATTCTTGCACAGCCAAAAGAATTTAATACAAGGAGATGAAATGTATTTATAAACTATGCTGATAATAAATGTCACACCACAATCTTATATGAATGCTTTATTGAGGATTTATAATGCATAGTTAGAGAAGACTATGGAGTTGTTCACAGATCACTGGAAACCCTAAATGTTCATTTAAACTTTGACCTTAGTGTCATGGAAGCCTGTGGTCATCTTTCACCCATAACATCCTTGAAACTGAGAATTTCTCTGGCCAGGAGATTTTCAATTACTTTATTGATCAAAGTCATTCAAAAGATGGGTGGGATGCTCATTAAGGGAGTAAAAAAAAAAATAAGTGAGAGAGACAGAAAAAAAAAACTAATGAGGTGACCTTTGGCTATACCTAATGATTTCAGAGATATGAAAACAAAAGCAGGGTATAAAAAGTTATTGGGATTATGTACAGTATTTATTTTGAAACAGGGAAATAACATATTAAATATCTGACAAATATGAAGACCATTTTTGTCCTGAATTTAAGAAAATCATATATTTTGTGTATTGGACTACTAGTTTTGATTCATAAAGAAATTTCATGAACTTTTCAGTTTAAATTTATATTTTCTTAATTATCACCAAATGTGGCAGAATTATTACAATACTAGCCTTCTACTTTCTTTTCTTTTCTTTCTTTAAATGGAAAAATTTGACCAAAAAACTATAAAATAAATGGCTCTAGTTTTGGGTTGTGGGCAACAAATAATTGTTTTATAAGTTTTCATAGGATTTCTAAAATTATTGATATAGTAGATTTTGGTTGATTAGATTCCACAATATCTTTATTTGCAATTGACCTATATAATTACTTCTAATTTAAATTAAAACTGGCTTTCTCATGGTAAGTTCTGAAAGGTCTATAATTTTAATGATTTATTTTACTGATTATATTTTCTAATAATAATTATTAATATAATTAGTAAATTGTCATGCAAACTGTTTTTTATAAATATTGATGGATGAAAGAGTCTAGAACAACAAGAAAAATGACTTTTATGATCGTGTACATTATAATGCAAAAATAATCTTTTCTAAGAAAAAACTCTATTTCTCATAGTAACTATTTTCCAGTTACTAAGCAATAACAAAGATATACCATTCTTTTTTTCCTTTAAGTTAATGGCTTTTAGATACATGTTTTTATGTATTAAATATTATATATAAGCATATATTATAAAATTGTGGACATTACACCAATATTTATGCAGTTATAGACCTTTCTCTTAAGGAAGCCTTCCTTGAAACTTGCTATGCCAGTTTGATTTTGAGGTGATCTTCTAATGAGTTTTATGTGATGCCTTATTTCCAATTAATTTCAATTTTTCATCAACTATTTAAAGAAAGCTGGCATCTACTTATGCTTCTTAAATCATTTTTAAAGAGGTCTGAAGGTACTGAAAATACTATTACAAAACAGTTTTTCATAAGCAAAAACACACTGAAATAAAAGTTTATGAAATTATAAATTTTTTTGCAAATGAATACAGTAATTAAAATATATGCATACACTGAATTTATATAAAAACTATGTTCTAATACCATAAATATAATCTAACTAAATTAGTTTGCCTAATTATATACACCAATTAAATGAAATACTCCAAATTATATGGCTATGATTTGAATGCCTAATGTCATAATTTTGGAAAGAAATTTTTCATAAACTAATATTTTAACATCAACATAAATGTTTCAGCTTATTTCATGTAGCTCACAACTGGTGCCATAATCACTGAACAATGTATTGAACGTATATTTATAATAAAAGAATAAACAAAAGTTTACCTGTAAGTTGCTCCATATGCTTTCTTAAATATGCAAATGAGAATAAAATGAACATTTTCATGAATGAATGCCATAAGCTAGCCATATTTTCATTTTAATATTAATATGACTAAGCTTTGTAGTACAATTGAATTATTCTAGAATGTCAGGATTTATTCCAATATCATTTTATTTATAATGGAGGCAGAGTAAATTATAAACAATAGAATGTCTCAATATAATATATATATATATATATATATATATATATATATATATGCTTTTTTTTGGAAATACATGATAGGTATTATATGTGCAGAGAAAATTATAAGAAGTGTGTTTGGATTTCAGGGTTTTACTGTTCTTTTTAATATCAATGTATCTATACTACCGTATGTCATAGAATTTAAAATATCCTGATTATATCTTTATTCTTCAGTTTTGACAGATAGACCTCCACCCATAATACTACAAGGCCCAGTAAACCAAACACTAGCAGTCGATGGTACAGCCTTACTAAAATGTAAAGCCACGGGTGACCCTCTACCTGTAATTAGCTGGTTAAAGGAGGGATTTACTTTTCTGGGTAGAGATTCAAGAGCGACCATCCAAGAACAAGGAACACTGCAGATTAAGAACTTACGGGTAAGTACTGTTTGGCTTGTATTTGAGTATTCTTAACAAATGTATTACTCTAGGGAAAGACAGTGTGGTCAACCTAAAATCTTATGTCTCAGCCCAACTGCTGTAAATTTTATAATAGGTCATGTTATTTATTTTAACATGATGAGCTGAAACTAGAGCGAGAGGCATGTCCTTATGTTACTCATAAATTCATAACAGACCTGGAATCTTTCTACCCCTGTATTCCATCTCATGTATATGAAATAAGTAAAATTAGAAGTCATAAAGACATCAAGTTAATTATAGTTGTAGGATATATAAATCATTTGAGAGGGACAAATGCTTCTAATTTAACTTTTATTGATAAGATTTTAGGAAAATGTAGGTAAAATTGCTTGGCCAAACAATTATGTAGAAAAAAATAAAAAAGGAATGGAGACTGAGCCCCTACAAGTTATATTTAGATTGTGATAAGAAACTCCTAGGTTTTAGTTGAAGTTGCTCTAAAGTTTATATTTAAAGCTCTGATGAGAATACAACATTGGATTTTGTGGTAGAAAATGATCATTCCTGGAAACCGAAGTGGTGCCTTCTTCAAGGGCAACTCAAAATAATATGTGTTTCTGTTTGTATAATTATAATCTTACTGTTTACAACAGAATCAAAAGTGAGGAGGTTTAAAGTAACACATGGTTATTACCTCACAGCTTCTGTGAGTTAGGAGCATGGCCATGATGACGTGATTGTTGGCAGCATAGAGTTCCTTGTGGCTAATGGATGAACAACCTTAGCTTGCTGCATTTGGCAGGAGGCTGCCTTTAGTCCTTTGCTATGCGGATCTCACTAGTATGAAAGCTTACTTCTCTGTCAGCAAGGAAAAGTCTCCTAGCACGGTGAGCATCACTGTCCTATATAAAAATGTCACAATGAAGGTATCCTAAAACCTTGTGATATTTCATGGGCAGAATAAAGTCCTACGGTCTCACCTGCTCTGAATTCAGCTGAAGGATAATGCAAGATGTGAAAACTAGGTACTTGTCATAATTGGAGACACCAGTCCTCTGCCAGTATATTCAAATCATTAAACTAGTTATACTAAGTGCATCCTCCTGATCCACTTAGCAAGTATTGCACTAAAGCTGAAGCATATATTCTGGTGAACACACTGGAGATGAGAGCCAGAACTAAGTTAGAGTGAAGGAAGCTAATGTAATAGTGCATGAAGAAAACTGATTGAAAATGGTTCAGTGGAAGAGCAATTAGTAGAATCTGGTGCCCAGGTAGAAACTGGAAACTCTGATGAAGAAACAGACAAAACAAAGTAATGCTGCTGAATTTTTGCACTCGGAAGCCAAGGTGGAAGATGAAAATGTTTTATCCTATGTATTTTCAAGTGAGGAAGATTATTCTCTTACAATGGAAATGTATTTAAAATTATAGGTTTATCTATTTGTTTACCAATGTAGCATACAGATATATATTTGCTAAATGAAAGAATGATGTTTTGTAAAAATAAATGTATTTTAATATTTTGGGGGGTTTGTTTTTTGGTGGTACTGGGAGTGGAACCCAGAGGCTTTCTACCTCTAGGATATACTCCCAGACCTGTATTTTATATTTTATTTGGAAACAGAGTCTCAGTTGCTGAGAGGCTCTCTAAGTAGCTGAGCCTGGCTTCGAATCTGTGTGATCCTCCTGTTTCAGCCTCCCAAGCACAGGGATTACAAGCGTGTGCCACCACGCACAGTTTATTTTAATGTTTTAATAAAATTCTTGTGCTTTTAACTTTAATCACAAAGTATAGGTATTAACTATACCTCTAAGTAGAAAAAAAAATATTGCTAAATTCTCTTAAAGAGAAATAAATTAAAGCTAGGCATGGTGGCATACGCTTATAATCCTAGTACTTGGGAAGCTGAGACAGGAAAATCACAGATTCACAACCAGTATCAGCTACTTAGAAAGGCCCTTCACAAATTAGTGAGACCCTGTTTCAAAATAGACAGTAAATAATAGGTCTGGGGTATAGCTTGGAGATAGAGTGCCCCTGAGTTTAATCCCTAGTACCACAAAAGAAAAAAAAATTAATTTGGCATGTTTTTAGTCTTTTTATCTGTCATAAATTATTTAACTTTCTTTTAACATCATGGAAATTATTTAAAAAATGAATGCCAACTCTGCTTGTGTAAATTCTCTCTCTCTCTCTCTCTCTCTCTCTCTTTCTTAACTAAAGGCAGACTTGGGCTGTGGAATTTAAAGCATTTTCACCTAATTGTTGAATTAAAAGGTGTACTTGTATAGTAAAGGTCCCCTAGTAGTGTTTGAAAGATGATGTCAAACTCAAAGCCCCCTGACAGGCTACTGAGCTGTCTCTGAGATGCCAGCTCCTGGAGCCTGTTCTATGGCACAAGAACAAAATCATTTCCATCTCTTCTTAAAGCAACTGATTAAATATAAAATTAGAAGGATGGGAAAAGAAATGAAGCACTCTTGATTAATAAAGACATTATTTAAAGTCATGACAATAAAAGGGAATGTGGTAGCAATAATTGGGGCAAAAGAATCCATGAGATTTAGCAGCGCTATTAATGCATTTGGTATCACTTTGAATCCACTCCAGAGTAAGCACATTGTTGTGTTTTTGTAAGATAACTTTCTCTAAAGAAAGATTAAAATGGGCTTCACTTGTATAGCTGAAAAGTTTTCTACAGGTCATATTCCTTTGTGTCTCACTATTTCTCTTTCAGTACTTAAACCAAGAGGAAAAAAATATGATAATATGATGAATGCTGTGCTCTCATAGTCCAGCTAATTGGTAACTGCATCTGTATCTTTTCAGAAGTAGAATGGTCCAGTACTCATTAAAACCTACCTACCACAGCTAGCATCGGACTGGTGTCTCCACACAATGACAAGGCGCAGCAGTTAGGAGGCATCACCTACCTTCCCTTCTTTTAGCATCCTTTGCACAAAATAACAAGTGCTACATTTTAGTTCAACAGCTATAGTAAAATGCAAATTCTTTTTCTCTTTTGCAGCCCATATTCAAATGAACATACCATTAAAACCTAACCTCCTCGGCTCATTATATTTAGTTTGTGAGTGATGTTACTTAAATGCAAAGATTTCTAATGACTGTAATGTGCGCACAGCCACATTTGAAAGAATTCTCACTCTACAATGGCCTTTCCCATCATTCCTCTGTGTAATAGATGACAATTGCTCCAGGATAATATGGCAAAGAATGACGTGCCAGAGCAATTTGAAACTTAAGTGAGACTGCATAATGATATTTAAAATCAATTAAAACAGCGAAATGGCAGTAGCAGCCGTGCACTAATGACTTACCTGAGAATCCATTGGAATAGCTGGAGTCATCAATACACTAGTATTTTGAACCTGACAGATATAATATTTCATGAACTCCCATATTTTGTCAACAGTTAAGCTCCCATTAATCTTAGAATTTTGATTCTACATTTTCTGACTTGTTCTATTCTCTTTGCTCTTTGATTCTCTTTGTCTCACTTTTATTACATTCAAAAACAAGTACAGTTGTGTGGTGTTTGCAAGTAAGACCCAATACAGTGAAGATTTTTAGGTAATATCTTTTATTGGTCTTGGGGCTCTTTCAAGAAATAATAGCAGAATCTTTTGACTGAGAGAAGACGCTTGATTATATTTTAACTCTTTCTAAGAGTCCTTGGACACTCTTCAATGTATAACAAATCATTTTCCATAATCTCAGAAGGGCACTTTTTTTTTAGTGCTACTGGGGATGGAACCTTCTACCTCTGGGCTACACTCCCAGACCTATTTTATATTTTTTATTTGGAAACAGGGTCTCTTAAGCCAGTGAGGTTGGCTTCGAACCTACATGATCCTCCTGTCTCCGCCTTCCAAGCGCGGGGATTACAAGCATGCACCACCACACTCGGCTGAAGGGCAATTTTTAAATGTTTTTTTTATGTCAAGAGTGGTGTTACATGCCTGTAATCCCAGTACCTGGAAGGCTGAGACAGGAGGATTTTAGGCTTAAGATAAGCCTCGCAACTTAGAATTTTGGCAATGTAGTGAAACTCTATTTCAAAAAAAAAAAAAAATAGGGCTGGGGCTACAGCTCAGAGATAGAATGCATCGGGGTCCAATCCCCAGTACCACACACACAGATACACACATAATAAATGTGTCTTTATTTTATTTTTCTGTCCAGCTTCTACATATGAGAGAAAACATATGACCCTTGTCTTTCTGATCTCACTTAGCATAATATTGTTAAGCTTTATCTATTTTGATGCAAATGACATAACTTTGTTTTTTGTAGTATCCTTTAGTTTTAACTCCATAGGCATGGTTGGTTTGTTTATTAATTATTCAACTTTCTTTTACTCACGGCTACACAAGTATAATTTACATATAAGTGAGTACTGAACTCCTTTAAGGGGAAAGACTACTTCCTATTATTATTATTATTATTATTATTATTATTATTATTATTGTGGTACTGGGGTTCCTGGAAACCCTTCTACCTCCGGGCTACACTCCCAGACCTATTTTTATATTTTTATTTGGAAACAGGGTCTCTTAAGCCAGCAAGGCTGGCTTTGAACCTGCACGATCCTCCTGTCTCTGCCTCCCAAGCACGGGGATTACAAGCATGCGCCACCACGCCCGGCGACTTCCTTTTTTTTAAACAAAATGTAAAAAAGTCTTTCTTTTTCTCCATGATTTTTGAAAAGAAATGAAGTGTGACCCCTCCCCCCTTCCTGGATCCGTCTTATCTATTAAAATATAGTTCAAGAAAGTAAGAACAGCTTTTCATTAATGATGCTGTGTAAGTTTAGAGGATTGTGAATTGTTTCTATTCTTAGTTATCTACAATTAACTCTGACACAGTAAAGCTCTTCCATAAAATGGACTTAAGAGATGAGTAATTACCATGATTCAAGAACAAATGAAATTTATCATGCAAATAATGTCTAATTATAGAAATATAATTTTAAAAAGCAACGTTATGAGCCACATTGTATATATTTATTGTAAGATTGTATGTAGATATATATTTGACTGTAATCTATAATATGGACAGGCAAATGATACATTTTTTAAGAAATAAAATATCACCTAGTTAAGGTTGAATAACTATTCTACATGTTAATGGCATTTTTATTCTTTCCCTTCTCTGCACTAGATTTCTGATACTGGCACCTACACTTGTGTTGCTACAAGTTCAAGTGGGGAGACTTCCTGGAGCGCAGTGCTGGATGTGACAGGTGAGTGTTTGGTGAAGTTTCTTATCAGCAGAAATTTTGAGTCTCTTAATGTGAGCTCATTATTAAATCACAAGTTAAGGAACCATCAAATTTTTAAACTTTGAATGTAGCCAGGTGTGGTGGCGCATGCTTGTAATCAGAACACTTGGAAGACTGAGAGAGGTGATGGCAGGTTCATGGCCAGCCTCAGCTACTTGGGCCTTCCGCAATTTAGTGAGACCCTATTTCAAAATAAAAAAAAACTAAAAAAATAGGGCTGGGGATGTAGCTCAAGGTAGAATGTTCCTGGGTTCAATTTCTGGTACCACACACACACACACACACACACACACACACAATCATTAAAAATTAAAATCTAAGTTTTAACATTCAGTTATCTGAACCAGTTGGCACAATAGCATTGAATGTGTAAACTTTAACACACGTGTCCTTGATAACATTATTTTATTTCCTCTGGAAGTGCCAACAGTTCTATTGATCCTGTGTGAAGTAAACATTTATGTTTATCAACATGTAAGAAAAGCAGATATTCACTTATATACTGCTCATTTTTGAAGACAAATTGCTAA